>NW_027526335.1:218149419-218512870 GCF_048455015.1 Haemaphysalis longicornis
AAAGACTTCTGTATTTCTTCTTAACAGCTACGCGGGTTTGCAATTACACGGCTATTAAAAAAAAAGGCCTAGCGCGAGCATCGGCCACGCTATTCGCTGGAGACCGCGTTGCCTCCGGCGTGTTCCAGCGTTACGTTCTGCGGCTGCCGGATCCACGAGTTTCCGCGTGTGCAGTGTGCGTGTGCACAGGTTTCCGCGACTGCACATGCATCAGGCATGTGCAATCTGCGTAACATCAAACTTTTGTATTGCATGCATGAATGTACCACTTGTTGCATTGCTTACATTGCCTTTTGGTACAGCTTTCTGAAATCAGTTATTCACTGAAAACAATTTTAAGCTTGTTCCAGAAAGGCAAGAATTCCCCCAAATGCTTATGTTTGTTGGTCATATTTTTATTGAAATTGTTATGCATATCCTGCATACTTCAGGTACTTAATAGAAAAAACCTCACGGGAAGTAAATTTCTTATGCAAAACAAGTTGAAATTCGAGACATGACAGGATTTACTACGAAAACAGACATGACAGGATTTACTACAGACTACAGAACAGGATTTACTACAGACTACAGGACAGGATTTACTACAGACTACATGACAGGATTTACGACAGACTACATGACAGGATTTACTACAGACTACAGGACAGGATTTACTACAGACTACAGGACAGGGTTTACTACAGACTACAGGACAGGATTTACTACAGACTACAGAATGTCCCATTCCCTCACAGGATCATTCTGTCGTATTTTTCTGTGAATGAGAAATGCCTCACTTATTGCACGTTGGCGCTGGCCTCTATACCTTTTCAGGACACGGCAGGCTTCAAAATCAGGAACCCACGACTTGCAAGTTGCAAGCGAGTTGGCATGTTCGCGCAGCCAGTCATTGAGACATCGTCCCGTCTGGCTAATGTACGACTTTTTGCAAGACAGCGGAATTTCATAGATGACCCCTTCTTCGCATTGGACCAAGGGCGTGGCGTGGATCTCAGTGCAGTGCTTGCGTGCTTCCTCCTGGTTGACTCTCTTGCAAAGCCCTCCCAGCTTGTTGGGCGCTGAAAAAAGGAGATCCACACCAGAGCGGCCGACGATCTTCTTCAGGTTATGACTTACGCCGTGCCCGTAGGGAATGACCGCTGTCTTCATGTGCTCGTCTTGCGGGACGTTCTTTCTGCCGTGTTCCGCAGATCACCCATGATTCGGTTGGCTACGCTGTGCAGGAGCTGTTCGGGATACCCGGCGGATCGGAGACGCTGGATTTGAGTGTGGAAACTAACTTCAACTGTGTGCTCACAGGACCTGGAGAGAGAATTCTTAAGAGCAGAGGTGGCTTACCGCCCTCTTCACCAACTTGGAGTGGGCCGATGAGTGCGGTAGGAGGGCCTTCTTCGATCGAGGAGCGTACGTCCAGCAGACGTGCTGACGGGAATTCGACCTGACCAAAGAGGAACCGACAAATGGTGAGCTCCAATTCCTCATTGTACGGCTGCACCTAGACCTTCACGACGTCTGCTGGACGTACGCTCCTCGATCGAAGAAGGCCCTCCTACCGCACTCATCGGGCCACTCCAAGTTGGTGAAGAGGGCGGTAGCCACCTCTGCTCTTAGAATTCTCTCTCCAGGTCCTGTGAGCACACAGTTGAAGTTAGTTTCCACACTCAAATCCAGCGTCTCCGATCCGCCGGGTATCCCTACAGCTCCTACACAGCGTAGCCAACCGAATCATGTGTGATCTGCGCAACACGGCCACGAAGAAGGTCCCGCAAGACGAGCACATGAAGAGACTACGGGCACGGCGTAAGTCATAACCTGAAGAAGATCGTCGGCCGCTCTGGTGTGGATCTCCTTTTTTCCGCGCCCAACAAGCTGGGAGGGCTTTGCAAGGGAGTCAACCAGGAGGAAGCACGCAAGGACTGCACTAAGAGTCACGCCACGCCCTTCGTCCAATGCGAAGAAGGGGTCATCTATGAAATTCCGCTGTCGTACATAGGCCAGACGGGACGATGTCTCAATGACAGGCTGCGCGAACCTGCCAACTCGCTGAAAACCGGGACAGGCAGCATGCTTGTCCAGCATGTGAAAACTTGCAAGTCGTGCGTTCCTCATTTTGAAGCCTGCCCTGTCCTGAAAAGGTATAGAGGCCAGCGCACACGTGAAATATACGAGGCATTCCTCATTCCCAGCAGAGGATCGTCATGCGTCAGCACACCGTCGGTGGCTTTTCTGGATAAGGAACTCGCATATCTTGCCGGATAAGGGGAGCCCACGTTTCGCCCATATCTTCGCGCGCATGCTGGATAAGAGCTTCCCTGCCTGTGTGTCATGCCTTACCGCGTTCTGTAATCCGTTCTCTGATAACCATGCTAATTTTTTTACCCGTATAAATGTTCTTTCTTTCCAAAAATAAACAGTTGTTAGCGCACGTGTTTGTCGCCTCTACTCTTAGTCCCGTCCCTGCGCTGTTCAATTTCATGCAGGGAAGGAGGTGGGCGCCAGGCAACTGATTGATTGATTGTAGGGTTTGTAGGATTGTGTAACGTAGGCGATGAGGCGCGCCGTAGTGGAGGGCTCCGGATTAACTTTGACCACCTGGGGATCTTTAACGTGCGCCGAAATCTCGTACACACGGGCATTTTTGCTTTTCGCCTCCATCAGAAAAGCGGCCGCCGCGGCCGGGAATCGAACCCGCGACCTCGTGCTCAGCAGCGCAACGCCTTAGCTACTGAGCCACCGCGGCGGGTGCGCCAGGCAACTCGTCTCCATGAGGACGGCCGCGCTAAAGTCAGGCGGCGCCCAATTGTCGCGACCACGCGGCGCCGCCTGTCTCTATCGCATTGTCTCTGCCAAGGAGCTCAAGGCCAAGCGCTCCAGTAGCCTTCCCCCACCTTGCTTGCCGGTTTGAATCTTTTCGTGGCGGGGTTTTGCTGGACACTCTCGCTCTGCGCCCTTTTCACCTGGGATTACTCTTGAAATAAACCGTTTGGAGGGTTGTCCAGAGCGAATTGACTGCGCAATTTCAGTGGCTCGGATAGCGCGCTTCAAGATAGGAATATTTGCGCGCGCTAGCCAGTATTTGGACAGATGGCAACAGCTTTTCCAAGCTTTTCTTCCGAACTGGACTATTTCTTTTATGTTTGCCACCGCTGTCAAAATTTTCAGTGTTTCTTTTGTTTTGTAGAATCTGAGTGAAATAGCATAAACGATAATAAACAGTTATGATGAATGGCCTCAGGCAAATTTGCAAGAATTTGTTCGTTTTGTAAAAGAGTTCAGCGACGATTAGCGCTGTGAAAGTGACATAGCAAGACATGTGCTTATAATAACCGAATACATACTCAGGAAAAAGTGATACCCCATTCCTGAGAAAGGTAAATTTTCGCTCAAATCAGTAAGTATTTCATGCCCGAAAATATTTGTAAGGCCGACAGCGAAAACGACGAATGCAGCTCATAACAAAATCGACGTATTAGTACTTGTAAAAATCACAACCTACATTAACGTCCACACAATCACAGTACAGAAAAATAAAACCACGCGAGATAGGACGCGACAGATAGGACGTGACACATCTTTTGTTGACCAAATACCTACACAACCCATATGAGCGGTTAAACAGGCTAGATAAATGAAGGCTGTCGTACCCTCTTTGAATGTACTTAATATCGTTATTTCAGACGGCTACACAGTTTCATTGAACGGAGGGCATTTCAGAGAAAAGAATTAAAAACGTATACAAAATATGAGCGCACACACGCATAGATATACACACGAAAAGTAATCCGGAACGCAAAGTTATTGCCCTCAAAAAGCACCACGATTATTTACTCGTTTATTTATTTACAGTGTCCCTAAACTCCCTCGTGAAAGCGTATTTTACATAAAGGGGTCACATGCGAAACAACGCTCAAGTTACGCTAACAGCCTAATGAAGAATGATAAAAAAATTAGGAGCTTTGCACTAGTGGCGCGAAGGCTGGGAAAACAGCTAAGCTTGCGGCCCCATCTATAGCTTATTCTTGGTTCGGCTAAGTATATGCCTGGTTATGAAGTCTCGGCCAAGTTTTTTGCGTGGGTATGCTTCAAGGTAAGGTCAAGACCAATGAACCCTCGGTCATTAATGTACCTACAATGCACGTGAGCTCGTAACTCCGGATCTCCTGCAACTCGCTGACGTTTCGCCGCCACTTCACCGGCGCAATATTCGGTATTGGACCAAAGTCATCGCCTCCGTTTTCAAGTAGCGGCGCAAGCGGCTTTCGCGCCCCGCTTCCTCTCCTTCGGGAATGACACTCCTTTTCTGTCGCCCCATCTCTCCCTTCGTTGGAGACCAGGCTTTTTGCACCTCACACGGATTGAAAGTTCTCCATGACTGGCACGCGCGGACAGTGTTCTCCAAGGTCGAGGGGTTATTGCTCGGTAATGCTTTTCTGCGCACGTTCGCCGGCTCAACTGGCAGCCTAAACAGCATTCGTTGTTGAAAAATTATAAATGCCCATTTGTATAACGACAAAAAGGGTTGAAACACGAAGCTTTCGAGTCGTTGACGTGAGCGCGATGAGGCGTGAGCGCGGATGCGTGCGAGTGGCGACGATGAGTGGTGAGCGTGAGCGCGAGTGAGTGTGAGTAGTGGGAATGAGTGGTTAGCGTGAGCTTGAGTGAGTGCGAGTTGTGACGGCGAGTGTTGAGCGTGAGCGCGACTTAGTGCGAGTGGTGAGGACGAGTGGCGAGCGTGAGCGGGAGTGAGTGCGAGTGGGGAAAGCGGAGTAGCGAGCGTGAGTGCGAGTGAGTTCGAATGGTGACGCCGAGTGGTGAGCGTGAACGGGAGTGAGTTCGAGTAGTGAGGCCCGAGTGGCGAGCGCGAGTGCGAGTGGTAGGGACGAGTGGAGAGCGGGAGCGGGAGTGAGTGCGAGTGGTGAGGGTGAAGGGGTGAGCGTGAGCGCGAGTGAGTGCGAGTGGTGAGAGCGGAGTGGTGAACGTGAACGTGAGTGAGTGCGAATGGTGGGGACGAGTTCCAACGTGAGCGCGAGTGAGTGGGAGTAGTGAGGGAACACCGACTAGATACCAGGCCGTATGTCACGTGTTCACAATGGCACCTACGTCACGGGGTGGAGGCCCTCTTCATAGGAGACCAGACTGAGAGCGAAGGGGTCAGCGGGGCTGGAGCCGTTGTTGGCTGGAGTGACTTTAAGCGGCCGCGCAGCGCATTCCTGACGCCGGATTACCGCGGATTACCGCGGCCGGCGGGGCGACCGTTTGTGTCACGTAACTTGTGTCACGAACTACTTTTTAAATTAAAAAAAAACAACGTGTTATGGTTGAGTTATGTAACGTGTTGACTTATGTAAAGAAACTGCAACAAAGTTTAGAAGTGGTGCACAACGTCACTCGTGCCAGGAATTTTTTTTAACTATGTAGCGGGCTACTTCTATACGCGGAGACGTCACCTGGTGCTGGTCCGTTTGTGCCAGAGTTGCCAGTTCGTCCGGGTCCGGGCTGTGGTTGCTGCTGTGATAGTTTTACGTTCCGATCCACACAGTTCGTTCCCTCGTTGCTTCGGCCACGGTTTAGTTACGAAGTCAGCATGCTGAGCGTGGATATGTGCATCAGCGCGTGTGCGACACTGTGACTTTGTTGCGCATTTGTGCATAGAGCCTTTCTTCCTTGACTATGTGTGTGTGTGTGAACACGTGAGTGCGTCATGCCGAACAAGTGTTGTGTACCTCGTGGTCGCGGGAACTACAAGAATGGTTCCAAAGTACGGATATTCCGATTTCCGAAGGATGAAGAGTTGCGTCAAAAATGGATTCGCGCTATACCGCGGGAAAACTTCCTACCAACAGAGAACACGAGGGTGAGTAGTTTTTCAGTTTTTTTGTTTTGCATATTCCATTCAGGGAAAGATGCACTGCAGTTATTAGAGAGGCATTACCAATTTTTGAATATTTATTTGCTAGGCACAAGCTCAGCAGTACTGCTAACGATTAAAATTTAAAGCAGGGGTGTAAAGCACTAGCCACAAAACGTGTTTAGTTACTTACGCGAAGACTATGTTTTTCTTCAGGTCTGTGAGCTTCACTTCCACCCGGAAGACATCACAACCGAAACATCGTATACAGACGACTAGACTGGGCGAACAGTCACTGCCCGCATGCGCGCCTACTCCCAGGGGCAATTCCGTCGATGTTCCCCGACTGCCCCAAGTATCTGACCTCACAGCGCAGCGCGCGAGAAGCTCCCGAGACAAAACGATTGTGCCTGGAGTCAAGCGCACTGCAAGCTCTTCAGCAATCGGATGAGACATTCCAACATGAAGTTGAAGAGGACAGAATTCAGTCGCTCAAAGACCTGGCGGACTACGTGAGATGCAATTCGTCGGCTTTCTCGCACGCAATAGAAGCGAACGAACGCCTCATCCTGCTGCACATCGTTGACGAGGATGCCCCGAGCATTAAATATTCCTTCACGATCAAGCAGGATTTGAGCATAGTCTTTCATTATTTGAAGGCCCCGACTCAGAAGCTCGGACGTAACATCTCGATTCCCGATGTAGCGTCAGGTAAGAGAGAAGTTATGGATGTCCTTGAGGCTATTTAGAAATGGGACCGCGACCTGATTTCGACAGCTACCACCTCGAAGGGAGATACTGTAGAAATTGTGCGTGCGCTGCTTGCCAAGCTGTGTGAAAAACAAGAAGAGGACGATGTCCACACAGTCAAGTTTTTGATCGCGCAGCTCAACCTTTTGTCCGAGAAAAAGGTGCGAAGACGCTACTCGCCCGACGTCATGGTGTTCGCCTGCCTACTTTTTACCATTTCGCCTGACGCTTACCGGTACATCCGCAGCTCCGGACACATCATTCTTCCGCATCCTGTAACCATCCGATCAGTATGCTCCTCATACAAAATGAACCCTCAGCTTGAGCACCAGCCGTCTACCTTTCTGAGATACATGGCGAAGAGGATATCGGACCTGGACGATCGCCAACGCGTTGTTACGCTAATGGTGGGCGAAATCCACATGAAGCCTTTTTTTTAGTACAAAGGCGGAAACATCACTGGCATTGCGCACAACTCACCAGAGGCGGCAAACAGCGCTCTTGTTTTTATGGTTCAGAGCCTCACGTCAAAATTCAAAGAGGTAGCCCATATAGTGCCTGTCCGCTCTGCAGACGGGACGTTCCTGCACGAGGTGCTGAAAGAAGTCATTTTTGGTTTGGAGAAGATTGGCTACAAAGTTGTATGCGTAGTAACCGACAGCAGCAAAATCAACAGGAAAGCTATGGAGCATTTTGATCTGTCTTCTCCAACTTGCTCGTCTTCGGAGACTCGCTTTGTTTATGAGCATCCGTGGGATCCAGCAAGGCCATTGTTTTTTGTGATAGACCCAGTTCATATTTTGAAGTGCATCCGAAACAACTGGCTGAAGCAAAGTAATGACCAGCGGTGCTTTTTTTTCCCGAGATGGATTCAGAACACACAACCCAGCGGCGCATGTTGACGGCATCATTTCAAACCATCAGAGATGTGTACAACGCTGAGGTTGGTCAGCTACTCAGGCATGCTCACACTCTGACTCGGAAAGGGCACTTTCCGACGGATATTGAAAAACAAAATGTAAAACTTGCGCTGCAGATATTGCACAACTCCCTCCCTCCCACCCGGCGAGCCCTTCAATCGAAGCACAACCTTCAGTTTGTTGAGGGAACCGCGGCTTTCATTGATATTGTCACGAAGACAAGGACGATGCAGTTGTGTTGAATGAGAAACACGTTTATTGGAGCGAACTTGTGCTCCCCTAACAACTCAAAAGAATACAGAGGCGGCAAAGCAGCGGTCAACAAAGTGACTTGCACAGGCGAGTGTCGTCGCATCGAATGCCCCGGCGTCCGCACTGCAGGCTTTTAAGTGCGAATGCACTTTATAAGCGACCCCAAACCATCCACCGCCGGCGGCGTTGGCGTCCGCAGTGCTCCTCTATATTTGAAAAAGAAACAGCATCCGGCGCCAGGTTTCGATCCGAGGACTTTGCGGCCGCAGCGCGACGCTCTACCGACCAAGCCACGGACGCGACGGTGATATCAGTGTTAGACGCGCCTTATATCTTTAACGCATTCAAACTACGTCGTCAGCGGCGTGCGTTGGCGACTCAGCGGCGTTATAGCGGCTTGATAACTGCGTGGTGTACACGTGATACTACAAACCCGATGGAAGAGATGGAAGAGAAGGCGGCGAGGCGGTGGGCTGCGGGGGCCGAGCGCAAGCGCCGCAAGCGGGCCGACAACCGTGCATTCGCACTTTCACATTCTCCCCCTCGGGAAATGCGGGGGAATTTTTTTATCTTTTGGCGCGCGTGGTTCTCGAAACGTCGATTCGCATCGAGAACATAGTAGATCCAAGAAGATTATTCTGGGCTGTTCACGTTAGATCGGAATGCTCTCCCTATCACAACAGATAACACATGCGGCACAGAAAGAAAGAATGGAACACGCGCTTCCCTTGGCGCAGAGATAACACAGACCGGCGCAGCCGGGCGGCAAAAGCAACACACAAATAAACAAACCCAATGTATGGTTCGCGGCATTACCCCCCCCCCCCCTCTAAGAGTGCATCGACCCGATGCTAACATAAGCGACAGTCCGAACAAATGAAAATAAAAGTTCGTCATCGTCCGTAAAAAGGTTTTAAGCGAACCACGTGGACGACTTCAGGCCGCGTGCGTCGTCGTGATGTGCCGGAGTCACCATCGGGGATCACTTCGTAGGTAAGTTCGCCAACACGTCGTAGAATCTGGTAGGGTCCGAAATACCGTCGCAGGAGCTTCTCACTGAGTCCGCGTCGTCGGATGGGAGTCCAAACCCACACACGATCCCCTGGTTGGTACTCGGCGTCTCGGCGTCGGAGGTTGTAGCGGCCCGCATCCACCAGCTGCTGGTCCGTTATACGAACTCGAGCGAGCTGGCGGGCCTCCTCCGCACGTTGAAGATATCCGTGGACGTCGGCGTTGAGGTCGTCGTCTTCTACGTGCGGAAGCATGGCGTCGAGCATCGTAGTCGGCCTTCTACCGTAGACAAGCTCGAACGGCGTCAGCTGTGTCGTCTCCTGGATAGCCGTGTTGTACGCAAACGTGACATACGGGAGCACTTCGTCCCAAGTCTTATGTTCAACGTCAACGTACATTGACAGCATATCTGCGATTGTCTTGTTCAGACGTTCTGTTAGTCCGTTCGTTTGGGGGTGGTACGCCGTCGTTCTTCGGTGATCCGTGTTGCTGTAGCGTAATACTCCTTGCATCAGCTCCGCAGTAAATGCCGTTCCGCGGTCTGTGATTAGGACTTCCGGGGCTCCATGTCGCAGCACAACTTGGCTTATAAAGAACTTCGCCACTTCTTCTGCAGTCCCCCTCGGAAGAGCGGCGGTCTCTGCGTAGCGCGTCGAAACGGCGCTTTTCGACTCCCGTATGCGAAACGGCACTTTTCAGGCTTCAGCGTCAACCCCGACGTACGAATGGCCTCGAGTACAGACTCCAACCTTGCAAGGTGTTCGTCGAAAGTCCGGGCGAATACCACTACGTCGTCGAGGTATACGAGGCAGGTGTGCCACTTAAGGCCAGCTAGCACAGTGTCCATGACTCTTTGAAACGTCGCTGGTGCTGTGCACAGCCCAAACGGCATCACCTTGAACTCGTATAGGCCGTCTGGGGTTATAAATGCAGTCTTCTCTCGGTCTCTCTCGTCCACTTCAATTTGCCAGTAGCCGGTCTTCAGGTCCATCGATGAGAAGTACTTCGCGTGGCAGAGGTGGTCGAGGGCGTCGTCGATTCGGGGGAGGGGGTACACGTCCTTTTTCGTGATTTTGTTCAGTCGCCGGTAGTCAACGCAAAACCTTAATGTGCCGTCTTTTTTCTTTACGAGTACGACGGGCGCAGCCCAGGGGCTTTTCGATGGCTGTATAATGTCATCGCTCAGCATGTCGTCGACTTGAGTCCAGATGGCTTCCCGTTCGTGTGAAGAGACGCGGTACGGTGACTGTCGGGTAGGTCGGGCTCCATCTTCGGTTATTATTCGGTGCTTCGCTAGAGGGGTCTGACGTAGTTTTGCGCTCGACGAAAAATATTCGCTATAGCGACGAAGCAAAGCCAATAATTTTTTCCGTTGTTCTTGCGGTAGCGCCGGATTCACGTCGAATGGCTGCGGGAGCTTGAATGTTTCTACGGGTGCGCGTTCAAAGTCGGCGACTGCGATCACATCACTTGCTTCTTGCGTTTCTTCGAGGAACGCAATTGCAGCTCCCTTGTTTAAATGCTGGCACTCTTCGGTGAAATTAGTGACCAAAACGTGAGATTGGCGTTGCTTAAAGTGGGCAATGCCTCTTGCGACGGAGACACCGCGGTCGAGAAGCAACCTTCGATCACTCTCTACGATAGCGTCGATGTCAGAAGCAGCATCCTCACAGTATACGGCGATCATCAGGCTTGCGCGGGGTGGCAGGGTGATGTGATCGTCGGCGATCCTGACAGCAGCACGGTGATCGGGGTTCGGCTGCGGTGTCGTGGAGTGATTGGAGGAAAATGTTATCGACTTGGTCTGCAGATCAATTATTGCGCCGTTGTCCGTCAAAAAGTCCATTCCGAGAATCACGTCGCGGGAGCAGTTAGGCAGAACGACGAACGCCGCAGGGTACGTTGTGCCGTCTATGGTGACGCGCGATGTGCACGTTCCACTTGGCGTCACGAGGTGGCCTCCTGCTGTGCGTATGTGCGGACCGTCCCATCTGGTCATAACTTTCTTCAGTTTAGACGCAAATGGTCCGCTCATTACCGAATAGTCAGCTCCCGTGTCTACGAGGGCGACTACGTCAAAGCCGTCGATGGACACCTTGACGTCAGATGCAGTCGTCCTCGAGTTCCGGGTTCGTCGGGGCGTCGTATCTCTGCTTGTACGTGTTGATGGTCGGGCACTGTGCATCGTCGTTGTCGTCGTCTTCTCAACGGACGTCTCGGTCAGGTCGGGTACGCGTCGCGCCGTGTAGCTGTCGTCGTGTTCGGGAGTCTCGTCAGGGTTAGGTCGGGTCGTCGGGATGAGGGCATGTCGTGAATCACTGTCTTCAGCGCGTCCTTGCGTCGTTGGAGGTTTTCTAGTTATTCGCCGTAGAGCAACTTCACCTCCAGAAGTTGCCGCCTTTAGTTTCCCCCGCGTGGGCTGGTGGACCTTCCACGGGCGAAGTCAGCGTTGCTACGGCGGTTCGGCGATTGGTAGGGTTAGGGCGACGGCGAACGGTTGAAACGCGCTGGGCCACGGCTGGTTTCAGATAGATACTTGTCGGTCTCACGTGGTCGTTGGCCAGGGAGAGGGCGAGGTGCGTCGACGGAGAAACCACGCAGTCCGAGTCTCTTGTATGGGCAGCGACGGTAAATGTGGTCGGCCTCTCCGCAGTGGTAGCACAGAGGACGGTTATCGGGAGTTCGCCATACGTCCGTCTTCCTCGGCGTCTGGTTTCGGGCTACCGGGGGTCGGGCGGGTGACAGTGGGCGGCGGTACGGCGGGGCCTCTTGACGGCGTGTTGGAGCAGGGCGGGGTCGACGAACAGCCGCGGAGTATGTCATAGCTTGTGGCTCTCGGGGTACCTCGGATGGCGTAGAAGTTCCCAACGCTTGTTGCACTTCTTCTTTAATCACGTCGGTGAGGGAAGCGACTTGGGGCTGCGGCGGCGTTGGGAGAAGTTTCCGCAGCTCCTCTCTCACTATTGCGCGGATAGTCTCGCGTAGGCTGTCGGCCGGGATCCGCGTGCTGCCAAAGTCGTTCGCATTGGCCGCGCCAACAAAGTTACGGTCATACTGCTTAGCACGCATTTCGAGGGCTTTCTCAATGGTGCTGGCTTCGGTCACGAATTCGGCGACGGTTTTGGGCAGATTTCGGACAAGTCCAGCAAACAGTTCCTCCTTCACTCCGCGCATTAAGAAGCGCAACTTCTTTTCTTCCGTCATTTCGGGGTCCGCGCGGCGAAATAGCTGCTTCATCTCCTCAACGAAGATCACGACACCTTCGTTGGGGTGTTGCGTGCGCGTTTCCAACATAAGGGCGGCTCTTTCTTTCCGCACGACGGTAGTGAAGGTCTTAGTAAACTCGCTTTTGAACTGAGCCCAGTTTGTCAAGGAGCTCTCGTGGTTCTCGAACCAAGTGCGAGCCGAATCTTCCAAGTAAAAGAAAACGTGCCGGAACGTTTCTGCGTCGTCCCACCTGTTGAATTTCCGGACGCACTCCAGTTTCTCCAACCATTCTTCTGGGTCTTCTGCGGGGGCTCCTCGGAACGATGGCGGTTCCCGGGGCTGCTGCAGGACGATTGGCGACGTTGTTTCTTGCACCATGGTGTTGGTTGCAGCGTTCCTTTTCTTGGGCCCTTCTGGCATCAAACCGAACTCGGGCGGTAAATCTTGCAGGCGGGGGCTGGCTCTTGTTGGACTGGCTTGGCGGCTTTTCGAGGTTGTAGTGGGCATGAAGGGTGCGTACCCCGCACCTCCACCAGATGTCACGAAGACAAGGACGATGCAGTTGTGTTGAATGAGAAACACGTTTATTGGAGCGAACTTGTGCTCCCCTAACAACTCAAAAGAATACAGAGGCGGCGAAGCAGCGGTCAACAAAGTGACTTGCACAGGCGAGTGTCGTCGAATCGAATGCCCCGGCGTCCGCACTGCAGGCTTTTTATCTTTTGGCGCGCGTGGTTCTCGAAACGTCGATTCGCATCGAGAACGTAGTAGATCCAAGAAGATTATTCTGGGCTGTTCACGTTAGATCGGAATGCTCTCCCTATCACAACAGATAACACATGCGGCACAGAAAGAAAGAATGGAACACGCGCTTCCCTTGGCGCAGAGATAACACAGACCGGCGCAGCCGGGCGGCAAAAGCAAAACACAAATAAACAAACCCAATGTATGGTTCGCGGCAATATTGTGCTGACGTGGTGGAGGATTGCGAATGTCCAGACACCATGCAAGGGGAAAAGGCTGAGGGATGAGCTCGAAAGCCCGGTGTCTTCTCTAGATGATCCGCAAGTGGACTTCCTATACAACCTTTTGGACTGGCTGGACGAGTGAAAGAATCGAACTGCGCAGTACGACAGCGGCAAGTTGACCAAGGAAACTCACGCTGCTCTCCACCAAACAACTCATGGACTCGTGGAAATTGCTAGGTACTGCCTCACCGAGCTCAACATGCTCTACGTCCTGTTTGGCAAGATTTAAACCGACAGCCTGGAAGACCGCTTTGGGAAATACAGGCAACTCGCAGGCTCGCAGTACCACATGTCCATACGACAAATCTACGAGGGCGAAAACAAGATGCGTTTGCAAAGCACGCTGCCGACTGTCAGTAAACCTTCCCAGCACGAGAGTCACAGAGACGAGCAGTGGGAAGACCTTGACCGAAACGAGGGTGCAGCACGCGCTAACTACAATGTGGTTGTCACGCAAGACACCTTATCTAAGAGGAAGGACATCCTTCCGGTATTGGTGTACGTGGCAGGATACTCCGTTTACTTCACCTTGAGAAGGCTGAAATGCGAGAAGTGCAGGGACATCTTAACCATTGACAAGGAAGTCACTGTCTCTGTGGAGGATCCCAACTATGACCTTGTGAAGGAGCTTGACCGAGGAGGACTTGTAGATCCCTCAATATTTACTGTCAACGCCGTTGCACACATCTACGCAGTCGTTGAGGAATTGTCAAGACGAGACGACTTCTTAACCATTTCCAATCAGCGTCAAGTGGCGACAGATCTCACCGTGGATCTACTCACTGAGGATGACCCTTCTGATTTCGATGGATGTGATGCTGGACACACGAAGGAGATTGTCCTTAAGTACATTTCGTGGTGCAGTTCGAAAATTTTGCTGAAAAACTTCTGCTCCAGAATGAATGATGACATTCGTGACGCCAGTGAAAAATCGAAGAAAAGGAAGCTTCAAACACTGAGCAAAAAGTAGAATGGGTGTGGTTTTCTCCCCGGAATAAATCGTACTTGATGATCAAGATGTTGAAATCATTCGTCTGATTCTCTCGATCGCCGTGGCGGTAAAGCTAGAACATCAAAACTTTCACAAGCCGGATGCAGTACTTTGTTACTCCGTGGAACAATGCTAGGATGCTCAGTAAGATTTTTTCCACAAATCCTTTATTCGGTCTAATTTAGCCGCCGCAACTGCGAACGCGGGAGCGTTGGTTCTGCTAAAACGTGCACGAAACAATGTCTTTCCGCCGCATTCGCCGGCGTAAATGGGCCCCCACCCTCTGACGTCACCGCGGCAGCCCTACGGCCTTGAAATGTAGTCGGTGTTGAGTGAGGGCGGAGTGGCGAGCGTGAGTGCGAGTGCGCGTGGTGAGGGCGGAGTGACGAGTGCGAGTGCAAGTGAGTGCGTTAGGATAAATATATTTCTTTGATTGAGTGCGAGTGAGATGCATCCAGTTTTGCCGAGCTATGGTTCAAATACATAACGAAGGCAAACCCCGTGTGTTAGTTGGTGCTGCAAAAATCAATGAAAATTTTGAAATTCAGCAAAGTGAGCCGGTGATTGATAAATTTCGAATATTATTTTTTTGCTTCAGCAAAGATAAAATGAAACCTTGAATTAAAATGAATGAATTAGCCTTACAGGACGTAGGGGGATTTTGTTGGCAGTGATAGACTCCAGCTTGAAAAAGCCGCGAAAACCAGAAACACGGGCCAGCGCAGATGAGACAGAAGTGAACACAAAAATGTGGAACATAAAATCAGCCAATGACTTCTTTAAAAGGCAATGTTAACAGCGTTTTTTTACCTCAAGACTCTTCTTTCCCTTGCGTGTTTGAAGTAGAGTATTTAGGGAACGCATTTTTGGTATGCGGCCAATATTTCCCACTTTACAAGCGTACCCATTACACCTTTCTCCACATTATGTCTTCAAATTAAACATGCCTAAACAACCTCTTTTTATTGACGTCAAGACAGAAAAAATGCTTCTTTGTTACGCGTTCATGATGTTACACTGCAAAGCGACAAAAACCGCTCCACCGGGCTTAATATTTTCCGAAATACGAAGAGGGGTCCTGGAAGACTCAACAGCTAACAATTGCAGCATAGGTTGGTACAAGCAGTGAGTTATCTCCAAACAATGCACGAACGATTCGCGAGAAACGGAAGGAGGGAGTGAAGTAAGGATGGAAGCAAGGAAGAAAGGAACGGGGGAAGGAAGGAAGGAACGTAGTCAGGAAGGATCAAACGAAGGAAGGATGGAAGGAAAGAAGGAGGGAAGGAGTGAAGAAAGGAGTAAACAATGCAAGAGAGACTGGGAAATTACCAAGGGAAGCGGGCGGTGGAAGAGTATTCCCCCCGAGATCGACCACAGTCGCCCCTCTTGAGGCGGTGTGACGAATCACTCTAAGTGTGGCTGCCGCTATGCAAAGGACGCAAGACAAGCGCGGGCCACAAAATAAAAAACGAATATGATTACTTGTCTGCAGTTAGGAATGCCTGGTTACCTCTATTTGTGTATTTCGTCGAGGATCGTGATAATCAGGGGCCCTTGCAGAATAAACGAGCATCATTAGTTCGGTGAGACATCGTTGCTACGGCCATGGCTTGCCACGTGAAATATGTTAATAACCTAGCGTCGACCAGTGTATCGAACCGGAGAAATGCCAGATCGGTTCGGGTTCTGGTTCAAGTGCATTGATTTCGTTCCTGTTCGACAAAATCATGCACCGAACCGGTTAGCAAGCTTGAGCCTGTTCACGAACATGTTCGCACATATTAACGAAATGCGAAAAAAAGTTTGGTTGTTTAAAATTGTCATATAACCCAGAAACAATTTCTCAACAAAATACCGCATTTCTTCAATGAACATGATGCAATAATGTGGTCCACTTTAAACAATTACGCCGGGATTAGGAAAACGCGCCAGCCACTCTTTCACCCAGCCTACATGTCGTTACCAATTTCCTAGGTGTACATAACGCCATTGCCCTAAAGACATGACTGTGGCATGTCGTGGTTTTGGTGCCTCTTGCTCTGGTGTTGTTGTGCCTCAACGGAGAGTTAACACCCTGCTTACTCTGCTTTAAATATTTTGTCGACGTTTTGTGGCAAAAAATTTGAACTTTTTTTGCTTTTTCTTATTCTTTTCAGGTGAAAACAATGTCCTTGAAGCCATAATGGAGTTGAGAGAGTTCCGAAAGGGAAGTTGCTTAGAATAAGGCAATGTTGGGCTTTATTTTCATGTTCCATTTAATGTCACAGGGCAATCGTTTAAGGAGACGCCCACAACAGACACCGACCATGCCTTGCGACGCATTTGGAATTGAACTTACTATTACGACAACCAAAAGAGAATACTACCTGCATCCTTATACCCAAACAATCTAAAAAACACTTACCTGTAACCCGTACGCACGCATGCACAACAGAGATTCCATGCGTCTGTGAAGGGCAGCTTTTCGTGTACAAGAGATTACAGTACGAAAGATTGCAGTGGCAGTCTGAAATCAAATGTATGATGCCCAACGCTAGGAACACCACCAAACCTCTCAATCTTTCAGAAATCGCTTCCAAATCTCTCTCAAACTTCTCTGAAATCTCTCTCAGGCTTACAATCTCTCAAATTTCGAATTGGCACTCTATATTTTCCAATGGCACGTCTCTTCTATTATACCCCCGTTGTGCGCGTCTTTGAAGCTTATATTGTTCCCCCTCCTCTTTCGTAACGGCGGAAAAACGACCGATTTTGAGTGCTTCCACAAAACTATTTCTTTATCTTGAGCTATTGGACACATTTAGCATTGCTATGCATGGAATAGTAGCTTATAGATTGCTCTTACTAACACATCAAAGCAGTTTTGTGAAAGGTACAATTACTTACAGTTTATTAGTGAAATAATATAAAAATGCACAAAAAGTATACACGCAAACTATATAGGCGATTGTAATGAGCCTAAAATTATTTTAGGAATTCGAAGATACACAAATTGTTCCTACATTCCTTGGCTATGATTCAATATATATATATCAGCACTGTACACTAAGGTTGGTATTTTTGTTGGCCCGTCAACCTAGCGAAACTGACGGCTGTGCCCGTTTTCGAAGCCACTCGAGTGCAACTCGGTCATGCATCCAAGCCCACTTTTTGTGTTCTGACACAAAATCCCTTTCTCTCTAGAGGTAAAAAACCAGAAGAAAAAAATTGACCGCGTATATGCTCCTTTCGTTGCAAATGCCGTCAAAAGACGATAGTCTTTATCGGCTTTTGCGAAGTAAATGCCTCCCTTCGCTTTCCCGCTCACCTCTCATGTTGTTCCTCTTGCGTCGCGCTCCTCCCAAGGTAAAGACGCCAAATGTTTGCTTAAACCATTTTAAATTTCCCGCGTTCCACTGCTCCGAACCGGGTGTCTCGATGCGAACGCTGCCGTACGGCGAAGACGAGCGTTAATCGAGACGCCCTACTTCAACGTTTATAGAACCGCGTTTCCCTACTCCACGTGCATTGCAAGCAGAACGTGAAACCTATATAGTGGAACCTTGCGTAACTGTTGCCGGTTGATTTCTTAAAATGGCGCCAGAAGCTATAGTGGCGCGGGCGACAGCAGGCAACGGCGGAGTGAATTCTTTTTCTGCAGTTGATGAAGTATTTAATTTCGCAAAAGTCAAGCCTGTTTGATTTTCTATAAAGGAACACTGCAAATATCACTTCTGTATTGATTTGTTGTCTCATATTTGCGTAATGTCTTGTTCTTCTTCAACAATGTTGACAAGTATGAACATTACACCGGACATAGACGGGTAGATTTAGCTGTGACTATATAAGACTATTGCGCAGGCATTGTTTTGCTTTGGCCGGTTGGCTGAATCGAGTCACAGACAGACAGACGGACAGACAGACATACAGACCTACAGAAAGACCAAAATTTCTGGGTTTAAGTTGCCCAAGAAAGGCTATCGTCTTTAAAAATCCAGCGCTCTTGAGAAGTGTCGCGCATCGCTCCGTAGCGGTAATCTGACACGAGTGCCAGGCTATCATGAAGGTGATAACGCGATATGACGCTGCGAATTTGGCAGAATATTCCCACCGTACCTTGTCGCTCAAACCACGGATAGCTAGGTATGGTAGGTAATAGCAACCGCCTAATTCCCCCAAGACATCGCGACGTCCCACAGGGAGGCCAGGACAGGTTCGACCTTCCGACAGGGCGACGACAGGCTCCGAAGTCCCAGGATGGACCAGGGGCTTTATTGGCCGAAGGGTGTAGTGCGCCGTAAAAGCTACAGCAGGGCCAAGAGCTATACTCCTATAACAGTGCGCGCCTCAGTGACCGGCTCCTTAACAGCTGGGATCGCCGAGGCTGCACGTGGGCCGCTAGCGAGGTAGGCCATATATGCCTACCCGCGCGTCCAATGACGGGCCGAAGTCGCCGTGCCAAACGAGGCGGCGGCAAAGCGCTTGCCGGCCAGCGTCTCCCTTCGAGTCGTAGTTCCCCCCCCCCCCCCCCCCCCCCCCAAGTGGACTTCCCTATTGGCCGCGTGCGTGCGCAGATCAGGCGCGACGGCGGCGATGGGGCAGTTCTCGCCCTCTTGCGCCCCGGCCCGCGAGACGACTGAGGGACGGGACGAAGCATGCCTCGTGACGCGCGCCGCGCGCACGACGGGGTAAAGAATAGGCCTAAAGGATCCACAAAGTTTTATGTATATTTTTCAGCGTGAGCTACACTAGCCGAGGTTGAGCAGTTTCGCGTGGACCTTGAAGGGCCGTGCTGCGCAAGCGCGAGGAGCATTGGATTGGATTGGATGGGATTGGCTAGGCTTGGATTGGATTTGAATTGCAATGAATTGGATTAAATTGAATTGTATTGGATTGGAAATAAAATCCAATTGGAGTACGGGTGTGTAGAGAATTGGGTCTGCACATTCGGCGGTCTGCGCATTCCAGAGGAGTGACGTCAAAGCCGCGGCAGGCGCACTGGCGCTGGCGGGTGCCCAGCTGTGCGCCTCCGTTGCGCAGTAGCCCAGTCTGACGGTGCGCCGGAGCTGCTTGATAGCCGCTTGACTTGGCTCCTGGAGAGCCGTGCTGCGCATGCGCGAGGAGCAGTGACTGGACTGGACTGGACTGGAATGGAGTGGATTGGATCGGATTGGATTGGATCGTAAATCGTTTTATCAGCAGTAAGCATGCTAATCAGCTAATCCTTGACAACAACGAAATATAAGAATCACCAGCCTAACTTTAGCTCACGCTATGTATATCCTAGCATAGCCGAGCTAAGTCACTGCTAATTGTTTTTATGTGCGAGACCATTTCAGCCGTGACAGAGGGACTGTGGCCGCACCTTACCAGGGAATTAAGCCATTGCGATTATGTACAGTCCTTGTCAAGATTTATCAGGCAAAGCCGAAAGTGCGCAGTCCGCGAAAATTTCAATGTACAAGCTTCCATCCCGATCTAGGCTGAAACGTTTTATGCAGGAAAGCTAGAGAAGTTACTTTTCTTTCTTACTGTGATGAAATATTTTGACTCATCTAAAAGTACAGTTTACTTTTTGAATTGTTTGTGGTGCAGTAGGGTTAGGTTTGGCCTGCAAAATTTTTACAAAGGCTGTAGCTGTCTTGTTGCCTCGGTTGTATCGTTTTCATTTATCCAGTTTTGAATCGCGACGCGAATCAACTCAGCCTACAACGTAGTCTTTCCCTCATAAATATTAGCGTAAAATTAGCCAGTTCTTAACCCTTTAAGGTGGCTCTAAAGATTACAAAGAAAATAAAGATCGCGTAACTAAACATTACACGTAAAGTGGGGCAAAACATGAGCTTTTTTCTACAACATGCGCGTTGTCCCACTGCGCACTGGAAATTTTTATTTCTACCAAACTGCCGGCAATAAACAGTGTTTTTAAGTAGACGAGTGATAATTCCCAGGCAATCTGGCACAAAAAGGTGACTGGTAAGTTATCAAACAGTTGATGCTTATTACTTTTTTGGACCCGCTCCTTTACGCGACACGACACCGAGGGTGCTTCCACTGGCGCGCCATATTCGCCGCTAACTTTGGGCTCCTCGTGTTCCTTGCGCTCTTTTCTCACTGCGACTGGAACATCAGTCCGAGATTGAATAAATTAAATGTACACAAATATCTCCTCTGCCCTTCGTAGTCAACCTCAAGCTCGAATGCCCATATAAACAGAAAGAACAGTTGACAGAACTACGCAGTTATTCGCAAAACCGTTGGGTTATTCCAAGCGGGAAACTTCCCCAAGGATGTTTTGCCACAACCTTAACTTGGCAGGTTCATTTCCTATATACATTGGCTTGTAACTAAATGTTGTTCAACAGGCTCTGTAAGCGACATTTTCTGGGTCTCGATGTTCTAGGCACCTCTAAGATTTGAAAACAGACAGAAATAGTCAGCAGCGCAACCGTAACAAAGAATTTGTGCTCCCTGTAAGGCAATTATCCAGGTAGCTTGGTTTAGAACACTGTAACTCCGCCAATCGCGCTGCACATGGACGTGAGATATTGCACATGGACGTGAATTGCACACGGACGTGAGATAGTGAGTTCACTGGGCCCGTTAATTATTCCCATCTCAACTCGAACTTCAGAATAAATGCTTAAATAGCTGCCTGTATGAGACTTCCATTTGAATATTTGCGGTTATACCTGTACGCTTACAAAGTCTAAGAAACGTTTGGCTTTCCAAATACAGTAAAATTTCCGACGCTTCTGTAATGAACGGGGGGGCAGTGAAATGCTGCTAGCTTCTCAAGTCATCACGCAAATTCAGTTGTGCGTCATGTCAAGAAGCGACTGAAACTGCTTCCATCGACCGAATTCGCTAAGATTGGTGCTTCCAGATTTTCTCTTATCTCTGTTTTTCTTCGCTGTACAAAGTCATCCTCGGGAAAGAGCTTCAAATAAAGCACGGCATTATTAAAACGGCTCATTATTTCGTCGCTCAGTAATCCTAGAGAAGTCGCTGCTTTTTCCTTTCAGCGTAGTAAAGGTACACGAAACGTTGAGGTACACAACTACAGCACATCACTCCTGTCTACGCGTTTTATGCGCACATAAAACTCGAAATAGACAAGACGCCCGCAACTAGTGTGGATTCAAACGCTACAGGTCATCGGAGAATCCACCGTCGCAGCTCCGCGATGTGACCACAAGGAGAAAAGGAGAGGGAAATGAAACTGGGGACGAGAAAAAAGGGAGTGAGAGGAGCGAAATAAGCGCAAAGAACAAAATGGAAGAACGAGGAACTGAAACACTGGTTAACGTCCCATTGAGCGAACAGAGGACCCTGCACGCTGACAACATCCTACCTGTTTTCAGACAGACGTATACCCTTCAAGAAGCAAGGTGAGGCTTCGTCGACCTTTGAAACTGCGGCGGGAAACGCCTGTAGCCGAAAAAATTCTCTACTGTAAGCGGGAGGCATACTTTATGTGCTGAGAGATATTAAGAGGGGTGCTTCTGAGTGGGGGACTCTACACAGTTCTGTGAGAGGCGCTCTACAAGCAGCGCTGTTACCCACACCGATAGTGAAGGAGGGAGCTCTCGTTAAGCCAACGCCTACACTGACAGGAGACAAAATAGGGTGACGTTAAACGTCTCCTGGAAGCATGTAGATATTGCAGGCCGGGGTCGGGCGAGTACAGGCGACAGTTTGTGAGAATCACCTGGAGTGTGATTTTGCTGGTGATGGAACAGAGCGGCCTTGAAGCGTCATGGCATCATGGTGGCGTGCAGCCCAATTGGGCACTTTAATCGGCATAGTGAACTCATCACAAGGGAAGCCGCAGTAGCTTAGGAGCCGCTGGAAAATAATATCGTACCCAAGCGTGAATACGACGTTATCAGTACACTGTATCGAGGTCTCCTGCTGCCTGTCAGCTGGAAACCAAAACAAGTTGCTTACCCCACTCTACGTATATATAGATAAAAGTTCATATGTAATCTGTCAATGCAAAAAACATTTTTGGCGATCTTAGGACGTGTAGTGAGTCGGAATGTTAGCCCATTAATAAAGTGCAAGATTTCTTTTTTTTTTTTCTCTCATACTATATGGGGCATTGAGATTGGTGTCTGGGTATGAATAATTTACATGTCACCCCATGTACGAGACTTCAAGGCCTTTATCGTCATTACACGGACGAAACTATACTATTTTAGTATTGCACTCACCATAATGGAGAACCCGCCGGCACATTACTGACATGTTCAAATTGCTTTTGTTGAGCCAGGATGCTGCAGCCGGTCTGCGCTTCGTAATGGAAGGCTGCGGAATAATTTAGGCCTAAGGAGGGAGCCTACGAGCACTGAAATGTAGTGCACGGTCGAGTTTCTGAGCACCGCCTTAACCAGGACAACAGTCGGTTCCCCCTCCGCGTTCTCGCATCGAACAGAAAATCATTCACCTTCGCTGCAATGCCACGGGTCCGGACTAACCAGGACCGACTCCCGCTGTCAGACGAGGAGGAAGTGAGCCGAGCGTACAAGGAGTACTTGTCCTGTCCCCGCCGCTTTTTGTCCGCCTTTGTTAACGGCCCTTTTTGTGTTTTATTAGTGGCTGTCCCTCCTCTTGAAGAGAAAGACTTATTTCTATCAATGGGGATGCGCGACAGCGCGAAAGGGGCCTTCTCCGGCCCATCCACGCGTGGAAAATGGATGTCCAAAGAAACTGGGCACTAGTTATAAAGTAGCTGCGCTGAAGAGAGGCAGCGCGAGAGCCGAGACAACGGAGTCAATAATTCATGGCGTACCTAATTAGGAATTTGGCAGGAAGCCTCGTTGAGTAATATAATATGCCCTGAAAGAAGTAAGGGCGCGTAGCCGATTCGAAGGAGTCCGCGGTACGCCGGGATGCATGTGTTGTGCACTTCTCCGTGCCGGATACCGGGAGCGCATACACTACGGCGCCGAGTCCGTTTTCCGATAGGCACGGGAAGCTGATGCATTCTAGTACAAGTACGCTCCGATCGAAAATCGTGGTACCATTTTTTCACCATCTTACTAAGCTGTCAAAATTCGCCAATGTTCTGCATCGTACGTTGGAATTAACTTTGTATCATGCGAAATTCTAGTATTACGAAGGCGCTGCCGCATTTGCTTGCTAGAAGTGGGTAAGCGTTAGTAGGGTCGGACGTAAAAGCTTCACAGAAAAGTTTTTTCTATGATGGCCCGACAAACCTGCCCCTTATAAGGCTCACTGTAGCAACATTGCTCGTAGATGCTCAGGTGTGGGTACACGCGTTTGACACTCCAACTGACGCCCACTCTCCAACCAGTCCAGGAGGTGGAAAGCACTCTGCGCTCAAACTGAGCCCAGTGCCGTGCAGTGAGTGCGTAGATGCCTCGGCTATCTGCTAATGGCCAGCAAGAAATCAAGTTTCCCTCGAAACCAACCCCACCACTGGTACAAACATTTGCTTATTGTCGTTTTCAATAGAAAAGAGCATGCATGTGCGCAGCCCTCTGTCCTCGTTTAAAGAGCTAGCTGCAAAAATACTTTTTAATTAGATTTCGTCGGCGTGCTTACTGCGCTTCTTGTCAGGCTGCACGAATTGGTAGCGCACTACTTAGCTTTCTCGGTGTTCCAGGAACTAAGTGTGCTAAATCCCCGACTTCCGTACTAATTCCCGACTTATGTACATACGTGCTTTCAAGGTGAAAGCTAAAGATTACCGAACGCTCCTTTACAGCTACAACGTGTTTCCGTTCTTTCTTCGCTTTCATTTCTTAGTATTTTGTCTCGAGTTGGTCCCACAGGCAGGCCGGCAGCAATTTGAGCAGCAGCTACTCTGCGTCTTAGCTCTTCTCTGCGTGAACCGGTTCGTCCCACACTGTCACGTTCAACTGTACCGGGACACGCTTTAGGCGCATCTCGGTTCTATCCTACGGGAGGGCCATGTTAGCTTTGTGGCTTGCCCAATTCCCTCCTGCTTATGAGACCCCTATGCAAATTCACACATGAACCAAAATGCGTGTTTATTTATCTAGTTTCTGTTTACATCGGTCGCCATTTTGGCGCCTGTAGTGATTGCAACTGCTGTTACTTTTGGCGTTTGATGAGGTGCCTGAGGCTTCCGCCTGAATTACCTGGCGCGAAGCTGAGACAGAGCTCATCCAATGGTTCACTGGCCCTGAAGGCCGCGCGAGCTCTGCTGCGGTACCCCTTCTAGCTGCGAAAGGGGTGTACGCGCACCCGCGCCTTCGAGTCGGACTTCCGTCGTCGTAGCATGACACCCCTACCGTGCACGGTGCGCAGTTCGATCGAACGAGACGGCTTCGCCACTGTCCCTCGTCTTTTGCCACGTTCTGGCTTTACGAGACTAGCTTCTCGCGCACTGTGAACTGCGGTGTGTAGTTGTGAAAACATTGACTTCAATAAAAGCTTTGAATTATGTTAATTATAACAAAATATTTATACTCAGTTAAATTCAGTACTGAAGTTTATAAAAATGGCACTTGAACGAATTAATTACGATTGCACTTAAGGTTGCACTTCCACGAATGTCACGCGTCACTGGAAGTAAGTCATGGCCCCAAATCCTGCGGCCACTGTTTTATTTACGTGCGCTGGGTACACGCCCCTCGAGCAAAGGTGGGCACCTATACTTCCAATGCTAATCGATGGCTCAATGTCCCCGTAAAGACATTTAGTCGGGTGTTTTCTACAGTCGATCGCCCCTGTCTCCGTTCAAACTGAACATGTAAGGGTTGCAGGGCTGTGCGCAGATTTGAACGTGATCCCTGCAGTGGCCTATGTGAGCCCACACTTTTGGGCAAATGCTTACTTCCGGAATTTCGGGCAAGGCTAGGGGACCGCAAACAAAATTTACCAGAAGGGCGATAGCCACTGCGCTAATGCGCGTATACAGCGAAAGCTACCGATCGTCCTGCGCTTACGTTTCTTCTTCAGAGATTTTGTTCCGCGCATTTTAAAACTAATTACAAATACCGCCTCGCGTTCCCGAAACAATTTATTTCACCTACTACGTGATAAGGTGTGCCTAGGCGTTTTGCAATTCATAGTTTGTAAATGATATTATCGGTACGATAGAGCACGAAACAAGTAAGGGTGTGTACCTGCTGAAAAGAGCATAACTGCAGATGCTAACACATTTTCTCATTACAATAGTTTAAATAGACATTTTATGTTGGACAAAAGAATAACAAATATATCAACACGGTTCAAAATGACGAAATGCTCGTAGCGAAGTCAGAAATATCTAACTCGTACACCGCCGTCACGCGAAGTGTTCACAAAGTAAAAACTTCGAAAAAGCGAACAAGAGCCCGAAAAAAAAGTATGAAACAGCGACAAACGTGTAATGGGCCTGTAGCCTCACCTGCACATAAATGCATAAGTTTCAAATATAATTCATTCAATAGGCATAATAGTGTCACGATGCCAAAGACGGCGCAGTGGTCTTGAAGGAAAACAAGTTTATAGGAGCGAACTTGTGCTCCCCTAACAACTCAAAGAATACACAGGCGGCGAAGCAGCAGTCAGCATAGTGACGTATACGCAAGCGAGCGTCGGCGATCGAATGCCGCGGCGTCTGCTCTGCAGGCTTTTATCTTTCGGCGCAAGTGTTTCTGGAACCATCGATTCACATCCAGAACATTGTAGATCATAGAAGATTATTCTGGGCTAGTGACGTTAGGGCTAAACAGTCTGCTTATTTGAATGTGATTGCCCGTGCGGCATAAATATAATTAATGAAAGCCGCGCTTCGCTTGGAACGCAGATAACAGCCGGGCGTGGCCCGGCAGTCAAAACAAACAATAAACAAACCAACCCATACATGGTTCGCGACAATAGCGTGAATTTATTGGTTGAAGGTAATTGAAATAGGATTTTCGAAGTGAATTTATTTTTTTAACGGACAATTTATACGAGTTGCGCAACAGTTGTGAGGAAAAAAGTTGGCAAACGCTGCTTTATGGCAGCTCGACGCCTCTCCACTTTCCACTGACAACCGGGAATTTGAAGCATTGGATAAAGCTAAACAAAATTTTCATATTTTGCTGTACATATCAACGAACAAACCAATATTAACTAGGTGTACATTTAATACGCCCTAATACAAGGAGTTAGAATTGTTACAAAAAAAGCTGTACGTACATTACGTCACATTAGAAAACAAAAAGTACTAGCTATTGCGCGCAGTGAAACAGCATGGCCAGCGAAGCTATACAAATAAACCTGCCGCGGTGGCTTAGTGGCTAAGGCGTTGCGCTGCTGAGAACGAGGTCGCGGGTTCGATTCCCGGCCGTGGCGACCGCTTTTCTGATGAAGGCGAAAACGAAAAACGCCAGTGTGTATGAGATTTTGGAGCGCGTTAAACATCTCCAGATGGTCAAAATTATTCTGGAGCCGTCCCCGACGGCGCGCCTCATCACCTGCGTAGCGTCGGCGCGTCAAACCGTACAATTGATCAAGAAATAAAACAAAGGTGGTGTTATACCTGCCCAGTGGCAAAGCACTGAGAGACATCAACATTTGCTTAGGCAGCGAAATATTAGAAATTGTGGGCAACGTAAATACCCTTGGCGTTATTTTTTCAAAGAATCTTACTTCGAATGACCAAGTTGATTATATCCAATCTAAAATGTCTTCAGCCGTTGGTGTAGTGAATAGTGTCAGGGCAAGAGGAGAAAGGCAGCGGGGTTCGCTGTGATGGCTGACCTAAACGGGGTTCCGAGCTCTATTGACAGGATTATGTCCACGATGATGATGATGATCATTGCGGTTTTGGTAGCACAAAGCCCAACCGGGGGATTCAACAAATAGAATGCGGCGTATTCTTCCCGAGAAAATCAAACTACCTCTCTACAATGCACTGGTACACTCCATTCTGGTACACTGCAGCGTAGTTTAAGGTACAACAGGAATGGCTAACTTAAAAAAAAAACTACAGCTGCTTCAAAAGAGAGCTGTTCCGTGCATTTGAAATATACCCTTTCTTTCGTCTACCAGCCAGCTTTTTCTAGAATATGACATTCTTTTGTGTTTTCATTATATCATTACCGGTTACGAATAACGTATAGATTGTTCACTAATAAAAATGATGACTTCATTTCATGTCTGTCGAAATTGACAGGAAAATGTTCAACTCGTCCCAAAGGCATGCAGAGAAGCAGTTTGTACCTACTCCCCGAACCACTTATGACACACCCGTAGTTTGCCGGTCCTGCTTTGCAAGCCACACACAGAAAATTTTGATGTAACTTGCCATCGCAACTCGTATATTAGATTGCATTGCCAGCAATTGTGTAGCACCGTTTGAGGTCACGTGTTTTTTGGACATCAGTGTGTTCCTTAGATTTCTCAGAATTATTTTTTTATTCTGAGTTTTTTTTGTTCCAGAGAAAACCCCTGAACTTTTGTTTATCTGTAGAAGTCCTTAACACGCCTTTATTTGTATACGCCTTTCATATTTTGTCGGCAACAATACATATTATCCTAAAAACAGTTTTATGCAGTTCTATTTATGATATGTCGATGACTTTTTTGGTTATGTTGTGTGTTTTGTTGTATATGGTTATTTCAAATATGTTTTACCTATGACGAGTGTAGCAACGCTGACACTGATGGCATTGCATACGAATCTCTAGCATCTGCCAAGCTGTATTCACAGCTTATAGCTCCAGCCCTCTCCTCCCGAAAGAAAATAAAGAATATTATTCAATTTAATTTAACTGACTTAATTTTGTACCTCTGAAGTAGGCTCACCTGGCGCTCTTCTAAAGGAATGGCGGCCTGGTATAAGCGGAAACCACCGTAATGAACAACATATGTTAGCCACGGGTTATTTCCCGGTGGGTGAGCGCCGAGCGACCCTTTATGAAAGCGTTCGTGTGGCGCAGGCAGCGCATTGCGAGAAATCGATTCTTGGGTCTGGCCCAGCAGTCGTGTTAACAGCATACGCGTATTTTGAACTTTTGCTTGGCGTGGTTGGGTAGAGCCACGTTTTTATTATAATGACGCTAAGCCCTTTATGGTGCGCCTTTTCCTGTGATTTGTTCTGCCTCCGATCTATTTTCAAATGGAGTTTGACAAAGAGCGAACAAGTTGGATGGCCCGGGAACTCGATAAGCGGGAACGGATCGCTTAATTTTGTACGTCGCTCGTTATTTAACGGCTCGACGGCAGCTGACCAAACATGTCCGCAACCTGCTTTGGCATCCGGCCTTTTCGTAGGACGGATGCGTGTGTAATGTATCCTGTTCGTGAAAGCGCTAATACCATTTGTTATGATCATGAACCAACTAGCTCAGCAGCAAGTTTTATTAAGCTTGGGGCTGTCTATTCCTTTTCCATAGAAGAACGTTTACTGACAAAAGTCAGGAATTCTGTCATGTTTCAAACTTCACTACCAACAAATTATGAAAAGTAATTGAAGCCAGGCGTACATTTTGTACCTTTATCATCGAAGCTTCATTTGTTTTTGTTGAGATAATTTTTGTAAAACAAATGTTACAACCCTTTTCTGTAACCATACTGAAATTCACAGAAGCTCACGGAATCCACCTATTGCTTACAACTTCAGAGGTAACAATTAAATGATATCACGGGTAATGATACAGTGTTCTTAACTACCCCTCGCCATAAATTTGCTTCCAGAAAAAAAATTGATAAATAAACAGTTTCAGCCATTCTCTGCAGAGCATTTGCAAAAGTTGGTTTAGCCGCAGAGAACCGCTAAGAATGACACGAAACGTGCACGCACCTTAGCCATTACACCTTCACTCTAAAAATATTTATGTCGCTATAACTAGTTAAACATACTACAAAAACAGTTACAAGGGAGCCATTTTGAGCTTTTTACGTTGACCGATATGCGTTAAGCACATATGGACGACAATAAAGAAACAGTTGCAAGTCATATTTCGTATGCGTTGTTAGAATGAACGATCGCGTCACTAAAGTTAGTTATTTGTTAGTGTATTTTTAAATTTAGAGGTGGTAGTCATGTTTGTTCACCAATTTTAGTGTCCGATTTCCACAAGGAAAGTTAGGACTGGCAGAGAAATTTACCCGTATATGTTATATTTTTTGAACAACTGAGAGGTGTGATTATTATAGTACTGATTTCCGATTGCACTTATAGTCTGCTTTTGATGGGTTACTAGGAGTTGCAGGAAAATTCAGGGAAATTTAAGGGAAATTCCCAAGGTGAAATAAGTTTACGTGAAATGAAATTTCACATCCATCTCAATGTAGCAGTACGGCTAGAAAGTAAAGCTGTACAGCTTCCTCAGAAGTTTTGCAGTTGAAGAAAAATTCGTTCTGGTCCAGGATTCGAACCCGGGACCACCGCCTAACCGGGCAGTCGATCTGCCAACTGAGCTAACCAGGAGGCTAGCCGTTTGTAGCGCGAGAGTGAATTGATCAACAACTCGAAGTGAAGTACAGGTGTTGAATGAACAAATTTAGAGAATATTACGAAAGGTGGAGAAGTTTCTGTGAAGAAAGTTCCTTCAACCGGGAAGTTTCTCAGAAAGCTGCACAGCTTTCCTTTGTAGCCGTACGGCTGCGCTGAGGTGGATGTCAAATTTACTTTACATACGCGCTGCAGACTCGTAAAGCGAAGCTTCTGCGTCCTCACTGATGGCATCTGTGACACGGAAATGGCGAAGTGAAAGAAAAAAACGCTTCCCGTGGCCGGAAAAAACCTGGCTTCCTGGCGTTACGAAGCCGGCGTATATTCGACTGCTCCATTCCGGCGTGGTGGAGGCGGTTTGGTAAGCTTAGACGACAACCAAAGAATCAGCCACGAGAAAGCTTCACGTTAACCATCGTCCTCGTTTGACGGAATGGTTTCATCGAGCCCCTTCAGGGAACGCCCTTTACGGGCCCAGGCTGTCGGCGTTTCATGTCGCCGTCGTAACCGTATTCTCATGTTGTTTCGGTACTAGAACACCGGGATGTTCGTTTACGCATCGCGCTGGAGCACTTCCTAACGCGTACTAAAAAAACACCGGGACAGACGTTCATGCCTCGCGCTAGAATGCTTCGTGCTTCAAAGACACGAGATTTTTACCGCAAAGCTGTATACCTCTACTCCCCAATGGTTTCGTCTCCGTTGCCAAAGACGCCATTGCGCCAAGAATACACTTATACACTGCATGCTTCGTCCCTCCATGGGTTTCAAGTTAGTGGAGATAACCCAGGGTTTCTTTTCTACAGTTTCCCCCTAGCAACTGACAATAAAATAACTTGGAGTCAAAGGGGACGCTGCAGAAAAGCAGTTTTTCTTTTAGCTCGAACAGTTGGTGAGCTCGCGCCCACAGCCAGACTGAACTTCGTACGCGCGTTGCCGGTGCCGAAGCACGATTGTATATCCTAATGATAATGAAGGGAGCAACTTTTAACGTTTGGTGAAATTTGTTCTCAATGTCATATAACACCGGCATTTTGTACACAAGACGGAGTGTTCCCTTCGAGCGAAACAAAAAGCTTCACTTTTTAAACAGTTAATAACCGACTCCATTTTCAGGCGTCTGGAAAACTCCTACACTGATTTTTTTGCTTCTTGTACAGGAGATTTTCGATCTTTTTGTAAAAAGTAAACTTGTCTTCTGCAGAAATGATTTACTTTGTCGTTTTATCTGTCCCTAATAAATCGCGCACATATGTTGTAAATTAAGTATAGGCACTAACCTCTCTTGAGGCACGCAGTGGGATATTTTTAGGACAGCCGATAATCCTTTACCAACGGATACGCGCCGCTTGCCGCCTGTCAACTAGACCGTAATTCAATTTAAGGCACTGCCGCTAATGCCGCAAAACTAATTTTCCCTGGGAGTACCATAGCTGATTTTGTCGAAGGCTTGGAAAATTCCGCGAAAACCGGAAGTGTTAAGCCATCAGTTGTAATGGCTGAATGACATTCCCGCCATACAAGGGATGAAGTCAGAAAAAGTTGTATGAAAGACACGCTTGGCACAGGGACGCCGAAAAGAATGCTGTAATGCTTTTTTGTCAGCTGAATAGTTTTATCGGAGCTGCAATCTTGAGCCAAATAACATCCACTATAGAGTACATTTGACGAAGTAGCTGAAACGACGAGGCAATTCCGACGCTTGGACCATGGAACAAATAAAAACGGTAAGAGTAATACCGCCAAAAAATGACAGGTCAACCACCGGAGCAGTTCATTTTATCAAACACTCCCCCTTTCCCTTTACCAAGTAAGTAGGCGGCTTAAGACGATCTTCCAATCGCTGCCAGGTCTTATTTAGTTGTCCTCGACGGCGAGTGTCTGTCTTGAGTGTTCAGATAAAATAAGTTATATAAAGCGGGCAAAGAAGCTCCTGCGATCGATCTGGGAGAGGGCGCGAATGTAAGCTGAAATCGTGTTTGAAAGGTGGTTTCTGGAATGGCAGCCTGTGAATTTTCCGATAAGCCGCGTTAAAAGCTCTTTTTTTCCTCAAAGAATCTGTTCGTTGCGTTAAAAGGGCACTTCGTCACCTTTCGTTAAGTGACTCGAAGGGTGTCGCGCTGCTGATCTTGCGAAATCCACCGAACCGGTTTGCGTCGTGGGCAGCTGCCGTCGAGCCGTTCAATAACGAGCGAGGTACAAAATTAAGCAATCCGAGCCAGCATATGGAATTCCCGGGCCATCCAACTTGTTCGCTCTTTGTTAAACTCCATTTCAAAATCCATCGGTGGCAAAATAAATCCCAGGAAAAGGCGCACCATAAAGGGCTTAGCGTCATTATACTAAAAACGTTGCTCTGCCCTAACCACGCCAGGCAAAATTTCAAAATACGCGTATGCTGCTAACGCGACTGCTGGGCCAGACCCCAGAATCGATTTCTCGCAATCCGCTGCCTGCGCCACACGAACGCTTTCATAAAGGGTCGCTCGGCGCTCACCCACCGGGAAATAACCCGTGGCTAACATATGTTGTTCATTACGGTGGTTTCCGCTTATACCAGGCCGCCAATCCTTTAGAAGAGCGCCAGGTGAGCCTACTTTAGAGGTCCAAAATTAAGTCAGTTAAATTAAATTGAATAATATTCTTTATTTTCTTTCGGGAGGAGAGGGCTGGAGCTATAAGCTGTGAACACAGCTTGGCAGAGGCTCCGGATCCGTATACAATGCCATCAGTGTCAGCGTTGCTACACTCGTCATAGGTAAAACACAATTGAAATAACCATATACAACAAAGCACACAACATAACCAAAAAAGTCATGTACATATCATAAATAGAACTGCATAAAACTGTTTTTATGATATTATATATTGTTGCTGACAAAATACCAAAGGCATATACAAATACAGGCGTGTTAAACTCTCTTGCTGTTAACCAAAAGTTCCGGGGTTTTCTCTGCAACAAAAAAGATATTCAGAATGAAGAAATAATTCTGAGAAATCCAAGGAACGCACTGATGTCCAAAAAACACGTGAGCTCAAACGGTGCTATACAATTGCTGGCAATGCAATCTAATATGCGAGTTGCGATGGCAAATTACATCAAAATTTGCTGTTTGTAGCTTGCTAAGCAGGACCGCCAAACTATGGGTGTGTCATAAGTGGTTCGGGGAGTAGGTACAAACCACTTCTCGGCGTGCCTTGTCGGGCGAGTTGAACATTTTCCTGTAAATTTCGACAGACATGAAATGAATTTTTCTTAGTGAACGATCTATAGGTTATTCGTAACCGGTAATTATATAATGAAAACACAGAAGAATTTCATATTATAGAACAAGCTGGCTTGTAGACGAAAGAAAGGGTATATTTGAAATGCACCGAAGAGCTCTCTTTTGAAGCCGCTGTAGTTTTTTTTACGTTAGCGATTCCTGTCGTACCCCAAACTAAGCTGCAGTATTGCATAATGGAGTGTACCAGTGAATTTCAGAGCAGTAGTTTGATTTTCTCGGGAAGAATACGCCGCATTCTATTTGTTGAATCTCCCGGTTGGGCTTTGTGCTACCAAAACCGCAATCATCATCATCTTCGTGGACATAATGCTGTCAGTAGAGCTCAGAACCCCATTTAGGTCAGCCATGACAGCGATCCTGCTGCGTGTCTCCTCTTGCCCTGACACTATTCACTACACCAACGGCTGAAGACATTTTAGTTTGGATATAATCAACATGGTCATTCGAAGTAAGATTCTTTGAAAAAATAACGCCAAGGGTCTTTACGTTGCCCACAATTTCTAATATTTCGCTGCCTAAGCAAATGTTGATGTCTCTCAGTGATTTGCCACCGTCTTTGTTTTATTTCTTGAATAATTGTGGGGTTTAACGCGCCGACGCTAGGCAGGCGATGAGGCGCAGCGTAGTGGAGGGCTTCGGATTAATGTTGACCACCTGGGGATCTTTGCGTGCGCTGAAATCTCGAACAGACGGGCGTTTTTGCTTTTCGCCTCCATCAGAAAAGCGTCCGCCGCGGCCGGGAGTCGATCCCGCGACTTTGTGCTCAGCACCACAACGCCCTAGCCACAGAGCCACCGTTTCGTGTCTTTTGTTTTATTTCTATTTATGCCTTAGCGGTTTGCATCTGCCCAGTTCCTTAGTTCACTTAGTGCATCATTTACTTTTCTCTCTACCGCTGTCTCAGATACGCCAGTAACGAAAACAGTTCTGTCATCAGCATAAAAAACTATTTTTGCATTTTTAACAGCGTGTACTATATCATTATTATACATCAATAACTGAAGTGGTCCCAATATGCTGCCTTGGGGGACACCTGTACTGATCGGTTCAGGAGCAGACATATCCTTATCAACATTGACAAATGGCTTCCTATAAGACAAGTACGACTCAAACAGAGCATGCGGGATTCCACTGATCCCATATTTCTACATTTTGAATAGTAGCATATTATGGTTTATGAGGTCGACAGTCTTAAAGAAATTAATATAGATGTCTGCGATAATTGTTTTGTTTTTAGGTTATTCGATTATTACTTCTTTGTGCGTTAGTAAAGGCGTCTCTGTTGATCGGTGTTTTGGAAAGCCGTGTTGAAAGTCGTGGAGTAAGTTATGCATATCTAGGTACGATAACAGCCTAATATGAAGTATTTTTTCAATTCCTTTCGAAAATATCGGTAATATAGAAATTTTCCTGTAATTGTTTAGAGAGTTTTTGTCCCCATGTTTGAATATGGGCGTTGCAAGGGCGATTTGCACGTCTTTAGGGAACACACCAGGCCAGAGGAATAACATATAGATGTGGGCAATCACGGGGCATAAAATGTTCAGCATTTAACTTAACAGGTGCGATCTGGGAGACTTTACACCTCTATATTTGCTGTTTTTAATTATATAATAAGAAAAAACCTCTGCGGAATCAGTAGGCGTAAGAAACAGTGATTGGTCGGTGTTACTTGCATGCAATAAGAATCGTAGGCAGAAAGAGAACTTCTTCCATCATTACTGTCAACCTGACTCTGCCGGATAAAGTATCGGTTAAAGGTAGTACCCAGCGAGCTACCACGTAAATGCCGTCCCTCGTGTACGACGTTATCAGCAATGGTTGCGGAGGCATTAAGATGCAACAGATAATTTAAATTGTTCCAAACAATATCAGAGCGTTGCATATCATTCTCTGAAAACATGTTTGTGAAATAGTAGTTTTTGGCTGCTTTAATTTATATGTAAGCCTTTTTCAAAGCAATCTAATTTCTCTGAGTATCTCAGGATCCCTTGTTCTTATAAAATTTGCATACTTGTTTTGAAGTCTGACCATTTTTAATAGTTCAAAGGTAAGCCATGGTCTTCGCACTTTTTTAGGTTTCTTTATTTCTCTGAATTGAAAATTGGCGTCATAACTTCTTTTAAACGTGTCAATTTAAGCGTCTATAGGCGGCATCACTAGTCCCCAATTTGTAAACGTTATCCCACGTTTCGCTGCTCACAGCTGTACGAAAGGATTGAATCTGTGAATTGTTGATTTGTTGGACATGTATAACTTGTGAAACATTCCGGGAATGGTGACTGTCTTTCGAAACTAGCATAAGTATCGCAAAGTGACCACTAATGTTGTCAGTGATCACCACTTGTTCACCACAGAATCAGCACAGTGATCACCACTTGTTACCAGTTGTAGTTTGTGATGGAGACATCTATCAAAGACACACTTTTCTCAGTAACCCGTGTTGGTTTTGGGGGTGGCATTATGAAAACCAGAAGCTATAATGACCGAATCAAGCTCCTTTTTCGACTGACAAGTTGTAAGCATGCTTACACCTACAACTACATCTGCACCTACAACTACATCGAAGTTTTGCACGGGTGCGTAACTGAGCAGACGATCAAGAAATGAGACAAATTTCTGAAAGTTAGGGTACCGTGGCCTGTACATTACGCAGAAAAGGATTTGGTGACTGCGTACAGCGAACACTTCGTAGTACGGAATTACTGAGGCAAATTTGTCAACAGTCGCATGTACGATGCGTTCTCTGACTAGGAGTAAGGCTCCGCTCCCTCACCTTTGTGATTGCGAGAAAAGGAATTGTAGCCTAGTTGGTGAAACACTTGCGATGCCCCTGTATACCAAGTTTCTGAACATCATCACGGTAAATTCAGCTCCAAACATGTCCAGTAATACTCCCATTTAAACTTCATTTTTTGTTAACGAGCGAACATTGAGATGAAAAAAAAAGATGTAACTGTTTTTTTAGATTGATAAATCGAGTGATCTAAGTAGGTTTAATCTCCCTTATTCAAGGAGTGTTTCGCGGTTAACAGACCACAATACAGTCACATAATAGCAGATAGATCGTCAAGGTAGTTAATAGCAACAGAATCTGAGTTATCAGTTTTGCGCAGAAAGATCGTTCCGTTCCTTATCCACGCAGATCTGGTGAGCGTGTGTTCGCAGCTACAATAGTTATCATTAGAAAGGTTATTGGGCCCAATGACGGCCCACAATATGTATTATAAGAAAAAAATTACACTTAGGGTTGTTCGTTTTAGGGTTTATGTTTTGTTAAATTCGGGGGTAAAGATAGGGTGATATTTTCCAAGCTGATAGTTGAAAAAAATGAGGTTTTTCCTTAAAAGATTCCTAAATTCGGGATTTTTCGGGTTAACTTACAGATATACTAACCTTTACTGAGTTTATTTTATCAGAAGGTATCACGAGCTTCTTAACTCTAAACACATTAAAACTGCTGTTTGTTTAAAGCTGGTAATCCGGGGGCATCAGGGTTTTCTAGCAAATACTCCCCGAAATTGGGCGTCTGTTTCTTTCAAATGAATGACAGTAAAAGGATTGATAGCCTCCATGAAATGAAACGTTTTATACAGCAAAAGCTGGACATCGATTTTTTTAGAAATCCTTGTTTAGATGCATGATCGTCTGCATTCGAAAGAAGTCAGTTTCCGTTTAAAACCCGTGGAATCGTTGAACGTATCTCAGCCGGGAGAAAGTTCTCTCGACATCACAGCTCCCGCACAACAATGTCAGTGCCGCAGTGGCCACCCTCCAGCAGCGAGCGGTAGAGCAATGCCAATACTCGATGAAATCAAAAGCTATGTTTGTGGGGCTTGCTTTTAGCACGTACTGGTTGAGAGCGACGGACCGTCAGCGAACAATTGTGCAGATTGCTATTTCGAAAACGTATATTTCATGGAGAAATCCGGTTTAACCCGAGGTGTAAAACCCCAAAAAGAACAACCGTAATTATACTTACCCATTTAAAGTTTATTTCAGTTTGGTGCACGCACATGTTCTCTACTGACTGCTACAACTGCGTTAGTATAAAGGTATAAATTAATCTAAAAATTTGTCCGTGGTCACAAAACAGCGGACTAAACATGAACCGCCCAGCGAGCAGAATCGAGGGGAAAGCCGGCGTAAATAATTTCATAGCTTGTCTAGGCCGCCTAAAAGGCAGCGAACCAGATTTTTCGTTGTAGTACAGGCCGTGTACGGAAATATCCTTTGCGGCCGGTCCGTTAACGCCCCTTTACTACGGATGCATTACGATCTACTTTACGGTATCTATGAAAGACTTGCTATATTCTGTAGGTTTACTTCAGTTGGGATACAATGTTTGCCAGTGTAGAGAGACGATGTTGACAAAAATTGATAAAAGCTGAGAGCACAGCGTTATAATGAACCACTTAGTTCCACTCCAAAAGAAATGTAACTGTTTAGAATGTTGCACTAGTAATTCTAAAATATTTAGGGTATCATGCGCTGCTCACGGGGACAATATTTCGACTTCAAAGGCACTGAACCTTAATGCAAGCATACTTGGAGCACTCGGGGTAAGTCAGGGTATTGAATATATAATACAAAATAAAGCACCAAAGGCTGCCATATACACACATTGCCTTAGCGTTGCAACAACACCGTTTCAGCAAGACCTACACACCTATAGTTTTTAACAATCTTTTGAAATATATTGTCTGCATGTCCACTGGGTCTGGAATCTACCGTCGGGAGGACTACCGGTCAACGCTTCCTTCAGGATAGTAAGGTAGCAGGCAGGAATGAAACATTGTGGGGCCCTGTGAAATTCTGTAGACAAACTACTCAATTTATGATAAACCCACTTTCAAAAAAGTCTTAAGCAGCATTGGTAGAACAAATAGAATAAAGAAGTAGAGCAGAAGATCCCAACATTAGAGCTACAGAGGCTTAAACTCAAGAGAAAAAAGAATGCCTTCGGGGAAGCGACATTTTGCCGCCTTAGACGAGAACTGCCGTTTGAGAAATACACGGAGACAGATCTGCCTAAGTTGTGAATAAGGCTTCACGCCTTGGTCAAAGACAGAGAAAATAAAACAGAAAGACAGGAACATTTTCCAGAAATCTTCATGCTACTACACCGGGCGCAATGCCTGGGACTTGACCCTATGCGTTTCATTATTCGCGTTTCGATGACTCCTCGCATGTCGGTTCTTTGTACGTTGTTTCATATCGCCAATACTTGCGGCAGTGACACCGTGTTACCTTAGTCGTTATCAGATTTTTTATTTCGACCTGCGCTGTTCTCACTCTAACCCATCCAGCCCAAATGTAGTACAGCACAAATCCAGCTGTAGTACATCTAAAACGAATTGCACAGGTGCTTTATAATCCCTATTCTAAATAGCATTTTTCTCGACATTAACTAAAACGGATTTAGCTTGTCTAAAAAAGGTTCAGCCAACCGGACATTAGCAGAAATTCAAAACGTTCTCGCGAGGCGGGCGTCTTTTCGCAGTCGTTTTCTAGCCATGCGTTTCTTCTGGGATATAAGGAGAACATACGTTTCTTCAACATTTTGTACTACCTACGCGGACGATTTTTACAGCGAAAGCTTTGTATGTGAGACTGATGGCGTTCTGTGAAAAAAAAAATTATGCATTTCCACATAGACCCGTTGGTCGACCGGAAAGCTGCAATAACATCTCTGGGCACACCGGGCGTCCGTGAACGCGGGCTTCCGCTGTGTCAAAATAAGGAAAAATGAGCTTTTCTAGCTAAGACAATACACGTATCGGTCATGAAGTAGCTGTACGATAGAATACCTTTATATCATAGTTCAAACACAGCATACATTCTAGCAGGCATAACACACGCACGTGTCCAAGCGTAGACGCGCTCACTTAGCACGCAAAAATTGTCGCATTAGTTCTTCATTTTTTGCGATTTCTGTCCTTGACGGTTTGACGATCGACTGGACTCACTTTCAACAAAGGGTGGACGCACTTTTGATACAGTTTTGGCTGAAAAGCTGTGGCGCTACTCTCAACTTTCTTTAGGAATTAACGGCAAGGTTCTTTCTACTCCGCTTTTCTTTAGAGTAGCTGCCGACAAGGAAGGCTTGCCGAGTGAGTTTGCGGGCGTGACCGGCATGTTCTGCCCATAATGGTTCGCAGACTACCTTGCCAACCACATTTTGCTGTTCTTTGTGACTACGGTTATCCCACATAAAAAGAAGACGTGTGTCGCTAAAGAGAGCAGGACGAAGAAGACAAGATGTGACAGCTACAGGCACTAGGCTGTCTGGATAGGCGTTCGCGCGGCATTTAACATCGAAGCTGTAAAGGAAATCGTAATTGTTGGGTCCATGGTTAAAAAGACCGCGAAAACGCCGGGAGTTGTTCTTTCTTTATTTTTCTTAGATAGCTTTAAGGGGAAGCCGAGTCTATAAGCGCGCATCGCCTAACGGGGCCCTGGCCCCCCTTACAGGTTTCACAGACCAACATACTGTAAGCATACATCGCAAAAAAGTTCATCGGACATGCAGTGTACAGAAGAGAATGGACATGTATTTATAACAATGGGTTCAAGTAACTTGTTTACAGCAGTGTTGTACGGAACGAAGTTCCTGGAACTAGTTCCTTTTGTGAAGAACGGAGGAACGCCACCGTTCCATTAGGAGTGAGTGGAACTGTAACGGCAACTCGTTACGTTTACGAAGGAACGGCAGAGCGAACGGCGTACCTTCTGGAAACGTTCTATCGCTAATATTTCGCTGTTTTTGATGCCAAGGCTTTACGGCGCTGAAGCTACAACAAAAAGCCACAGGCCGCTAATGTGTTTAACTTCCTATAAGCTACCCAATTGCCGGCCCTTACGTAGAACGTGCTTCCTCGAAGGCCAAAGACAGAAGAATAACCACGCAACGGGCCGCAGCCTGTTGGGCAGGCTGCACCGGGTGCGGACGGCCTTGTCGCTACGTCGGCTGCAGATGCGCATGAGCATGAGACAGACGCTTCGGCGCCCCTTTGATTCGTCTTCAGCCGCGACCTCTTCTTTTGTGCATAAGAGCGGAGCGCGAAAGCCGAGCAGGAAAAGACGTGACTGTACCGTGTTCATCGCACACGTGTTATCTACAGTAAAGTCAGCCGTGCCAGCCGAAGGAACCGTACGAGAATTCTCTGCTGTCTGTCAATGGACAGCTGGGTCGCCGGCGTTGCACTCACGGCGTGTAAAAACAAGAGGTCAAGTTCTGAGCCTGAGATTCTTGAACAATTGCTGCTGGCGCCCAAAGCGAGGTGAGATCTGTCTCATTTCATGCGCAACAGCAACCATCCCTGAGAGTTGCAAGCCGAATCTGACCTTGGACGTTCTATCGTCCGACGGCACGGACATGGGGGTCGCACGAGCCGCCATAAACTTTCTCACGCACCGAGCGGACCATCGGTTTCGTGATGTGCGCACTGCCAGGCTTGCTTTGACGATTGGTTTTCAAATTTGGCTGGGAGTTATTGCGTCACCTTTACTTCACATCATAGCAGTGCGGCGAATGTGGTGTATGGTTACGGGCCATTTCGACCAGCGCTACAGCAAGAAAGTAATGGCGAGCCGATTAGCGTATACTCAATTACGGTTACTAACCGTCCCGGGTTTTGCGAGACTGTCCCGGCTTTTCATACAACGTCCCGAGTCCCGTGCCGTCTCTGTCGGTGCAGCTATGCGTCTCGGATTTGTTTCGAACCACCCAGCCAGGAGTTTGTTTTGCTACCCAAAGGGCGCTGAACAAGTCACGTCACGCTTCGGAAAACAACAAAGTTAGAGTGAACTTGTTCAGGCAGAGCTTCAGGCAAAGCTGAACTTCCACGTGAAGTGCGACAACATTTCGGAGTACATTCTCCATCAAGAGGAATTGTTGCGAGCAACATGTAACCAGATGAAGTACCACTGCAAGAGGCCGCAATTATAATAAACCGATGGATTTGTCGGAAAAATACCGCCATAAAGAAAACCGATTTCGTAGCCTCCCAGTGTTAGGGTACGCTCCCACTCTCCCCGTCCCCCATTCCAACCTTTGTCATTGAAGAGTTGGTAACTCTAAGCTGGTGGCTGCTGCCTTTCGCATACCTCCGTCCCGACAACGAGATGCCGGAGGCCAAACTTAAAAACTGTAGCATAAGGTTGCAGCAGCCACGGCTGCGGCAGAAAGGCGACCATGAAGTCTCTATCTGGCGAAGTAACACTTGAAGGCCTGTTGTTGACGCACTGGTTCCGATGCTCGCGCTTGGGAGAATTTAGGGAGCAAACCACAACGGTCAAAGTTATGCGCACGACACCACAGAGTGTTTCAATGGTCGTCAAACAAAATAGACACAAAACAACCACTGTCTCGGGAGAGTGCGGGTTATATGCTAGCCAGTGTTGTACGAAACGGCGTTCAAAGGAACGGCGTTCATGGAACTAATTTCTTTTTGGAGGAACGGACCAACGCCACCGTTTCATTAAGGGTCGTTCGAACTGTAACGGTAACTCGTTAGGTTCTTGAGGGAACGGCAGGAACGGCGTTCCTTCTACAAAAGTTACATTGCTAGGAACTGGCTGTGTTTCATCCCAAGGCTCGAGTACAAAAATCCACAAGTCGCTACTGTGTTTCTCTTCCTTAAGGGGTCCAATTTGCCCGCCCTTCAGCCGAACGTGCTTTCTCGAAGGTCAAAGGCAGAAGAATAACCACGCAGCGAGCCACAGCTTGTTCTTGCTTTCATGCTGGTTAGGCTTACCACGCAGGCATTCGGCGGGTGCATAGCGCATCCGCGAGAATGCTTTTCACCTTTCATCATTCGTCTCCAGAGGTCGGGGTGCGCGTCTGGCCGATAGAATTGGGCCCTCTCGGGGAAAGGTTTCTGTGTCCGAGCGGCGCTGCAGTAACCTTGTGAAACCACCATATATTGTCTGGGGTATGTACAGCATTAGTGCACGCGAACCACGCGTGCGTTGTGTTTCTTTTTTTGCAAAATGGCGCAAGAAAAAAGAAAAAAATGCGTGCGTCGTTGTCGAGGAAGTATCTCTCGCTGTGAGGTCATTCCAATGGTTGGGATTCCAGGGTCACCGGGTCACCGGGAATTGTTTGGAATTGCAGGTTTGGACCCCTCAAAGAAAAGCGTGAACTCGTTGTCGCCAGTTGCTTAATCCCAAGGATTAGGCTATCATGGACCCATACAGTTCTATGCTTGACAAGGCGACCAACGACACATAGACAGCTGGCTGTGGTGACCAAGCCATCCAGCGCAGATTTGGCCACATCGCCCACACCCGAGAATTTCTTTTCCGTTGGGCAGCAAACCATTTCAGCCGAGGCCCAGGAAGAGCTGTCGTGGTACCTCCTAGTACGAGTTGACTACCCGCTGTCGCCGATGAAGAACTTCGAGGGACAGATCAAACTTTTCATCGAGAAAAAACACGTCAGTACCCTCAAGCGCTTCCGTGGAACGGCTCTTCAACATTGCCAACGAAGTGTTGATGAAAACCCTGGTTCGTCTGTATGACTCCCACATCGAGGTGCAACTCTTGCGGAGTTCAAACACGGGACTCAACTTAGTTGGGACTATGCACTCGGACATTTTTTCCACTAATTATTTTCACATTATTTCATTTATTCTACTTTTTTGCTCTTCTGCCATATCCTGTAACTTTGTTGTGTACTTAACTTTTTTACGCTTGAAGAAGAAAAAAATCTGTCGTTTCTGTAACACGGCACGTGTTTTCTTGCTTTCTCGTAACTTTTTATTTATAGCTGCTTCTTTATTTCACTTTATAGTGTCGCACTTTGTGTCCGACTATATTTTTTATAGTGTAAATGTTTTTTACGCAGGTTATCAGGCTCCGTGTTATTTCCTGTGCTTTTCCCTTATCCGTATTTATAACCACCGCAACTGATTCGTGCTTCACGTCCACATACTTGGCTATCTTTAGTTGTTTCCTTTCTACTACTGTGATTGTGTTTGGCGTACTTCATAATTCTTGTGCGTAGATTTCGTGTGTGACCACGCTGTTGGCTTTTTTTTCCTTGTTATAATCTTCCGACCTAAACTTGGATTGCGAACCCCGTAGTCATTACTTGTTGGTGCTGTATAAGTGATCCGCAAAGCTTCACTTCGTAACTAACTTACTAAATTCCCTGCAAAGATGCCTGTAACGTATTTTAAATAAAGTGTAATAATCAATAAGGATTCAATAAAGGCCTCTGTATTTTATTTTCGACGCGGTTTCTAATGCAAGACATTTAATTACGTTCCTGCATGTAACTTTCTATTCGCATATCTGAAGCGCAGTAACGTTACTCCGCATTTGTAAAAAATAAAGTATGAAGTGTCATATGTGTTGCACCTATAATAGACGAGCACAAAAATCACCGTTAGACATGTCTGAAGTTTGTACGGTGATCCCTGAAAAAAAATCATCTGGGATCCTTTCTTTGGATTCTTTTCACCTCCAGATAAACTGCAGACGGCGGTATTCATATTCCTATAATACACGAAGTTCTATGTGAGGTTTAAATTTCTCATTGTATTTCCCCTCAGGAATCCGACCCCATATTTTACTTGAAAAAATGAAATTTAACATTAATGTAGCGACACGTTCCAATGTTTGAAGTGGAAGTGGAACGCGTTCCTGTCGCAATAAAAAAAACTTGTAACGGGAACTCGTTTCAAAATTGGGAAGGAACGAGGAAAGAACTTTCGTTCCTGTTTTAGAGGAACGAATACAATACAGACGATAGCACACGCCCATGAGCGCATGCGGAGGCAGTCTCCTGAGCCTGAGAGACTGAAGCAACTTATTCTCAAGTACAACACGGTAGAACACTTAAGAACTTTGGTGAGACACCTCGTCAATATTACCAACCAAGTGTTGACAAAAAAAACGGTCTCGTCTGTCTGACACCAAGGTTAGAGAGACAAAACTCTTGCTGAGTTCAAACAAAGGAGTCTACTAAGTTGCGAATATTTAGTCTGGACATTCTTTTCTCACTCATACTGTAACATTCATCAAGAATTCATCAAACGCCTCTGTATTGTTACTTTCGATTCAATTGCTTGTGCAAGACATTTATGTTGGTCCATGTGAGTAACTTCATTTGAACACCTCACTGCGCATTTGAAATGGAAAGCACCATATGTGTTGCACTTGTAACAGACGAGCACTACACTTGCAGTTAAACGTGCCTGGAATATGTGTGGTGCTCCCTAAAAAATTCGTCTATGAGCGTTTCTCCAAGTAATCTGCTGTCGGGGGTGTTAATATTTGTATCATATACGTAGTTCCTTGTGAGTGCTAAATGGCTGACTTCATTTCGCCTCAAGATTTTCCGGCACCACATTTTAATCTAAAAAAAATCAAATGTAACATCAGTGTAACGGCCCGTTACAATGTTCGGAGTGTAAACGGAATGCGTTCCTTTATTAATATAAAAACTTGTAACGGGAACTCGTCTCAAAATTAGGAAGGAACGAGGAACGAGCTTTTGTTCCTATTTTAGTGGAACGTGTACAACACTGGTTTAAACCATGACTAAAATATCATATATATAGGTTCATATTGCAACATGTAATGAAACGTTCATGTGGTTCAAAAATATTAAATCAACAATATTTCACAAGAGACAACACTTCACAGTGTACAGAATGATGTGCCATTACGGGCTAGACATTTCCTGCATTCGATTTTTAAGGGGACAAATGGTCTCAGGAAATTTCCTTTCATGTCACTGCTATTCAATATTTTTGTACCCCGATAAAGAATTGTCTATTTACCGTAATTAGGGCGAATCGCAGGTGGTGGAATATAAGGCCCGGCCTATTGGGTATGTTTCGATTTCGCGGTTAGTACGTTATGTAGGCGGTATTTATGAATGTGTTGTAAGAGTTTGAAGTGATAGATTTTATCAGCTTTAAGCATGTTATTGTTTGCAAAGGGTAGTTCTGTCCTTAGAATTGGTTTGTTCCCCTAGTAGGTCTCACATATGTGAAGCATTTTTTCTGCAAAATAATCAAGCTACTGTAGTTATAAGCTGTTGTGGTTCCCCATATTAGTATGTCATAAGTCCGTCTGGAATAGACAAGAGAATAAAGTTTTTGTTTTAGCAAAGTTATCAGATTTTGTAATTTGGTATCTCCTTCTCGTTACTCGCGCGAACTCCGCTTTAAGTTTGTTGGCGTATAACGACCACGAAAGATCTTCACAAAACGAAACACCGAATAATTTCAGTTGAGCGACTTGTTCCACTAAGTTGCTTTCATAAGTTTGTTTAAAAGTTTATTATGGCTGGTACCTCGTTACTTGCTGGCCTAAACATGATGTACTTCGTCTTATTAATTATGAGATTAAAGTGATTTGTTTCTAATCACTGCGATACCTTCACGAGGTACGCCTTAGGTAATTTTTGTGTGGATTATGCAGTTTTTCCCAGTAAAAACTGCGCTTGTATCGCCCGCGTACATTATCAATTCGGAAGAGCCAGGAAATTTTGTAAGGATGTTGATCTTTATACGAAATACAGCGGCCCTTAAAGGATCCATGAAGAGAAATACAACTCCGTATAATTTGAAAGAACTAGGATTCAGTATCTCACTCAGCTCCGTTACAGCCACAAAAGATGTTTTTTTTTGACGAAAAAAAGCAAGAAGTATTTCAAAATTTCAAATTTTGCGCCACAGTGACGTGTTATGAGCAAGAATGTCGTCATACGGGCCAACAATAAAACATAATTTTCAGTGCGTTAGCTGCACGTTAGCATTCACGTGATGCGGTCAAATGGAACTAGAGGCCCCATTACAGACGCCCAGTCATGTGTCGTCTCGACAGTTCAGTTAGGCGGCCGCCAATCGCACAAACAAGGTTCCGTGACGTCATAGAAAAGTTGCGGGAAATTGGCTAGGGGGTCACAACTGCTTCACACGTTTTCTTTAATATCTCCGTTATTTTTGGGAGATTGCGATGATATTGGTATTATTGTTATCGGGAGTACGCAGTCTTTCTAATAAACCCAATTTGTATTTTGTCTTCATGGCTCTTTTAAATAGACCACTGGAGTCCTCATATACGGAATCCTCATTTGAATGAATGAGATACCGTTGACAGAAATGCATGTGTGTGTGACTCGCGACGACCGCCAAGCGTCTCTGGGGCATGTTTCTCAAGCCAAGCATCTCGTCTTAGGGAGATTGGCCAAGATTGCGGCAACCGCACGGTAGTTAAAAAACCAAGAAAATGCCGCTGGCTCATGTATGCGTGGCTCACTGCGACCGATCAGCATCCACGGCGCACATTTGTCAATCCCAGCATACCAATTTTGGGAGATTTGCAAAGATTTAACCAAAAACAAACCAAAAAATTCTCCAGCGTTCGCCATAATCGTGGCAACACTTGCTCGGAACGGGAAAGACGAACGAGAAATCATAGCTTAGGACCTTTGAAGTTGATGTCCCATGATTATCACTTCCAAAAAAATGAAGGAAGCTCACACCTTTAGCAACACTGATGGAGTAAAGGTCATTGCGGTCACAAAGAAGAAGCAAATCGGCTGCAATCGTGCGCTTAAACAGAAGTAATAGCCGTGAAGGTTGCGTAAGATATAGCCTCACGTCTTACGTGTTAGTGTGAGCTTCCTTCGTTTTTTTCTTTTGAAAAGACGAGCAGCCGTTTTATCAAATTTTGTTCTAAATCTTACATGCTTTCAGAAAGCAGTCAACAAACACATCCACTACTTGTAATAGAGGGTCGCAAAGTTACTCAGCCAAATATTACTGCTCTGTGCCCATCAGATAACATGGTAACCTTCTCTCATTTTCTTGTCCTATCTTCCCCGATTCTTGGCGCTCTTTGAGCGCTCGAATCGCGTCATTACAGAAATGTAGCTGCTAATACCCGCTATTTTCTGTTGGAACAAACGGTATTCGATTGCGGCATGAAAAAAAAGCCGCAAAGCAAAGAAGAAACGGAAGGCGAGTTGTTCTGCTGCGACAACAAATTACGCAGTGCAGCTAGAGCTTTGACTTTGCTTCCAAACGCGGAGTAAAGAATAAGAACGTTTATGAGAAGTGGTGCAGAGTTCCGTTAGTATGAACCGATTCGCGCAGCCATAAGTTCTGATAAATACGCTGATCTCTTTTTTATAAAACCCACAGTGTGCAACATCTTACAAAAATACGACAAATGACATGAAGCACTTTTTAAGTTACTGTGAATCAGAACGCGGAGCAGCAGGGGAGGGTAGACCGAGTAAACGCTTCGGTACAAGGGACTTGATGAAAAAGCCTTCAACACAGGGGCTTTGAAATCAAAAGAGTGGCCTGTGTTCGCAGTGTCTTACAAGCACATCTCGTTTTTGTGTCCAGCAAATGAGGCGTGGACGGTTCCTGCTATCCGCGAATAATAACGGGGGATTCCAAGAAATGTTGATCTTCTATTTACCTCGTGCTTTCTTTGCAGTCGTGTACTTTAGAGGCGGTTTATTCCCTGTCCAAAACCTTTTTGTTTGCACACCCAGCGAACACGCAATGCCATCGCCAGACAGGAAACTACGCCACGTAAATAAATATTACGCGAAATAGACAAGCAGCCATCAGCATCATTAATTTGTCCTTCCATCCGCTCATGAGCTGAACAGTTCCAGGCGAAGGGCGGGGTAGGCGTTCTCAGCGACCACTGGCACCATTATTGTCTGCGCGCAGAACCGGTTCGTGTAATTCCCACAAAAGGTTTCAAAAACGAAGAGTCATGTTCTCGACACAAGAAGTGTCCAACGTAGGAAGGCGGGTATGGTTGGAGATTGCTCCATTGATGAGGCAAGTTATTATGCAAAAAACATACCTACAACCCGCCAGAAGCATACTGGACAAAAAAGGCACAGCCACCCCACTGGACGTAAACGGAAGCGTGCATGGTGATTGGTCTACTGCCTTCCCTTACCCCGCATTCCCACCGACCCTCGCCCGCCGCTATTCCGCCTGAAGGGGCAGGAATTTCGCAGCCAAGTGCGCGCTTCGTGCCAGGGAGGTATGGTGGTCGCGTCGTTTTTTCTGTTTCTTTTTTTGTAGCTAAACTTTTCCTTTTTCTCTCTGCATTCGTGCCCAGCCAACAGGCAGCACTGGTGTCCCGGACTTGGTGCCGCAAAGCCAGGCCTGTTTATGGGTCTGGGTTTGTTATTGCAGGAGAGGGTTCATGTACCCTCACGTTTTCAAGGGCAGTAGACCGCAAGTTGCAAAATGCAGCTGTGTGGAAGCCCGACGTATGGCAAGTCACCCAATAAAACATATTGAGAATTACAAAAATTTCCGAAAATGCTGTTGTAAACGCACGCCTGGCTACTTCTCTTTTTCTAGCCACAGGTATTTTGCGGCAGCATACCTGCTGGACCTGGCTCTATAGCTGTCAATTCAGTGTGCATTACTTGATGCGTTACAAGAACACGTCCGAAGGCATACCTTACAAGTTCACACCCAAGCACACAAAGGCCAACGTCCTGAGGAGACATTTACACTACACTCAAATGGGACTAAGAATGCGAGGTCTTTGAATTTTACAAGAGGGAGACGATTGCCAGGGCATTCGCGTAACAAGGGCATTCCCGATAACAACGACTAATGTACCGTAACAGTAGATCATCGGGGCGAAGGCCCAGTCAGAATGTTCCAGTTTGTGCCCGGTAGTATCCTTCGGGTCCGCATCTAAGATCGAGTAGGGATTTAGATAACCTTCAACATAGGGGAATTGCGAAGCGCTTATCGCGATACACTTGGACTTTATTAAAAGTTTCCGGCTGCTCAAAATGCGCCAACCAGTGTGTCGAGTAATCCCTTGTCAATTTTCGTATTTCGGCAGTAAGGTGCGAGCATTTTTTGTACGTTTACCCCATAATTTTTGTATTTCAATAGCCTTTCTACTTCAAGGATGTTTTACATGAGCGGTTTACATTATCTTAGCACACATCTTCTGGTAGTACTAAACACGCCAAAGTAGGTTTTTTTTCTCGAAAAAAAGCCAAAATTATGCGCAGAGAATGGTTCGACCACTCAGCACCATTCACCTCGAGTATTTTTCCGTAAAATAATCAAGCTCCGAATAACGCCTTAACGCTCCCTTCTGCATACAGAGGAAAAATATTAGGCGTGAAAATTCCTCAGAAGTGCCGACTCACCTACAAATTTATCTGCGTGATTGTGTTTTTCCGGGCCTGCTGCAAAATTTCAGCACACATTTTGACTTGGAGGACCCCGGCGATGTTTTTCTTTGAGGTACGTTTTAGGCTTTACGTCTGCTCTTCGTGTCATGCAGAGATAGATGCAAAAAGAATTATCAAGAACCGTGCAGAAGTGAAGATTTATTCCATTCTAAATTTAAAAATGCATGCCAAGTGAAAGTTTCTCTCTATCTAGAATACCGGAGGACGGCTCTTTGCATCCCACTCTCCCCGATGACAACGCATCGCGTAACAAATCATTGCAGCGAAAAAAAATTCAAGCAGTTCCTTTCGACGTGAGAGCCATCGGAAGTGCAGAGAAGTGATTCATCAGAAGGACCATGGCGACGTTCTTCGCTCTTTGCTACTACCTTTCACGCTCTTCCCTCTTTGTCTCACACCTATCTCGATAAATTGAACAGAAGTGTATACAATGCAATTCAATTGTCCCGCCTTGGCAGTGCTGGCGTGCCATCTCCTGGGACAGCCCGCATCCTTCCCTTTATTTCTTGTCTCTTGTCCTGCAGGCAACAGCACGAGTGGGAGCTGGGTTTATTTAAGGGCAGAACCAGGAGGCTATGGAAGAACACTTCAGGGTTCGGCTTCTCGTCGTCGCTCGTTCCCTGTCAGGCTATCTAGCCACCGCACTCACGCGGCGCAGCGGCGTAACGGGCTTAAATAGAGCCCCATGGCGTAGCGGCGTAACGGACCCAATCAGACGCTTCGAAAAGATACCCGCTTGTCCCTCGATTGAGCCCTCTAAGCTGACCAAACGGCGTTGGCAGGAATATACGTTCTGAACGTGTAGGTTTGTTGACGGGCTTCAGGGTGTGTACTGTGGGAACGCAGCAAGGGTGCGTAATAAAATAAAACTAAAAAAATAATTACTCTTTTTTCAGGCTAGGTTGTTTTGTTTACCTGCACTTGTATATATCTTTTGCACGTGCATTATTTTTTTTACTTGTAACGGTTAATAGCCTTTGAAAAGGTCACATTCAAGGTCCAGCAGCGGCATTTATCTGTTTTTTTTTGCCGCTGTGATAATTACACGTGGCCAATTATTTTCTCCGTACCAAAAATGCGCACTTCTCTAGTGACCGTTCTTTGTAGGAGCCTCAAAACGAACCATCAAAAAAGAAACAATGTGCTCTGTTTCGACAAGCTGTTTCCTTCAGCTCTCAAATGCGGCAAAATGGAGAGACGCCCCCACAAACGCCGTCGGCTTCCTTGCAACTGATTTTCGGCAAGGCGGACATAATTTGATTTCCTTCCGCGGTGCTACGGTAGCGGGAAACATACGCGGGCATCATGGTAGGGAACCTTATTTCCCATTCAGTTGTTACCATCTGCCCAACATAAAGAAAATATTCAGTCAGAAAAGTCAGGCTACCAATTTTGCTTTCTAAGATTTCACGGCGTGAAGAGGATCGTTTGGAGAGCCAGGCTTTCTGCGGTGATAGCAGCGGAATACGCAAGGCCTGTCCCACACAAAGGGCCTCCTCGAGCGAGAAACAAGCAGTCGAATAGTGGAAAAATATGCGGAAATCGCAGAAAAATTCGTTCGTCTGTTTACACCTTTCTGCTGGTTCTTGGAGTATACAGAGCGAATCTTATCGGCACATTCATCGCACGATCGAAATAGTCCTTTGTGACGCCTTGACAAGTGTGGAGGCTTTTCGGGAAAAATGCTTCATGCATCGAGAAGCTGAAGCTGGCACCTGTGTCTTTACCGACCAGTCATCTCCTATGATTCCTCCACGTATATAGCAGTAGCAGCAAGGCGGTAGCAGCAGGTAGTAGCAGCAAGTCGGAAAAGCGGTAGATAATTTGAATTTGTTTATAAAGCACATGGAACGTTCATAATCTTCCTCTCTCCCCCTAAGTGATGAAGGCAGAGAAATGAGTGGGTGATTTAATAGGAGTGGCTTTGGGGATGTATCAATAAAGGTGGGGTTTAATTATTGGTTAGTGATTATTTTGAGGCATACACCAAGTATTTGCATATTTTAAGGGTTGAATAGGGTTGGATAAACATGAGTTTATTATCAACTATACACACGAAAAGGTCTGTTACTTTTTGACAGGAATTATTACACCATTAAGACTGATATCTGGGTTCATACTAATTTCGCATTTCCGAAAGAACACAACACAAGGGCTCTGTTTCTGGGTTCAGTTTGAAACCATTTGTGTCTGCCCAGCCAGCAAGTTTGTTCACACCTAGTTGGACTTGCCGTTCGGAAATTCCAAGGTTTCTGGACTTCAAAGATATTTGAACATCATTTACACACAGGAAGTGGGAGATGATCGGACGATGCGTTTCGGAGTAAGTTCGTCCTACATATGAACAATGTGGAGCTTAAACCTCCCCCTTGGCCACACTCTTCTCCATGTACGCTCTAAAGGGCACACCCAACTTCAACACAAAAAATGTTCCGTTGTACATGTGGCTAGTAAGTATGTTCAACATGCTACCCGACACGCCAATCCACTTAAGGTCACTGACGATGCCGTATCGCCTGGCTTTGTCATAAGCCTTCTCCATGTAATGGAAGACGGTAATGTCGAACTGTTTCTGGATGAGGGCATCTTTTATATAAGAGTCTAACGCAACATGTTGATAAGTTGTGGATTGGTCCGCCCTAAAGCCAGCCTAGCGACCTTCAAAAAAGCACCGTACTCTTAAAAGGACACCTCTCCTTTTAATCACCTTCTCGGAAAGCTTGCGCAGGCAGCTTCTGAGTGCGATGGGGCTATAACTGCCGGAAAAAGTGGGGTTCTTCCCCTCTTTTAGAAAGGCCACAGCATTGGCCTCCCTCTAAGACTTTTCAAAGTGCCCCAAAAATAACACTTTTGGGGAAAAGGGTAGGAGTCTTCCAAGCGTGTCAGCATGTAAGTGCTGTATCATTGTGTTTGTAATGCTGCTTGCGCCTGGAGCTCAAGGCTTACAAGCACTAAGAGCGCCCTTAGCTCATAAAGTGAAAAATCTGTGTTATAAGAGGTGTTTGATTTGTTTGTATCGCGAAAAGACTTCTTTTCAAGGGATAGTGTGTGCTTAATGAATCTCTTTGTGTGACGTGCTGAACTGGACAGACATTCAAAGTGTTTTGCTAGTGAATTTGCCTGGTCTTCCAGTGTGCCCCTTGTTCCAGTGTGGTCAGGGGCAGGCTGTGTCTGTTTTCTTTTAAGCTTACCTTTTCGCGTCGAGACTTTGTGTATGTCTGCGTATGAGTTTATGGACGTCACAAATAAGCGACAACTCTCTCTGTTTGCCTCACGGCGCACACGCTTCCCAAGATTTTTCGCTCATTTGAAAGACACAGGTTATCCGATTTCGGGTGGCGACGAAGGATACCTCACGCCTTCTTCTGGGCCTCTCGCGCGTGCTACTGTCCTCATTCCACTACGGCCACCTTTGGTTGCGCGTGGCAAAGGAGGCCTGTGGAATGGACCTCTTGACGGCATCGTTTATGTGTGCCGTGATGAGTTAGGTGGCCTCTTGAACGTGTCGGTGTTTTATGAATTTGTGCTGAAGTTTGTATATTTCTGTATATGTATTGACGTGCGCCCTTGCTTCGCAGAATCTTTTATGGGGAGGTGAACTGTCTGGACCTCTACCTAAGTATATCAGCGTGGTTATGAGGTGGTCACTCCCGCGTGGGTTATTGCTCACGCCCCACTCAAACGATGAAAGAGAAGTGCAGGACCAATGGGTAAGTCAATGTATGTATAAATTTAATGTCCTAAATTATGGTATGTAGAACTTTTCCTATTGAAGAGGAACGCTCCAGACGATGTTAATAAATACTCAGTCAAGTGTCCTCGGATATCCGTGCGAGAAGAGCCCCAGAGAGAACTCCGAGCATTGAGGTCGCCTTCAATAATGTGAGGTTCACGAAGGTGGTCTACACCTCACCGAAATCTTCGCTCGTTTGTTAGAAATCAGGTTGGATGTAAATGAAGCATACCGTCATCAGTGTATTATTGAAGAACTTGCAGCAGCTTCCAGGAGTCTTTAGGTTGGTGATATTAGATGCTATGGATTTTCGAGCGACACTGGCCGCACCGACCGAGTGGTGTGTGCATCCAACCTTGGCCTCTCATCCTAAACAGCGCTTAACCCAACGAATAGGAAGAGGGGACACAAGACGGCCCTTTTGTGTCCCCTCTTCCTTGTCGTTGTGTTGTTAAGCGCTGTTTAGGATGCATGGATACCAACTAGCCCAGCTGTCGAATCTCTTGACCTCAATAAATGTCATTCCAACATTCAGGAAGTCTGTATGTTTGCTGCTCACATGCGCCTCCTGCAGACACATTACTCTTGTTTATTGCCATACACCATCTCAGATACATCGTCAAGATTTCTTGTAGGGCCTCTACAGTTATCTGTGTTTCTCTTTCCGTTATTTACATTTTGGAGCTACTGGGAATGGGGTTCTGCGTGTGTGTGTGTGTGTGTGTGTGCGTGCTTGTGCGCGTTCGGCCCTCTCCGTGTGTGTGTGTGTGTGTGTGTGCGTACTTGCGTGCGTGCGCGCCTGTACGTCTGCGTGTGTGCGTGTCTGTGTGTGTGTGTGTGTGTGTGTGTGTGTGTGTGTGTGTGTGTGTGTGTGTGTGTGTGTGTGTGTGTGTGTGGGTGGGTGAGTGGGTGGGTGGGCGGATGGGTGTGCGTGTGCGCATGTGTGCGTTTGTGCGTGTGTGAGTGATTGCATTTTTGTGGGGGTCTCTCGGAGCAGTAATTCTTGGCTTTTTTGGTTTCTCTGAAGGCTTGGTTGTCGCCGACCATTCCTTGCTCTGCTACGCAGTCAGGAAAGCTCCGCAGTCTATGTCGTTTTTTGATGTCCTCTGAGTACACGATGAATTGGGTTCCTTGTACAGCGCACCCTTTTGGTGATGATGATGATGATGATTAGTGACTTTCCCTTTGAATCGGGGCGTCGGTTGTCAGCAACCGACTTGCCTGTTTTATTACGTTTACATGCCCTACTCCCAGGTTAACCTATAGATTTGCTTCCTCCCTCCCATCTCTCCCTCTTTTCTGTTTTAAACGCATCGCCCCCACCCCCCTTTTTTCTCCCCTCGCCGCGCCACCTAGGATGTAAGGAGCGCCACGGGTGCCACAGGCGGTGCGGCGAGGCTGCAGGTGCTTCGGGTCCTTCCGCGGCCATCTCCTTGGCGCCCGTACGTTTGGCGGGAGCCGGGAAACAGAGACGGGACGAACGGTCCCATCGCTGCTTGTGGCCACCGCAGCTGTTGTGGTGTGGTGCCGAGATGGGCTGCCGAGAGCAACCCAGGGTGGGTGGGGGGCGGGACCAGATTAGTCGCATTGACCGGGGTCACCGCTGAAACGAACCGTCGCTCCACCAATCCCCCGACAAGCTGCGTTCGCGTACTTCCCTAAGGGGAAAGAGGGGAACGTCTTCCGCCCCTCTGCGAAAGGTGTTTGTGTTACCTCGATGGTTACTAGTTTGTTTGTTTAGTAGTTGTAGTAGTTTAGTAGTTTACTAGTAGTAGTGGTTTAGTAGTAGTTTAGTTTGACGTTCCAGACCTTTGTGGGTCGTAGAAATAACGGAGGGGACCTAGTAGTCGAGTTAGCGCGTGTTTTTTGAGCATTTATTCATTTTGGCAATTTTTTATGCTTAATTCCCCTTTTTGTGCTGTAACGTTCATTTCACCACAAGCGAGTTCGCAGAACACGTGGACACTGGCACTGACACGCAGGCGAGTACCAGTTGGCGTGTTGTGCCACAAGCACACAGTGTTTCCGGGCACAATCCCAAATCAGCCGACCCTTGACCTGGTGCGAACACGCTTGTTACAGGAGATGTTAAAGAAAACGTTTGGAGCAGTCACGACCACCTAGCCAATTTCCTGCAACTTTTCTATGACGTCACAGAACCTTGTTTGTGCGATTGGCGGCCGCCTAACTGACCTGTCGCAATGCCAGATGACGGGACGTCTGTAATGGGGCCTCTAGTTACATTTGACCGCATCACTTGAATTCTAACGTGCAGTTAACGCACTGAAAATTATGTTTCGTTGTTGGCCCGTATGACGTCATTCTTGCTCACAACAAGTCACTGTGGTGCAAAATTTGAAAGTTTTTAAATACTTCTTGCTTTTTTTGTCAAAAAAACATCTTTTTGGGGCTGTAATGGAGCTGAGTGAGATACTGAATTCCAGTTCTTTCAATTTAAACGAAGTTGTATTTTTTCTTCATGGCTCCTTTAAACTACAGTATAATAAGCTTGTCTTGAATAAAAAACAATACATGTATGACCCGCAAGCCGAAAGCGTAACACAGCACACTACACAGGTTTTGGATCACACTCAGTCGAACTCCTTATCAAGTGCCAATGCGATTGCGCGAGGGGCCGTGGATCAAACTTATCTCATGTGTCTGCCCTGTTTACTAACATACGAAGCATAATAAACAAGCGTGATTCCCTAACTTCGGCAATTGACGCTTGTAACGCCGATATTCTAATACTAACTGAAACTTCGCTGCAATCTGAAATACACAACCATGACGTTCTATCACATGCACACCATTTTTTTGTTTTATCGTTGTGATCGCACTTCACGTAGAGGTGGCGGGGTCCTTCTGGCGATTAGAAAAGATATTCAATCTTGCTGTATTCACGTTAACACTTCACTTGAAGTCGCGTGGCCTATTGCCGAAATTGATTTTCAGAAAGCTTTGATCGGTGCTTGTTACGGCCCCCCTAGTTATTCTTCCGATCTGGTCAACGATCGTAATGGCGTCATTAACACAGTTTGTCTACGCTACAAAACTTACCTCTCTTTTTGCTAGGGGATTTCAATATTCCAAGCATAACATATGAAACCACGCCTCCAACTATGATTCTGTTTACAACACTAGGCAATGATTTTCTGAACATTTGTTCTCTTTTTTCACTCACCCAGGTGTATACACAGCCAAAAAGACTCACACAAATAACCGCGAACACTCTTGATCTCGCCCTACCACCTATAGCCCTGATCTAGTTTCGCACATGACAATCTTGCGCGGCTTGAGTGACCATTTATTGATATATTTCCGCATAAACATATCCCGTCCGAAAGCCTCTTAAAAAGCAAAAACTATTCGTTATTACAAGCAGGCAAACTTCTCAGAGATTAACAATGAGCTATGTTCATTCTTTGACCGTTTCTTAGAAAGTTTCGATAAGCGCAGCGTACAATCTAACTGGGACATCTTTTTTCCGACGGTTCATGACTTATCTAACCGATATATTCCTGCGCGCAGAATTATCGCTAGGAACAATGCACCATCGTACAGCTCACACATAAGAAGTCTTTCTAACAAGAAAAAACGCCTATATAAATTAGCGAAAAAATCTGAAAACGCTGAACGATTGGCTGCCTACAAGTCGGCTTTTAATCAATATATAACAGCAATAAAGACTGGCAAAGAGAACTTTTTAAGGAATACGTTGCCATCTGCTTTCAAATGATATTAAAAATTTTTGGCACACAATTAAACCAAGCGAAAATGACAGTATAACCCTTGTTGATATTGCTGGAAATACACTTCACCCGAATGATTGTGCGACCATACTTTATGATGCTTTTACAGCGAATTTCTCAGTTCATTCAAGTAATGCTGTACCTTCTTTACAACAGTTTAGTTACCCTAGCATGCCCCCAATAATTATTGAACCAAGTGGCGTTACTCTCTAACCAAGTCACTAAAACCTTTTTCAGCGCGAAGTAGTGATTTAATAATCCCAAGTTTTTAATAACTACTTATGTTTACTCGTCCATTATACTTGCCATGATTTTTCAGCAGTCCCTCGAAAATGGTCACCTGCCTCTTTATTCGCAGGTCGGGATGCTGGTTCCATGACATAAATCAGGCAGCAAGCACTCTCCTTTGAATTACCGCCCTGAAACTCTTACTAGTATACCGTGCAAAATATTTGAACACATTTTGTTTTCCAATCTTGCTAATTTCCTTGAGTCAAGTTTATTTTTCCTAAGCAGGCAGCATGGTTTCCGTAAGACTTACTCATGTGAAACACAACTGGTATCTTTCACGCAGGAACTCAACATCTTCCTTGACCGTTCTTCAATACCTAACTGCATATTTCTTCATGCTTAATGATTGTGTTCCTGTATTTAGAAACCAAAATAACGTACGCAGAAACGAGAAGGTGTGTTTCTGTCTCCGGCTAGTGCTTCGCAGTGAAATTATTTTAATGATATCTGTTTAAAAGTAACAGGTCTCATATCTGCGTTATTGCTCATGGGGCGCTAATGTTCTATGTACCTTTAAACACCGCTCAGAGGCCAGATCACCATGAAAGTCATACCTACAGCAAGCAGACGCCGGAGGCCATCATTTCTTTCCTACGTGGCTAATGCTGGCTTCATTTACCCTCCCTAAATGTAGGGACGATTGTGAAATCAAAACAGCGTGCGAGGACATTCCTTACCCAACGGCACCGAATAGCGCCCGCTAGGTATTTGGCATGGCGACCGAGCCCTAGCGTAATACGACATTTGCGAAATCGGATCAGCGCGACGGGTAATGGCGTCTCTGCGGCTAGCCAGTCGACGGCAAGTCCGCGTAGAGCAGCTTTCATTCCCCGAATCCCACCTCCGACCGTCCCTGCTGCCCCGCTGGTATGCGGGAACATCCACTTGAGTAATGTGGACCCCGGTACAAAACACACCGCGGTAATGGTTTTTCAGGCCTGCGTGGGCTTACGCCAACGTCCAGCTACTCGGTTGGTCAAATACTCAAAATTAGTGAAGAACTATACGCTTCCTCGAAAGGCGAAATATTTTTATACATCCAATTCGAGTGACGCTAGCAAATTGGGCAAGACCATCTCTAGTACAAGTGTACAAAGCTGCTTTTTCAAAAATAGGTAATGGCACGTGCGGGATAAAATTATGGCTCCGAAATGCTTTTGGGCACAACGTTTTATGTCCCCACTGAAATGACTGGTTGTTTTATACGGCACAAGTTTTAAATTTTTAGTATTCTAATACCCCATGACAGGAAGCAATTAAGCCCTCCCCAGAATTAAAATTAGAAAAATAAATCAATAAACAAAGAAAAGGCAGTCCTAAAGGTTTAGTGTTCGTGTAAAACTATTAATTACTTAGCTTTTCTACGCAAGATTGTCATTTTCCACAAAATAGACTTTTGTTGTTGTGGTAGATACATACTTAGAAGGCGAAACGAGCAAGAGATGTACACGTGGTTGTGGGTTTTTATTATCAGTTAGTTAATTCTAAAACCGATCGTTTAAAGCAGCTCGTCTAACAGCATCCGGAAGAGCACTAGAAACCGGCACCTCACCTGAAACAGCGGTTTTTCTATTACTGAAATAAATACGGATAATTTTTTATAGCTTTGCTCAGGCTCGCCCAACACGCAGTATACTCGAGGACAACTTTCTGTGCCAAGGAAGAGAAACATAGGGGAGTACGGGGAGTGGGAGCTAATTGCTCTGTGTTACTACGCCCATGTATTTCCGATATACTCGTTTCGGTTTCAGTGACGGCCGGACAGATACGCGTTTGCTGCAGCGGTTTAGCTCTATCGTTTAATTAGCTGAACCACATCTTTTTAGACTACATGTATAGAGCGCATTGAGCAAGAACATTCATGTTCACCGATGGTCCACCAAACATGCAAAACTCTTCTTCTGGTCTATACATACCACAAACTGGTGAAATGCTTTCATTTCGTTTGGAGCGAGAAACATCTCCGACAGCAGCTCCGCTCTACGCTCTGAAGGAGGCAATCGTTCATATCCTGAGGCATGAGCCGCACCATTGGAGTATCTTCACGGACTCCAAGGTAGCTCTGCAAATTCTTTGTAGGAGAAGTAGATTTTCCCCCACCAAATCGCAGCCTATGATATATCATACCTACACCCTCTTGCCTGGTCTGCTGGACACAGCATTAAAGTGCAGTTGATACCTGGACCCAGCGGCATCAAAGGTAACAAAAAGCCGACGAAGTGGCCCGTAAAGGCCTTCTTTACCGAAAATACCCCAACGTGTGTTTCCCCAAAACAGAAGCTTCTGCCAAGGCTCACCACTTTGCGGTGACTGCAAGAAGGCGTCGCTGGAGCAACTTACAAAATACTCGCGGCTTTTTGCACACTATTGACCCAGAATTAAAGTCGAGATTCCCGACGTAGCTTCCTCGTAACCTGGAAACGTTGTACCATCGTCTACGGCTGAACTGTGCCTACACAAATAGCTACCTATGTCGCCTTGGAGCGACGCAAAATCCGCACTGCGACAATTGTGCTTGTGTGGAAACTATTGAACACATTTTATTTGAATGAGCGGCCTACATAGAACAGAGATCCCACTTCCTTGAAAGCATTGAACGTCTAGAACAGGGAACAATTACTCTCAGAATTATTTTAGGACCATGGATTCCTCCGTCGAAGCAGCGCCAAGCTCTAAGGAGTTTGTTGTGTTATTTGGATAAAATTGGCCTAATTTCAAGATTGTAAATTATCTGGCCCAAACTCAGAACAAAACTATGCATGTACGTTCATTGCCGCGCCAAGTCCACGACCGTTTTTTTTTTCTTTTTCTTTCCTACTTAGCTCTTTCTCGGACCTTTTCTTTCCACATGCCCAACCCACAGCAGAGAAGCAAGTAGGCGTCTGTAAATGACGGCAAACATCTCTGCTTTTCCAATAAAGAGCCTTGTCTCTCGCTTTCTCTAGCTGAACCACGATCGCCGAGAAATGCAGGCATATTGGCAGGTCTTTTGCCATGCTTCATTTGTTTGTAAACACAAGCCAGCCCTTCGACTGGAGAACTCAGAGAGACAGTGGACTATACCGTCCAACTCTGTATCGTTCAGAAGTGAAGTGAATTTTGTGAGCGCTGCAGTTTCGAGGCCATGCACTGATCAGTTAACTCTCCTGGAGCTGAAAACTGGGCGACATCACCGACCTGTGTAGCGTGCTTATATAGCTCGGGCGCAGTATCCGTCTCAAGCTCCGCGGTCGCTGCGCCGCATTTCGCAAGACATAGGAGAGGGGGGGGGGGAGCAGGACGTGTAATTATCGTTGTTTGCAAATGCGGAGCGAAACAAGGAGTGAACGTTCTAGTAACCACAAATATAAGCTGCGCGTTCACTTTCTTTTTCTTTTCGAATTCAACGATTAGCTGAACAATAGGCGGTCGCATTTTTTTCAGTGTACGGGGTAGGCAGTTCAGAGGCTATAAAAGGTGTCGCTGGAATAGTGTGGACCGAAGAAGTAAAACGTCATGTCGTAAACGGGGAAGGTTAGGTACTCAAAGGGGAAGAGGCGGTATTTCAGATTCACTCAATGATATCAGGAAAGTTCTGAAGAACGGAGAGAGGATTGCAGCATTGATAGAGTGCGGGAAATCAGGTGCGCGCAGATAGGGAGCTAAAGTTGGAGAAACGACACTGGAAAGAAGACGAAGAAAATGTTCCTACTACGACTGCAACAGGGTCGGATAAAGAAAAGCACAACTGATTCGAGCAATCGCAAAAGTGATAAATGCTAAACAAGTACCGCAGGATTGGCGTGAGAGCAGGATAAAGGAAAAGGAGACAGGGCTGATGCCAACTCATACAGGCCTCTTACAGTTACTTCAGTGGCATACAGGCTGGAAATGCAAGCCATAAAAGTGAAACTGCAAGCATAAACACAGGGGAACGTCAAACTGGGAGAACTACAAAATGTATTCAGGTTACACAGGCGCTCAGATGAAAATTTATTTGTCCTAATCCAATGCATAGAGGTGTGAATGGCTCAGAAGCGACCATTATGGGTAGCATTTCTTGATATAAAGGGAACCTACGACAACGTAGATAGAGAACTTCTTTGGAGCATACTTGAGCGGGAGGGGTTAGGCCAGGACTTTATACAGCTGTTGCGGGGAGTTTACAATGAGAGCGAGGTGCAAACTGCATGGGAGGACCAAAATTGCACGAAACCAGTAGTTAAAAGCGGGATTGTCCTCTGTCGTCATTGCTGTTCATGCTTTACATGACTAGTCTAGAAAGAAAGCTTGAAGTCAGTAAAATAGTTTCAATCTGCTATAGCCACAAAGTACAGGAAGTGCAAGAACCTATCCCGGGACTTATATAAGCAATGACATAATACTGCTAGCAGACAGCGAACAGCGTCTGCAACCGCTCACAGATATATACGGGGAGAAAGCCACTGAACTGGGGTTAGACTTTAGCGCAGCAAAGTCGACAGTTCTGATTTTTAATGACGTCGACCGTGACGAATAGGTATTCGTTCAACAAGCAACAATACCGTGGGTAACGAAATACAAATATATGGGCATATGGATAAAGGAAGGTCAAGCTTATCTAGAAACTCATAAGGAGAATTCGAGAATGAAAGGAAAAAGAAACGCCTCTATCAAGAAGCACAGAGCAGTATGGGGATATAACGCAGTAGTGTGTGTCAAATCAGAGATTGAATCAGGGCGGGAAGTAAATTAAATGGTGGTAGGTCGATTGGCACTAGGAGCCCATAGTAAAACAACATACCCTTTTGGTACAACCTTCTGTAAACCTCCAAGTACCGATGCCTTCACCTTTCCTAGGGTTTTACAAATTTTTTTTGCTCTTTTCAGAAAAGCATTGGTACCACCGAAGGTTTTGCATATATACTGCACAAATGAGCAAATTTGTACAAACCGGAAAAGCTTGTTTTCGTGGTTTTGTTTCCGTTTTAGTTCTGCCCCTTAAAATCACCCTGGGGATATTAGTAAAGATTTCTGTAAGTAGTAAATATTTACTTTCTCAGGCCCAGGTGCCACTCAGATAAAATAAATAAGAAAAAAAACTTCTGCTGCTTGAATATTTACAATTGCGCACCCTGCCCGAGTGCTATGAAATTTCGGTTGGGTATGTATAAAATCTCTATGTCAATATCTATCCACTGGGGCCGGAACTGCTCAGACTGTATTATGCCTGTTTCGTGGAAGCGTTTATTTTCCTGTCACAATATTTACGCGCCTTTAGCTACTCCCGTGTAGTGGGTAGCTTATCCTGCCCGCATATTGCTTAATTCGAATGTCTTTCGTCTGTCTAATTTTTTTTATTTGCGAAGCAGTCGCAGTGCCCTGAAATTTCTTCCTTTAGTTCTCATTCCCCCAAGTTCATGCACATTTGCGGACAGATTTTTGACCGCAAGAACTAATATAAATGACGTTTGGATAGAAAAAAGCCGCTTCATGCGTAGCCTGGTAGCGGAACACTTCATTTTTGAAGAGCAAGAATAAACATTTAAGGTGCACTTTCGCGTTTTCGCACTGCACCTATTCGGAGCGAAAATTTGTTCAACGTTGTACTCATTTCCACACCATCAAAAAGCTGCGTCCCGTAATAGGTCTGCGCGATCGGAAAACGTCGCATACGACCCACTTTATTCTTTCAAACATCAGTGAAGAGAAATGCCGCTGCCCGGACCCAATTTTTAATTATGGATGACAAAAAACCCACTGTATAGAGTGAATCTCCGTCGACTACCCAAAAGCGCCTTTTTTTAAATTCCATGAGATCGCCGGTCAAGAAAGAGAAAGGGAGAAAGATAATCTTTATTTATAGTTGAAGTGAGCCTTTTTTTGGTCGGGGTCTTCAGTCCAAGACACGGTACGGCTGTCTGTCTTCACCTTTTCTCTAGCAAAAGCTGCGTTTTAGGACAGGAGCTGGCCAGCGTACTCTCCCACTGCACGTGTGGGGGGTGGGGATGCGGGAGATGTGGGTCCAGTTGACATTCCCAGACAATATGGTACAGCGTTCCTGGGGCTTGGCAGTGGGTGATCATAAAGAGTAGGATGGATGGCGCGTAGTCGTGTAGGGGGTGGGTAGGTCTGTAGTTGCCTCAGATTGACTTCTTGTTCTTTCGTGGCCTGCTCAGTGACTGGTGGGTACAATTGCCTTGCTAGTCGGTAATGTTGAGTAATGTCGGCATAAGTAACGAGTGGTTACCAGATCCGCTCCTACTCTTCTTGCGGAGCCAAGTGGGCGAGTCCTCTGGCCAAGACGTGTGCCCTGTGGTTGCCACGAAGAACAGAGTGGCCAGGTGTCCATATGATCTTGACTTGCTTCTTGGGGGTCTTTGGAGAAGAACCCGTAGCGCTTGTCTCGAAATACTATCTGCTTTGTATCCTCGGCAGGCGGCTTGACTGTCCCTAATACCGTATTTACTCGCAAGATGATCGCACTCGCGTAATTTTTTGATTGATTGATTCGCACCCTTCAAGTGTGTCGTGAAAACTCTATTTTTTAAATTTCCCGCCAATGAGCGAAACCTGTACTTGCCGCAGCAGTACGCCATGTGTGGCAAGTCTAGCTGATGATGATCGTGCTTACCTCTGTTTCCTTCCTTTTCAAAGCAGACATGGCTACGTTATTGCCGCAGACTTGCTGATATTAGGGATATCGGCAAGCATGCGTTCAATATTGATGAGGAGGAAACTCACTAAACGAAGATTATGTACTCACCAGACAAAGAAAAAATGCGCTCAGCTTGCTGCGTCGGCCCCCATATCTGCTTTGATATCGCGCACTGTGACAGCGGCAGCCACTTATTGGTTGCCCAGTTGTCACCTCACAGCAAACTCGTTCCGGCGCATTCCCTAATTCATGAAGGCACTTCAATTTGCGTCACTTTGCAAAGTGGCTGGAAGCGATGTGCGAAGTTTTTATTATGTTTTTATATTTTTATTATGTTCATGAGAGCTATGGTAAAAATTCTGACCCGCCATTTGCTTGTGTTGTCTCTGCTCAAACGTTTTTCGCTAAAATTTACCCCGCGTAATGAACGCACCCCTAAATCTGTATCAATTTTTTTGGAAAACAGTGCGATCATCACGCGAGTAAATACAATTAGTTTGGCGTTTGTCGGGGAGAGGGCAGGGGCGACAGCCGTCTCTTCAGCCAGCTGGATGTTTGATGACCGAAGCGCCAGAGAAGAAATAAGTAGGGTTCCGGAGGCTAAGACCGCCTATCTTACCCCGTATCTCGGGAATTCCGCCGCGTCTGTACAGACGACGGGGTCTTGGCCTCCATGCTGTTTTAAATGCAGAGCATTTCAGTAACTCACGATGTTACCCGCGTTGACGTCCGTAGTAGTAGTCCGCACCCCTCCCCCTACACTATATAACACAAATACTATCCGGCGCCTGGTTTCGATCCCTCGACCCTGCGGGCGGAACGCAATGTACATGGTGCTCTACCCACTGCGCCACAAAGCCGACACAGAATGGGAGGCTACGAACGCGCCTTATATCCTTGACTCATTCAAACTACATCAACTACTACTCTGATACAAGGCATTCACTACCACCAACTCCCCAAACACTAAACGTTAACGCAATACACCCACCCCCTATGCGACGCATTTACTCGAGTCCCCCTCGCGGGGAGATGGTCCCAATTTTTTTAATGCAGTAACTCTACCTAAGCGTCTAACCTCATGGTGCTGAGGAGACATGTTCCGGGGTATAGGTCGGACAAGAATTCTGGTCCTTATATCAGGCAGGATGTCCACGGCGTTTTCCGTGATGTGCGGCGCCGTAGCTAGCGTTTTCCCCCCCGTGGGGCTTGCTCCGAGTCTCACTTCCTGCGCCGTTAGGTTGGCATCTATGAGTCCTTCGATGGTGTTGTGCAGTCCCACATCTATGAGTCCTTCGATGGTGTTGTGCAGTCCCAAAGCCGTGAGACGAACCGTAGAGGTGCTCGCAGGAAGGCCCATGGCTCATTTGTACGCTTTCTGAGAAGTCTGTCTAGCTTTTCCCGCTCCGAGGCACCCAGAACCACATAAAGAGCCACTAAACAATTCTGGACATGACAAAGACCTGTAAAAGACCGACCATGTTGTTTTCTTTCAACCCATGGCTCCTATTTGCTATCCTACGCAGCATCCGAACAATTTTAGCCGTGGTTTATTAAAGCCTGCTGAGGAGCAGGATGTTTTTGCAGTTTTCCTGATAAATCATTTTTCCTGATAAGCGCTTGTCCCGTCGTCCTTCTTTACTGTCGTTGTCAAAGTAGCGGTCTATTTTTTGAATCATAATGCAACAACTTGCCCAACAGATTTGCGTAATGACATTCCTAATATCTTGATTGAGGATGTCAATTTCATGAGTATACCATCAAGCTATATTTTGATGTTATGTGGAGTGTCCCGGCGGCATTTTTGTACTGTGTTGAGTTGTGATTTTTGCGGTGCACAAGCTAAACCACATCGACTGCCATACGTGTGGACGACATCCGCTGCCGTTTGTACGCTCTCCTGCGTGACGCCGGAAGAGCCCTCGGCAATCCAGATCGTTGTGTCGTCCGCATACAGAGCGTGCTTAATGTTGGGGATTTTGTCGATTTGTCTGAGAAAGCCTATCATGGCTATGTTGAAAATTAGGGGCGATAGCACTGCCCCTTGTGGTGTACCACGATTGCCGCATTGTATGGGAGGAGACTGGATGTCGCCAATTCTATTGATGGCAGTTCTATCTGACAGAAAATTCTTAATGTAGGAGTAACTCTTTTCCCCGCCATCCAAGGTTCCAACATTTGTCAGTATTGCGGACTTCAGTTCGGCAAGCACGGCACCGAGACCAACCCCACTAGCATCCGTGTGGGTCTCCGTTCGCGCTGACGGGTCGAAATGTCGCAATATAGGCGGATATGAAAGAAGCCGAAGCAGAGTCGCAAACGCCTCGTCGCACGACGGCGACCACACAGAGAGATCGTTCACACTGCAGAGGAGCTTTGATAAAGGTGAACTGATGGTAGTGAAGTTGCGAAAAAAGCGTCGGAAGTAGGAGCACAAGCCAATAAAGCTTCGAAGTACCCTCATCGTGGTCGGATTTGGGAACTCGGCAACCGCTCGAAGCGTGGCTGCGTCCGGAATACCCCGTCCTTAAGTACGATGTCGGCCAGGATGGTTAGTTGTCGTGCAGCGAAGTGGCACTTTTTGATGTCCAGCTTTATTCAGGCGTTGGAAAGGCAGGTCAAAACTTGCTCTAAACGAACAAGGTTCCTCTGAAAATCTGGCGAGAGAACGACGACACCATCGAGATAGTAAAAACACGTCTTCCACTTTAGTGCTGTCCAAATACTGTCCCACATGCGCTCGAATGTGGCAGGGGTATTGCAAAGCCCGAACTGCATAACAATAATTTCATAAAGGCCGTCCGGGGTAACGAACGCCGTTTTTTCCTGGTCAGTCTGTGCTATTGTGTCCTGCCGGTAGCCGGATGAGAATCAAGAGATCAGAAAAATTCAACTCCCTGTAGGCAGTCAAGAGCGTCACCGATGCGCGGGAGAGAATAGACGTCTTTGTGCCTTGTGGAGTTCAAATCACGGCAGTCAACGCAAAACCGTATGTAACCATACTACTTACTTACAGGGGCCACGGGTGACGCCCACGGGATCCTTGAGGGTCGAATTACACTGCGCTGCAGCATGTCAGCCACCTCTTCGTCAATGGTACGACGTTCCGCCGGCGAAAGATGGTACGGTCGTTGGCGAAGATGAGCATGTGAGCCAGCGTCAACCGAATGTGTCACAACAGACGTCCGGCATAGCGATCGTTGTGCGCAGTCGAAAGAAGATTGAAACCGGCGAAGCAGTCTCGTAAGCTGCGCTTGCTGGATTGGGTCTAGATTCGTGTCAATGGAGTTCCGGAAAACACCTGACATCAATTCGGCTGGCCCGCATGATCGAACACTAAGTTCTTCGTCCTGGAGGTGGGACAGATCATCCGGTACTTTTGTGAGGAGACGAGGATGGACATGCTCGACAAAGCCGAGTGCTTCACCGTGCAGGTGGGGGCATGGTATCGCCGATGTATTCGTGACCAACATGGCACTTGCACCATCGGAGACAATTAGAAGGGCGGGAAGTAGCGGCAGTCGCCTGCGTTTGAGAAAGACTTCGGACGGCGTAAAGAGTACAGTTCCATCCGGTACGGATGCACAAGACCGGGATACAACACGGGAGGAGCGTAGTGGAACGTCTGTGTCTTCAGTGACGACTAACTTCGTGCCGGGAACATCGTGAGAAACTTCTGAGAAACTTCCGTGAGAATAAAGCTCGGATCCTTCCAAGTTTAATTCAGATAATTGGATAAAAGGTAGGCTCATTCGCAAATTCCGAAAAAACGTGTGTTGTTTCGTGCACTCTGTGGACTGCGTCCAGCTTCGCAGGTCATCACTGTTCATCGGCACTGAATTTGTTTCTCACGCCATTTCTTAGTACCCATAGCCATAGCATTGCTGTCTGCACCATTTACCTTTTTTCTTTTAAGTGCGAATGCACTTTATAAGCGACCCCAAACCATCCACCGCCGGCGGCGGCGGCGGCGGCGTCCGCAGTGCTCCTCTATATTTAAAAAAGAAACAGCATCCGGCGCCAGGTTTCGATCCGAGGACTTTGCGGCCGCAGCGCGAAGCTCTACCGACCAAGCCACGGACGCGACGCTGATATCAGTGTTAGTGACGCGCCTTATATCTTTAACGCATTCAAACTACGTCGTCAGCGGCGTGCGTTGGCGACTCAGCGGCGTTATAGCGGCTTGATAACTGCGTGGTGTACACGTGATACTACAAACCCGATGGAAGAGATGGAAGAGAAGGCGGCGAGGCGGTGGGATGCGGGGGCCGAGCGCAAGCGCCGCAAGCGGGCCGACAACCGTGCATTCGCACTTTCACATTCTCCCCCTCGGGGAAATGCGGGGGAATTTTTTTAATAGAGGTAACTTTAATTCTTGCTGTCAAATTTTAGTATCGATCTTTAAGCCATTTTTTATTGAACCGTATTTTGTCGCTCTGTGATTAAGTCATTTTTGGCGCTCTATCCCGGAGTAAGCCTTGCGAAATGAAAATGCAAGCATCTTCGTCGTCATTGTCATCATCATCACCAGATCTCAGTGTACTTAACTGCAGCTTATCTGCGTCACTAGCGAATTCAACTTGTCGTCAAATACGAAGCAAATAACATAAGTTCAATGTTTTTATCACTCCTGAGGCTTTATTTGTAGACGTCGCGCCGCCTGACCAGGCACAGCTCGTTTGCATCCCTTCAAAGTTGGGTTGCCTGCATTGCGGCGTAGTAAATCTCTTTTGGCGTGCGCATTCATGACTGCATTGACATGCTTTACGGCCCCATTTTCTTGTCGTTTGAACACGGCGTCCATCTTCTCACCCGCACTGCAATGCAACGTGAGCATCATCTGGACCCCTGTCACCCGAATATGTGGCCCGCATGAAAAGCTGCTCGTCGGTGCCGTAGTGGCCGCCTTTTATTTTGTGAATGCATTTTCTGTTGGTGAAAGACCTGCTTAGGAACGGAACGTTGTTTCTGTTTTCCTTTTTCTTGTGTTTGTAGCCAAAAATCAGGTCGAGGCGTGCTTGCCTAAATGAGGAGGAGGATAGCTCCCATCGGGCCTCGCCGGTTAGCACTTTCTTGGCACATGTATTGGAACAGCGGAAGGCGCGGCTGTACCCAGGCACACATTAAACATATGTGGCATGCCGTTCGAACAATCGCTGAAGGTGCCGCTGGCTTGCAAAATTCCACCTTAGCAACGCGCTTTCTTTCCGATAATAGCAAAAAAACGACGCAACTCAATTGCAATGTTCTTTGAAAGTGGTCCTGCACAGGCGTCGCTCCCCACTTAGGTGAGCGTTACTCGCAACGGTTTGTATTCACGGGTTGAAGTTTACGCTTGCAAACTGGCGCTTTTCCGCGAGAAAATGGGTTTGGGGGTCTTGTTGCTTTTCTATCCATGATGACCACCCCGCACGCGTATTTCTGCGCAGATTTATTGTCGCAGCTACGCAGCTATAATTTCATCATGCTGGGGGAACTCAAAATGGACGTCTATGGATATATAACACATCCCCTCTGCGGAATTGTCCATATAGAAATAGAACTGAACGAGCATGAGCCGAACGAGCTCCGGTAGCAGCAGAGTACGGGTCCCGAAGGCGTTACGGATAAATATCGTGAGGTTCCTAAATTAGCGGCAGTGACCAGGGTATTTTCTGGAAACAGTTATACCAGCAAACGGAACATTTTTACACCCTTTTTGGGCAGAGTCAAAATATTTTTCCATGGCGCATACCTTTAAAAAGTGTTTCGGCTAAAGAAGGGTGTAAGGATCAGAAAAGCGTGTTCTTGTGAACACACTACAAAAAGAGGCGTAAGGTTCGCCCCTTGTACGCATGCGTATGCGCACCTCTTACTATAACATTTTAAAGGAACTCTTTATTTTTAAAATTTCGAATTGACGTTTCACGTGTCAAAGCTAAACTTGGGCCCATGAGGCGCACCGTATATGAAAACGATCCTTGCAGACGAACACTTCTTTTTTGCTGTTGAACGTTTCTTACGAGTTGGGGAGGAGGGTGTGAGGGCATGTCTGGTACTTAGCAGTGCAAATATACATGCCTGTATGGTCTTAAACAGTCAACAGCTGAACGCGTCTTCTACGCCCTTTCAACACCCTACAAAAAACCAAGGCTGTTGAAGTTAGTCAACACCATTTTTTTCACACAAAAAGGGTGTAAGCGACGGATGTTGAGATGCAAGAAAAACGGTGTAATGGCCTCCCAATGCCCCTTTTCCGCATATACTACACCATTTCAGGCCAAAAACGGGGTAAAAAGTTTATTGTGTGGGAATATAAGACATTCCAATAATCATGATGTGCTTGATAATAATAATCAAAGTAAGCTCATTTTTTCACCTTCAAACGTTATCTGTTATCTTTGCTCTTGTGCACCTGATGTGTCTGTAATTCACTCAGACGAGCCATTTACTCATCCCCTTTGAGTCGTAATTCCTCTGAAAAGTTTTTTATGAGTGGCGCATCACATTTTATTGCTTCCAACGAATTACAGACCCACGACCGAGCAGCGGCGCGTGCACGAAAGAGGCGGTGGTGCTTAATAAGCAATCAACGGGCTGCCGGGCCTCATACAGTGGCAAGGGGCTGTATCGAATTTTACGCGCCGCTCACGTGGGCGGATTGTTCGCCTTTTTCTTCAGCATGCAGCGAAGCGTTAGTCTAGCTCAGTCATTCAGATTAACTTCTTTGTTCATTCAGTGTAAGGTATTTCATGTGCATCTTTCCCGCTCACGGCCGTCCTTTTCAGAGTGATTAGTCTGTAGTTATTTAGCGAAATGTAACGTTTTTTGCGCCCGTAATAATTGGGGTAAAAACTTGCTTTGTGCACAGTTTCAAGTCTCGCACGTTGCGCGACTAGGTTCCTGAGCCATGGAAACTATCCCTTAGAAATGCATGTGGAGTAAGATTTGACAGCGAATTACACATTACATTCTTTTAGTGTTTTCATCGTCACGTTGCCTTCTTTCTTGCTTTATGCGAAATATCACTTTTCTGAAGTGGTTTGGCTAGGTTCCTCAGAGGTAGGAATCTTGAGCGAGAAAGCTGTGTATATGGAAGCTTTACGCTACGTGCTAGATTCACCGTACGATCTCATGTTACGAGCATTTACAAAGAATAAAGGAAACACAAGGATGGAAACATTGCCCATGACAACGAAAACAAAACGCCACCACAATCACACACTACCGGGCCCACTTTCTTCGCCCATCAAACTGTACAACAGGTGGTTGTGCCGCCATCATCATTGCCTTCATCAGCCTCGCTATCATCACTGCTGACTGGATCGTGCATACGACACGCGTGGCCGACATCTGGAACAGTACCCGGTTTTGGTTGGCCCGTCCGAACCATGGCACAGCCAGCGCAACAGCTATAAACGTGGGCTCGGCCACACTACCTCGCCGGCGGCCTACCATTGGGTGACCCGGACAATCGGCTTCATCTTGGCAGCACCCCAGTGCTTCTCCACCCACAACGCGGACGACGGCACACGACGAACGTTACCCACCCTCCCAGATCTACCTGGCCTGATCCAGTTTGGTTGAATTGGTAGCCGCGCCACGTGGTTCGTGATTCTAGAGAGCCATTTTTACGTCAACGGCATCCACTCTCAGGAAATTAGGCACCCTGTCACCTCATAAAAGCTACCTGCCACCCTTATTGGCCACATCCTACTGCCGGCCCCTGGCGCTAGTACGTACGATGATCTGGAGGCCACTGTCCTAAACCACTATGGTATAAGAACCCAGTGGACGACAACGGCAGCTAAACCGACGTAATGCACTTCAGCACCATGCCTTGCAACGGCGCCTGTAGATTCCACTTCGCCGGAATGTCCAGCAACGCGTCTCCCCCGCTACGAGATTTCAGCACGGCGGAGTTGACCTTCTTCCTCGTGCACTCGACAGTACATCATGACACAGCACCACACGTTGTCGCATCTGCTGCACAGACCTACGCAAGCACCGAGTCTCCTGTTACTCCTAGCTGAGAAACTGCACCGCCTACGCTGCAAAGCACGGGTGAGAAAGATCTTCGGGGCCCCTCCGCACGCAGCACCGCTCTTTGCCAACTAAGATTGTACAGCTTCCAGTAGCCACTCACGGCTCGGATATTGCGCCAGCCACCCGCCGCGGTGGCTCAGTGGCTAAGGCGTTGCGCTGCTGAGCACGAGGTCGCGGGTTCGATTCCCGGCCGCGGCGGCTGCTTTTCTGATGGAGGCGAAAAGCAAAAACGCCCGTGTGTACGAGATTTCGGCGCACGATAAAGATCCCCAGGTGGTCAAAATTAATCCGGAGCCCTCCACTACGGCGTGCCTCATCGCCTGCGTTGCGTCGGCGCGTTAAACCCCACAATCAATCAATCAATATTGCGCCAGCCCCAAGTGACCTGCACCACTTATGTGTCAATTAACTCAAGTAAGAAGAGCAAAGGTGTTCATTTGCAGAGCGAACTTGTGCCCGCAATCACTGGTGGGGGCACAGCCAGAAAAGTCTTGATTCCTATGAAACTCGCTCCGCGCTAGCGGGTGAGCCTTGCAGCGCCGCAATTATCATCGCCTTCTTCACCCTCACTACCATCATTGTCAACTGCCTCGTTCATGGAACACGCTTGGCAGACACCTGGAACGGCGTCCAGTTTAACTGGGCTTGTCCTGACCATGGCACCTACAGCCGCCACAACCACAATAAACGAGGGATCGGCCAACTACCTCATCGGCTCCTTACAAGGACATGAATAAGGCCCCAACGGCCCAGTGAGGAACCTCGCACTCAGGGTAGTTTACATTATTTATCTATTCCAGCGTTCAAGCGAAGCTAATATTGGCTGAGTTGCGCCGTCAGTGGGGGCGTACTCGTAAACGCCGTGCGGCAAACCCTAGTTTATCTGCGCGCTTAAATGAAGACGACGACGACGATGGTGATAATTCATTTATTTATTTATTCAGGTACCCCTAAAGGCCCTCCGTAGGAGGGCATTACATAGGGGGGGAGCATGCGCATACATCGAACATAACATGAATGGGTGCTAACAGTATGATAAATTACAAACGTAGAAAAAAAATACAAGCAATAAGAATTTTAAAACACATAACTACAAAAAACATATAACTACAAGGCAAGCACAGCAAAAAATAAAAAAAGGTCAATATATGCAAGCAAGAACAGAATTAGGTCACTTAATTTTTTAAAAAGTCTTGAAATTTTGTTAGGTTAGCTTCTGTGGCAATGTGCTGTGGTAGGTTATTTCAGTCTAATATTGTACGCGGAATGAATGAGTTTGCGAACGCAAATGAATGGCAAGTGATGCGCTTAACTTTACAAGAATGATCGCGCCGTGGAAATGTAACAGTGGGTGAGTGAAAAAAATCGTCACGAATGCGCTCATGATGATACAGTTTATGAAAAAGTGTTAGGCGAGCATGCCGGCGGCGAAGTGATAATGAAGCCAACTCGGCGCGATTTTTCAGCGCTGTGACGCTTGCGTATGGGGAATAATCAGAAAAAATAAAACGAACAGCATGGTTTTGCAGGGATTCAATATCACGCATAATGTATTCTTGACTTGGATCCCAGATGGCAGATGCGTATTCAATTTTAGGGCGAATGAGAGTGAGGTATGCAAGTTTTCTAATGTGTGATGGTGCCTACTTTAGGTTATGTTTTATTACGCCTAGTGTACGATTGGCAGATGCGAGCGTTTGATTAATATGGTTATGCCATTTTAAATTTGAGTGAAATCGCACTCCAAGGTATTTGTAAGTAGAAACCAGTTCAAGTGTATTGTTATTCAGGAAATATGTAGTTGGAATTCTAGTTGAGGAACGGGTGAATGACATGCACTTTGTATTAGAAAGGTTAAGAGTCATTAGCCAATCAGAACACCATGCGTTTAATGTGTCAAGATCAGCCTGAAGAGCCTGGCGGTCAGTGTCACTTGAAATGTTACGATATATTACGCAGTCATCGGCAAAGAGCCTTACTCTAGATGTTAGGCCGTTAGGTAAGTCATTAATATAAAGTAGAAAGAGCAAAGGGCCAAGAACACTGCCCTGGGGCACCCCAGACGTTACCTGTACGAAGGACGAATTTGAGCTGTTAATGGATGTAAACTGAGTTCGGGAGGATAGAAAGACTGTTATCCATGCAAGAACATTAGTGTGAATATTAAGACGTGTTAGTTTGAGTAGAAGTCGGTGGTGAGGAACACGGTCGAAGGCTTTAGAAAAATCCAGAAAAATTGCGTCAACCTGATTACTAGCGTCAAGAGATGAGTGTAAGTCGTGAGTAAAACCGGCGAGCTGTGTGTCACATGAGTAACCCCTGCGAAAACCGTGCTGATATTTGTAAATAATGTTGTGTTTTTCAAGGTATTGGATGATTTGGGAGTGTATGATGTGTTCTAACTGTTTACAGATCGTATTAGTCAATGAAATGGGTCGGTAGGTTAACGGTGATGTGCGGTCGCCTGATTTGAAAAGTAGGACAACTTTGGCAATACGCCAGTCACCAGGAATTGAACCATGTGATAATGACCGTGAAAAAAGTGCGGTTAAAATAACAGACATGCTGCAAGATATATGTTTGAGAAGCTTGTTGTTGAACCCCAAGTTATCGGATGCCGAGGAAGTCTTTAATTTCTTTAATAGTAAGTAAATACCGGCTTCTTCGATCATTATTTCTGGCATAGGACTACCTGATGATATATTTAAAGTTAAAGCAGGGGAAGGACAGGCATCTTCGTGAGTAAAAACTGATGTGAAGGAGTTGTTTAATAGCTGTGCACACTGAGATTCGGGAATTGTTGCGCCATTAGAACCACTAAGGATGATATCAGGATTGTTTCTTGGATTAATTACACGCCAAAATTTGCGGGGGTTATTCAAAAGCATGGAAGACAAGTCATGGTTATAAAAATTACGACGGGTGGTTTTGAGTAAAGACTGGTATTCTTTGTCACATTTTTTGTATTTAAGTCAGGAAGTTGAAAGTAGGTCTTTACCAGCTAACCTGTATAATCTTTTCTTTTTATTGTTAAGGCGTTGAACCTGTCGGTTAAACCAAGGAGTGTTGTTGTTTGTTTTTATGCCTATGGTAGGTACAAATCTGCTTATGAGTCTAGTTAGTGTATCTTTCAAAAAAACCCAGTTTTCGTTGACAGTGTGATTTAAGTAATTTTCAAGAAACCGTTCGCTGAAAATAGATAACTCAGAATTAATGGCATCAAAGTTTGCTCTGTTGTAACACGCTATTGTCTTACTGACAACTTTTTTAGTAGCGGTATGAATAATCACACCGGTGATAATGTCGTGATCAGAAAGTCCATCAAGGTGAGTTATGTCTAAGCAAATGTGTGGATCATTTGTTAGAATAAGGTCTAATATGTTAGAGGTAGATCCAGCGCGCCGTGTAGGTTCACTAACTGTTTGGGCTAACGTGAAATCAAGGCATGTCTGCAAAAATGAATGTGCTTCCTTGTCACTGGAAGTGACTGACAGTGATGGCCAATTGATGTTAGGAAAGTTGAAATCACCAAAGATAATTAGTGAGCACTTTGGGTACAGATTATACACTTCACTCAAAACACGGTTAAACGCGGCAGAAAAAACGCTATCCATATCAGGCGGGCGATAAACGGCACCAACTACTACGTCAGTACTTTTACATTTCAGCAAAACCCACACGCATTCCAAAAACGAAGTTATATTTAAAGGAACACAGATGAAATCTTGTTTTATTGCTATAAGTACACCACCACCTTTGCGACGTTTTCTGTCGCAACGAAAAATGGTAAATTTTTCACTAGTAACAAAGATATTGCCGTCAGTAACAGTATCATTGAGTTATCAGTTTTATAATGATGATGATCATGCCGATGACCATGCCTTGGAAGTGTTTGGAACGTATGACTCAGGGGGATTGGCCAGCGATATTCATCTACTTATCCAGTCCCTTTTTCCGTCTCTAATTCTTTCCTGCTCTCTTTCTATCTTTTTTTCTTTCTACAACAGGCACAGCAGTGGAGATACACGAGCTAGTACCATTGTGAGAGGGATTGCAAAATAGTAATAAAAAGCCCGGTAACGTCCCCCGCCCGCACATTTGATAACAACTTTGGAGGATGGCAGATATTTTAACACCACTAAGGAAAACAGAGTACGTCCACAAATATTACAGCCGAACATTCTAACACAATATCCGGAAAGCAACAGTACAAATGAACTACGATTTCACTGAAATTCTAAACCTACATGGCTAATTCCTTTGTGAACGCTTTTTACATTTCGTAATTTAATTGGATGATTGGTAGGGTGACTTTTTAAGAGGTCGGGTATGTGGCAATTCAATTTCTTGCGACCACGGTTGTGCCAGTTATCAGTTTTGCGGTAGTTATCTGACAGCTCGAACAAATGTGTTAACTCTGCCTATTATGTACTTTTGTGCAAATTCACTGCGTCGCACGGTCGACCCGTTTCTACGATTGTTTTGTGCTTGTTTCTGTCGTTCTTGACAGGCCTTTTTTGTGCCTTCGCCTCCTGGGGGGCCTCCTGGGGGAGGATTTATATGACGCGAATGTCCGAAATGTTTGTTTATTTTGATGATCTTGTATTCTTCTTTATTTCTACTTTCTAGGTTCTAAATGCCGTTCACCGAATTACCATGATTTACGCTATTATAACGAGCAAATGCGTTAACTGAGTAGGTTATGTAATTTTGTGCGTTACATGATTGGCGATGTGCAGGTGGTACTCAACAAAGAATGCTACGCATAAAAATAGGGATGACAGCACTATCTTCGGCAGAAAAAGCATAAAAGTAAAACGGATGGCAGGTTCATTACCAGCAGTGATTGTGAAGCCATAACAAAACTTAAGCACTACAGAAACGGATTAAACAAATAAAAGAAGCTAGAGGTTCAACATTTTTTGTTTGCTAAGCTGACGTGGTAACAAAATACGAAAATTACATCGACTCACGCCAGACACACAACCCGTCACAGCTCGAGCCGGGATTGTCGCTTCCGGCAGAAAAATAAAACAATACGCTGTTTAAAGGTTTGAAAAGTATTTCTTAAACTGAATAACGGAACGCGCACCCTCCTTTCCAGTCATATTCTTTTCCTACTACGTACAGTATGATATTATGCTCTTACAGTATGGGCCAGCCATCTCCTTATGTACTTGCTCTTTCGTCAACAACAAAAAACACTATTTTACTGAATGCCTAGGATATGTTCAAATAGCATTTGTCAAACATAAGAAAGGCATTGTGGCCCCGCACGAAGCATTCTTTCTGAGTTTTTGTCTTCAGTTTCGTCAGTTGGCTACGTGAATGCCAGCAGAAATGGTTCCCATAATATTTTAAGAACTTAACATGTTACAATGTATTGCGGCCCACTGCCCTTTCGAACAATATATAGAAAGCACTTGATATAATACTTCAATCGCAAATGGGTCTCTCTCCTTGAGAGGTACAATTTATTTCGCGATGCACAATTTTGTTTCCCCAAAGAAAAATCGCTAGAGATCGCCGTACCCAATTATAAAGGGGTAAACTATATGCAGTTTTGAAGAAAGTAAGGTTGCCTTGAGTTTAATAATATTGCGCAATATTTTTTGTATTGTTCCTAAGCTTCGCTCGTTTTGGCTAGAAAAATACGCGTCTACTGAGTCTGTTTATTTTGTTCTTTGCTTCGGACACTACACGTAGCATATTAAAATAACGACCGATTATAGACATAACTGCTTGTGTGCCCCAGGGAAGCATTTACGGGCTGTTCGTTTTAAATTAAATATCACTGATATCTATAAACTATCCTGGAATGCGACTTTCTGTACGAAGACGATGCGATCACGCGATTCTCTTTACATTGTACTGTAACTCTAAGTAAAAGGAAAAGGATTAAGTCTAAAACGCATACAGCGCCGGTCTTCTTTTGACCAGATAAATTCATATGTATAAAGCTTTAAAGCACCATTATAAAGGCTATGCTCTGACTTTCGCAAGTAAGAGAGGGAAAGTATTTATTAAACGACTAACATTTACATGGCGAAGTTTCGCCTCTCGACAGAGGGCACAGGTCTCGCCGTGGGAGGGAAGATCATTGGAAGGAAGGGCAGCGAAATGGCTATGGATGGGAATGGAATTGGAACAGGCAAATAATCGTCCACCTACCGACTATATAAATACACCATATACAGACTATTTACATACACACGCGCTCACAGACACCTACAAGCACCCAAAAGGAATAAACGAAACAGGGAGTGGATGGTGGGTTCGATTTGGCTTTTACATGTAAAGTTCATGGGCGGGTGGTGAAGCCCGGCTCTCCGAGGTACGTGCTAAGGAGCGTGAAGGCCTTTCGGTGTAGCATGAGGGGTCCCTGAGGATGCAGGGTGTACTTTGCAATACTTGAGGGTAGCCCCAGCCGCCGGTACACAGAAACTACACTAGTTTGTTCCGGGAACCAGCGTACGCAGGGAAGGAGCAGAGGTAGTGATCCATTGTCTTGGGGTCGGGGCAGTGAGCACAGGTTACTGTGGCCGGGCGACCCTGCCTGTGGAGGCGTGCTGCTGGGCTGCAGCAGCCGGTGCGGAGCCGAAGGAGGAGGCACCGCTCTGTTTGGGATATCCCGCTGGTAGGAAGGAACCGCATAGAAAGTATGACAATGTGAGGCTTCTTGCTCTACAGGCACTTAAATGGGACGTGAATGCAGAAACTATTTCATCCGATCTCTTCCTTGGTACCAAAGTGACAATTAGGCAGTACGATTGTCTGTTCTTGTATCATTTACACTGCGGAAATACCAGGTGTAGAACAACTGCTACCACAATCTAGCTAAAACTTTATACTATGCCGATAAATGTGACGTGTACTATATACAGTATCAGCTGCCTGCGCACACAACGTTAATTTGCGATGAATGCAACGTAGGGAAATACTTGACTTGTAATGTTGCAAAATTGTGAAAGGTTACAGTAAAAGAACAGAAGTGAGCGCCCCGTTCTTACGCTGAAGTGCGAATTCGTACGCCCGACAAGCATTCTTGATTTTGAGTTCCTTTTGCGTGGCCTGTTTTCGCGCTGTTTCTATTATCTCAAAGTTACTGACCAGAGTGATGATGATGTAGAATATTTTCTAGTATGTTTCTTTAAGCGCTTGCATTGCTACTATATAGTTTTGGCTACTCGGCTTTTTGGGAATACTAAGTAGGAGTTTCAGGCGCTCAAGTGGTCTGTACGCAAGTACAGAGTCTAGTTGCTGTTTGAAGCTTTTCCTGTTATTGCTCACGCAGTCAGTTATTTTCGTGTAAAAAGTTGTATATAGAGTTTTCACTTTCATACATCATATCAACAACGGGTCGAGTACGTCACTTCGGCCACCACCGTCGAGAACTTCAATCACCATCGCCCAGATAATCCTCCTGCCAAATCAACCGTAGCCCGGGCGATTTGGTTCCTGATCGACACCGGCCTTCAGAGAAAATGAAGTTCTTATGAACTGTACTTATGTATTTGCTTTATCTGTTTAATAAACGGGCAAAGATCATCGTTGGCGTGTCTCTTGCAAGCCTTTATCTACTTTTCTGTGCTTTTATGTCTTCATGTCTCGTCTTGCTATCGTCCATTGTCTCGTCGTTTGTGCTGTGGTTCAACATGAATCACCAACTCGCCCAAGTTTGCACATTACAAAGTTTTATGTCTTGTATGCAAGCTGGCCCGCCATTAATCCTTGTTGCATATCACACTGTTACCAAGCACATCTACACTGGATCACAGTCTCCCCCATCATTCGCTCTATCTTATGTTTCAGCGGTGCTCTCCTGCGCTACGCTCTCACCAAAATTTCGTGGTTCTACCGGATCGCGTCGGCAGAATATCGCATTCGCTCGCTACAGAGCTAGTTTACAATGCTCTGTAACTGTCACTCTGATGTAAGCATGTTCAAAAAAATCAAACTAAACTGGGCCATTAAGACGACTCTACCTTTATCCCGAGTTTCATTAACTCAACGCAATCATTTCATTGATTCATTGTGGGCTTTACCACGCCGACGCAACGCAGGTGATGAAGCGCGCCGTAGTGGGGGACTCCGGACTACTTTTGACCACCCGGGGGCCTTTAACGTGCGCCGAAATCTGGTACATTGAGGCGTTTTTGCTTTTCGCTTCCATCAGGAAAGTGACCGCCGCGCCCGGGAATCGAACCCGCGCCCTAGTGCTCAGCACAACGCCATAGCCACTGAGCCACCATGGTGGGTAAGAATGATTTCGCAATGAAATTATAAACGTTACGAAATACCCGTGCAGTGTCAATCATGTACCGTCTACGGAGGGAGTATAATTGCAAAAAGGGCTGTAACTCGTGCTGTATCTAAACTATCCCGAAAAGAAACATCTCAAGATTTATTTAAAATTGGTAAATCACAATGCGTAATTGAACATAGTCGTCCTTAAATACATCTTCGCTGGTATTCTATTCCTATAGATAGGGGAATGGTTTAGCTTGTCCGAATCAGGCCCCGCTACCTTGGTGCATGTTTTATACAAAATAGACTGAACCATACCGCTTCCTTGCGTAGCACCCTGGGAAATAACGCTACCGGCGCTGGGTAGCAGTAGTTTCGATAATGAAACCAAACATCCACACGTTCAATACAAGAATGAGACAGCTCTGAACAAAATTTTCTTTTCGCCTACGTTGCAGCTCTTTATTGGGGAGTAGGCAGGGTCATATTCGCCCCGGTATCGAATACACTCGGCCCCTGGCGGCGGCAGGATGAACCGCACCTAGTGTGGATGGCGCGCTCGCGTCGTCTGCTCGTTCACGTTGTGCGCGGCGCAAGACGCGTGCTGCAAACAATAAATAACAAATATGAGCACTTGTTTGGCACTAAGCCGTGGCATAGTTACCTCTGCTTGCTGATTTTGTCTTGAAACACAATAATCAGCGGTCGTTGCGGGATAATGCGGCACTTTACTTCCGCAAACATCGTCGCCGTTGTCACTCCTTGAGCGTAAACGTGTTATAAATGTTGCTTCGGCACATTGAACTTTTCGTATGGATGAGTGTAGTCATCTGCCGTTTCGGAAACATCAAAGGGTGGTTTTTGAAGGTTTTGTATAGGCTATTTAAAGAATAAAAGTTTACTACACGAAACGGGTAAGAAAGCGACGAAACATGTGCATACCTGTGCATTTGCTAGAGTTTTGTAAAATTGCGTTGTGTCTTTTTAGAAAGAAGAAACAAACAAAAACAATTACACTGCACACGACCCATGTGCTATCGTCCATACAATAGGTGACCGGTAAAAAGCGCAAAGGATCATGGGTACACTGTTTTCTCCAGCGGAGTGCCGCCACTTCCGGTTCGGGAGCTCTCTTGGCCTCCCGTACGCCGTCGGCTTTCACGCGCATGAGTGCGTGTTGTTTATCTGGTTCAACCAGGGAAACAAATGCTCATGCATCGGGAATTTCATAAATAGGAACGATTGGCCATTCTAGGGAATAATATGACAGGTGACCAAAGGTAACAGGTCCCCGTGACCAATAAACCACACGCACACGTGCACCTGAAAGCCGCCGGCGTACAGGAGGACAGGAGAGATTCCAACCAGAAGTGGCGCGAGCAGACGAAGTACCCGTGAGCCTTTGCGCTTTTTACCGGTCACCTATTCTGGGGACGTATTTTACATCCGCAGGCGCCTGCGTGATCGGATAGTTCCCGCACCTAGCTTTTCGAAAATAAATACCATACCATTTTTGGTCAGTCGTTCCTTATATGTGTGCTGTTAATTTTACGTATTATTTAAAATATGTTTCAGTGGGCGCGCAAGAGTATTTCAAAGAAATTTCTCGGTAAAAGTACACAGTTGTGAGTTTTCGCGTCTGTCCTTTGGTATTTCGTGTCATTTTTATATATCCCATTTTTCAAATCAGATGAATCACCATGTCCAAAACTGTGTTTCACTCAGCATAACCAAAAGCCTTATATGGTCACGTTTTAACCACTTAAGGTGGACCAAAGTTTAAAAAAAGAGGACAAATCGACTAATATTATGCAGACTGTTGCCCACATGTGTGGAGGGTGTGTGCCACGACTGGCTGGATTATTTATTTTCCCCAGAATGCTCGCTTTAGATACCATTTTGAAAAACGCGAGCCACAATTCCTGGACAATCTCGGGCCAAAAGGGGTGTCAATCAGTTTTTAAAATACTGGCGTCTACTTGTTGAAGTACTACTTTTTCATCAATACGGAGCACGACGCGTAGCGCAGTTTCAATTATAAGCAATACTGATAGCCCACGTTTGGCTTTTCGCGAAACATACGTTGTCTTCTCGCTGCATTTGGAACATTGGCAGAACACCTTCAATTCCCCCCCCCCCCCCAAAAAAAAAAAGAAAACGCAATCCCCAGAAAACTTTTCCCCGTGCCTTTTTAAACCAATTTTCAGAAATTAAATGCCAAGACAAAGCGAGGTTCAGTTTACCGCACAAAGCAGTTGCCGGGAACCCTTAGCGCTGTTTCGTAACGAGAGATAAAAAGGAAAGTTTTACTACATCGGCAAAAGGCCGCCTTCATTTGCCATCTTTATGGTGTATAAGCGACATTACGCAAGAATGCAAATACATCTCTCTGTTCTAGGCGCATGTTACATTTTAAAAGGAACGCCAATTGTCAACAGTGCAGCCGCAACATAAAATCTGTGCTCTCTGTGAGGTGCCATGCAGAAGCTTGGTTTACACACTGTACACCTGCTTGTCACTTTGCAAGTCTAGCTAAACATAACCTGTTGATTGTACTGCGCGCGTTAGCAATTTAATTCGCAAGTTCACTTGCGACAAAAGCCTCAAATAAGTGATTTGACACAGTTATTTAACAAACCTGCCTTCAGAATCACTAAAATTTCATTTAACCGAAGCTGCGCGCAAAAGACCCGTTCGAACGGTTTCATTTATATTTCTGCGCTGGTGATATCTCTGCGCCGGTAATTCAGTAATTTTATATTGACTTTCGAACACAAAAAATACCGTAAGCTCCTTGAAATAAATGTAGGGGAAGTTTAGTGGTGCCACCATTTCAGGGCATCCCACAAATGCAAGAATGCGTCATGCTACGACTGAAAGCGATTGAAACTACGGTTGTAAACTGAATTACAAAGATCGAGGCTTCCTGATTTGTTTATATTTACGCTTTTATTGAAGGCTCAAAGCCATACTATGTAAAGATCGAGCTTGCCGAGCCGCGGTGCACAAGTTCACTCATTATTTCGGGCGTTCTGATATTCCCGATTGGTTGCCGCTTTTTCGGCATAGTAATTAAAACGTATTGCCGTTTCCATGCAATACATTGAACGTTGAGGAACCGGACTACAGCATACCACTCTTGTTTGTGCCTTTCGTGCTCAGATACGGCACGAAAAAGGCACGAAGGGCACCCACAGCGTGCATCCTCCCGGGCCGCTCAGCGGAGCATTCACACTAGCAGCGCGACGCTGTCGCCACCTGTATGTCGATCTCGCAGCGAATAGCAAACATTAGATTGTTAAGCACGTTATCAAAGCAGTAAACTCGTGTATTTTTTTATCAGCTCTGGAGAGAAAGTTAATCCATTTATTGTACAAAACCATGCAAAATTGCTCTTTATTCGCAATAAGTGTCTTCTGCTACCTGTACGTTTATTGAATGTTGTTGTAAAAATATTTCCTCCTCCACCCACGCAAAAAATACCGGCGGTGGCGCAATTTTCTCCCGTATAATTAGCTTAGCGGCGTACCGAAAGTAGTCTAAACAAGGTATAAGCCCAATAAAACTTTTAAGCTACGAGAGGCTTAAATGAATAAAACAAAAATACCCGTCCGGAGAATGTCCCAAAGGGAAGCCAAGTAGGCACGCTGCTGGCCCTGATTGCATTTTCTTCGCTGTTCCAAAGTAAAGGATGGTTCATTTAAAAATGCACATAAGCAATCTCCCTCAACCTGGGGATGTTAAGTATCCTGAGTTGCATCTGTTGTAATTTTGTTTTAAAAGGGTGTATACGCCGTATGAAAGCATTCACAGGAATATAGCCAAGCTAACTTTGTTGGACAGCGGTCTTCTGAAGAAATATTTCGTAGCTGGGTTTTCCATGCTACAAGTTCCGACCACCGCAGCTGGCCATAGCTTATTACTGGAGGGAGACGTAACAGGTAATCCCACTGAAAGGGAATCACTGTCACAGAGATGTAGTGTTAAAATAGTGTTTTCTGTGCATGGCGGAAGGGCGATAATGAGGTCGTAGTGATTGAGACTCGGCTGCACAGGCCGGCTGTGCGTGTATACGAGTTTGTGTGCCAACCCCATCGGCGATGCTGGTTTAGCTTCTACACGGTGTAAAGAAGCTACGAAACTCCAGGTAGAGTCGTCAGAAGAGGAGTCTTGTCATTAAAATTGCCTGTTTAAAAGATAGACATTTTTAGATTGACGAAAGCGTATAAACAAGAAATAAAGAGAAAACAAGTATTCTTGACTGAACCTGCAAACCTGCGAAGAAATTATCAGCCTTATAAAGCGCGAAACTGCGAAATTTGGAACGTTAAATCTGCTAGAACGACATTTGGGAGGCATGTACTGGGAAACAGGCTTCCGAGGATACTAAATGCTTTACGTGAACTTAATTTCTGCTGGAAAGCAGCACCTTCAATACAATACGTACTTTTTTTGCGAATAATCACATTGACACATATAATAGCTCCCGCATGCCTATGAGCTCCACCTATAGTGAATATGTCGGTGTACGCAATGCATGGTGATTTATAACCGGCTCACATTTTTTGCGCTCGTGTATTGAATGATTTATTTGTGCAATTCTGTATGTATTGTGTAATCTGTAGGTATTATAGAGTAATGTAACTCCTTATGTATGTATTATAAGAGTAATCTATATGTATTGAAGGATTTAGTACTGCCGTCGATGTACATTTTCTTTCGTTTATTGTTTGTACGCAAGGCATGATTATTTAAAGTGGGCTCACATTTTCCTTCGGGTCCTGTATTGAGTGATATATCTGTTCAGTACATGTTTTTTCTGTCCTTTTTTCTTTTCCTTCTGTTGTTGTTGTTGTCGTTGTTTCTCTGTTGTTTTTCTTTTCTTTTTTTACATTCTTTGAATGGCGAAAGGGGTACCATATTTCTACGCGGCTTATTATTATTTATATACTACGATACACGATTGTACGCTGGTGTCAAAACGGGGGCCCGCAGCTCCGTCAAGCTCTCTTTGAGATAGCTTTTTCTGCCGGCCTTCGACATTGTGCATTCGGTACATTATGCCATTGAAGTTCATTGTTCATTGTAAAAAAATAACAGGTCATTTTATATGTGGCGCAACGTCCCACATGATGTAGCTCTCATCTTAAAAGTGGCTTATTTCCAGCCATCCTATGTTGAGCAATGCTGACGCCTCTCCTTCAAAATGAGACACGTGTTTGATAAATAATTATATTTCATCTGTTTTATTTTCTCCAAATGATAATGATGCTAACCACCGCTGTATTATCCCTATGCATTTTATCATTATGTACTCAAGTAACTGGAAAAGTTGTCACAGCAGGATTAAGTATTTCTCGGGAAAATCCGACGGAAAAGCGATCCTGCCCGTATTCCTGCAGGGGAAAGGTGAAACGCCGACCAACTTTGAGTCTCCGTGTACCGCTACACCACTCTTAAATATTCGAAGTTTCGAACCACATTTACTTCGAGATGTTCGTGAACAAGCTGTTCGATTTTTTGTTTTCGAATGCTGTGCATCTCAGCTTCCGCCCTGGGACGACAGAAGACCTCGCGTTATTTCATAGTAAAAGAGAATAAATCGATGTCTGCTCAATTCCGAGAATCGGTACGAAGATAAAAAAAGAAGTATGCAGAAAACGCGCTGAAGTCAAATAATGCATGGGCAATCCAAATCGCCCGCCTTTCGTAACTCCGAAGTGGAGCGAGTAAGGTACCCAATCTAGTGTTTGTGTTCTCCTGTCATCGTTCTACTGGCACGACTAATTTAGAACTCTACTTTTACGTTTTGTTGTACTTCAGGGGCCCAGGCAGCACACGACTGTTCGGCCTAAAACAGGCCGGTGTACTTTGGCCGGTGATTTTCTGTCTGGCCGTTTTCCGGCAGCCATGTTCGGCCCATGTCCAAATGTGGGCCTTTTGGCAGTATACGGCCGTACTCCCATGGCTGTACAAAGGCCAGTGTCCGTCGGCCAGTCGACCGGCTTACGGTCATACGGCCAGATTCCAGTCGTAGGGCTCCGGCCATTCCAAAGCCACCTGTGTACGGCCGAAGTACGGCCGCCGGAGGACAGCCGAGATGCGGTCGTCGGACTCCAGCCGGACTAAAGCTACCGGAAATACGGCCGTGCTACGGGCATTGGAGTTCAGTCACATTACGTTAACTGTACTGAGGCCGGTTACTGCATGTCGCGCAAGCAGATGACTCATTCGCGCAGTGCAGAAGCAGCACAAAACCCAGCATTTTGGGTCCAATGCAGCCACATCAAAGTGAGCTCGCGCGCAACCACCAGCCATCAAGCTTTCAGTGCAGCCTTGCTTAATTACCAGCCTCAGTTGACAGCAAAATTCATTTATTAAACAGTGCTTACAAATTGTCGTTCCTTTAATTGCTGTGCCTCTTTTACTGCCGAACACAGAAAATATTCAGTTCTTGGTAGAGCTTGAATAGATGTATTGTCCAGGTCCTGATATCCTCTGTGGGGCGGCTTACCTGTAATAAACGAGGAAAGAGGAGGGGGGGGGGGGGCGGCGGAGGGCGCATACTTTAGTGGGTTGAATTTCAGATAGATAAATTGCGCCGCTTTTAGCCAATTTCTTTTAGGGCAATAATACGGAACACTTTCATGCTATGACTACATCAACTATTTTTATAACAGTTGCTTGACCAATTTTGATGTATATAAAACCGGCGTGAATGCCTTTACGAAGCGTTTTGGTTCTCACCAAAACACTCAGGAGCATTTAATATAACTCCTTCACAAAAAAGTATGTCCAGTTTTTGCCCATTTTTCTTGCAAAGACATTTTCTACTCGATCAACTTTTCTGATGATCTTGCGCAGGGCTGATCCTAAGAAGGAGAGAACAGGTACTTTCATTTTGAATCTATTTTAATGTTGTTTTCATGAGTATACGTCCACACCACTTAATAGTCCAAAAGAACTTCATTTTCTTCTAATGTCATACTACGTTCAAAAAATTCTAGACGCGTTGCGAATGACGCCCTGCTTCAGGTGGCTGGAGTTGTATCCCTCTGTGTTCACGCAAGGAAAGGCAGAAAATTAGAGTTACATAATTTGTTTCCAACCAATAACATAGCAATGGTAGCATTCATACAGGAAACCTTGCATACTGCAAAGAATAGGGCAATAAATATTTTATTGGTCAAAGTTGAATGCGTAGGGTTCTCAACCCGTCGGAGGCAAACTTGCGCCTCTTAAAGTTTATTTATTTATTTATTTATTTATTTATTTATGTTTATTCATTTATTTATTCATTGTTTTATTTATTTATTTATTTATTTATTTATTTATTTATTTATTTATTTGATGCCTGCTTGCGTTTGCATGCATTACAGAAGGGAGATACATAACACTAAGCATTAAATATGAGACAAAATAACAAAATAATTCTACAAAGCGCGCTGAAAATTGTCAATATAAACAGTTAATTCAATCATACGTGGAAGATAATTACACTGCAGTATTGATGTAAAATAAAATGAATCGCGCAAAGCGTCACCTTTAAAGAAAGTTAATAATTTGCTTTAAGCTAGCGGTCCCACTTTGCGATGTGTAGAATGGCGCTTGGACATACTTCTCCCCTTCTACTCCAGTTTTCGAATGATAGATATTACGAAAAACGTTCAACCTGTGGTTTCGTCTGTGATCTTTCACGTCCTGCCATTTCACTTTACTTTTACTTTCTCTCATGCTAAGTTGAGCGTGCCAATTACCTAATACGAATCGCACTGACATATTCTGTATGTTTTCGAGCGTATCAACCAGCTCTTTGGTGTAGGGATCCACGAAAACAATGCGTACTCCAAGATTGAGCGCACATGAGAGAAATACGGTTGTTCTTTTCAGTTAGATGGAGGTTCACTGAAATTTCGTCTCAGAAAGCCAAAAACATATGCAGCCGCAACTTTTATGGTGTGAACCTGCCTATTTAACCTCTAACCACTCCCTAAATAAACTCCTAGGTATTTATATTCCTCGGCCGTTGTCACAGCAGCATAATTTACGGTATACGTATTCAATTGGAATGAAAGTTTTCTTGTAAAGGTGCCGTTAACACACTGTTTAACATCCAGAAACCTTTCTGAATCAGCACACCAGGATGTTATTAAATTCGAATAAAGCTGCAGGTATACGGAGTCACGTTCATTCGCTATAGTCCGGTAAACTACACAGTACTTTTGAACAAAGCTATAGGGCCAATAGTAATAACAATGCAAAAACCGATTCATTCAGTTCATACGATGAAATGTATTACGCAGAAGGTGATATGGAACACCATCATTTGCTTTTTTGCAGTCCAAAAATATACAGTCAACCACTTTAAGCTTATCTATTGCAAGAGCCAAATCGTGCGTGAACTCAACAATCTGCGTTGAGCAAGAAAATCCTGACAATATCCATGTTTGCTAAGATGCTGGCGATTATGTTTAACCAATTGAGTCATATCCCAAGAGTAGCTAAGCTCACCTTCAAACATCGGAACTAAATTAACAGCTAGGCTTCGTCAGTGACAAGGCTCTGTTGTTATCGCAAATTTAAAATAATTTTTTTTCTAAATAGGCAGTCGTAAAATCCCATGAAGTTACATAGTGCAGGGCATGAAGTTGATCCTACCAATGCACGAGCGAGTCTCTCTACGTTTATCACCAACAACATAGTGCAACATTGCTTGTCGCAGTTTAATTGTAAGCAGAATAACTTGCGCTTTTGCTCGCACTTGCCTTTCTTTGGTGGGGAGTCCTTGACATGGTGGCGGTTTAGCTCCTGCGTGGTGGCCGCTTGCTCGAAGCCCTTGAAGGCCAGTTATTTTGGTGAACCATCTCCATCTCGGATCGGACATCTCTGCCGGGTCAATGTCTCCAATGCTCTCCATTTCTTGAGGGGGCGAATAGCCTCGAGCTGATGCGTCGACGAAGCCGGCGGCAGAGGCGTGGTAGCGGCGATGACTGGCGAGGCTTAGCTCACCCGTCGGTGTGGCACAGTCTTCTTGTGGCAATAACTGACATTTCGATGGCCTAAAAGGTTCCCTGCTAATATCCAGTGAGTCCTTGCACCTTGCCCGATCACCGAGAACACTCATTACTGTTTGACAAACGATGTTCGTTCATTTAAAACGTAGAAACACGGAGCGGATGAAAAACGCGTCCCCGTCGTTCGGCTCCCTAACGGTTTTTTCTCCCCCCAGGAAAAAAACCGCTCGGTCTCCTTCCAAACACGTCTGTGCATGAATTCTCGGCGCCCAGGCACGTGCCGTTGTTCGGCTGTATGCCGTTTGCCGAAAAAATGACGTATAACCAGATACCGTACGTAGGCCGGTCTCCTCTTGAACACCGGTTGCCAAATATTCTGTGGCCATTCGTTTGCCGTAATTCGGCCGAGGACACCTAACCGAATGAAAAACGTATATTCTGGGGCCGTACGTCGGCCGGTATCCTTCACAACACTGGTTGCCCGAAGAAAACGAGTATTCTACCGCCGGACGCGCGGTTCACCGTTGAAACAACGAATGCACGGCAGCCGCGCTCCGGCCGGTCTCCTTTCGAACACCAACTGCCGCAAGAATACGCATATTCTGTGACCGGTAGCTTGCCGTGCTTCGGCCGATTACCGCATCCCGAAGAAAAAACGGATGCCCTAAGGCCGTACTTCGGCCGTTCTCTTTCTCAACATCGGCAGCCATAAGAGAACTGAATATCTGGCAGCCGGTTAGCTGCCGTTGTGCGTCCGGACACGGGCGGACGGAAAAATACCGAAGCGCTGGTTGCCGAATGTTGGCCGTTCAACGCATGATCAGTGGCTGCCAGAACCTGGATGCTGCCCGGACATGCCAGAAAGCGGCCATAGACGGGCCGGTCTCGGGGCACACTTTCTGTGCCGCCTGGGTATTTACCCTTAACGTTCAAACCGAGGAGGTCAACTATCAAACCTGGCCTGGTACCCGCAGCGCATTATTGTCGATGACCAACACTGCTGGGGAAGATGGCGGCCGGTAGATTTCAGGGAGCTGCGACGATGCGGAGAGCTCCAGTTAGGTTAAATCTTGCGATGAGACCTCTGTCAGGTACGTGACAACTCCGCCGTCAACAACGGTCGCTGCTTGCATCATCCTAGCAGCTTCTCAGACGGCCGCAAGAAAAAGACATGAGTGGTTCTCCTCTCGTGCTTACGCAAAAGGCGGACGCCATGACCGCACCTCCGCGGTGCAGTCAACGCACTTGGTGCGCTTATTTCACCCACTCGCATCTTCATCTCAGACAGTCGACGCGTGTGTTCTACGATTCTGTTACATACCACTGGTCTCTTTGACTGACACCACGCAACGCGTAGTCATGACGGCAGGGACAAGGAAGAATCAATCAATCGGTTTATTTCCCAGAAATTTATCTGGAGAGGTCCATGGGCTAAAAGCAGACTTAACCGCTTGACTGGGCCCATGAACCCTTACACAACAGTGTCAGTATAACGGAGGGAGCTTTTATACAAACTCTAACAAAATGAAACATATGGATACACACTGATTTTCACACAATGAAATACACAGCAGGTAACCGTTTCAGTACATAATTTTGAAAAAATGCAATTTCACATATTCAAACAAAATGCAAATATGCAACGTCATAACGCTCTGAAGTATAAAACATTAAAATGTATAAAATTGTATAAAATTTATAAAACGCATCAAGAAAATGGGAATGGGAGGGGAATGTATAACTAAAGAAATGGGGTTTCAGCAAAACCATTTGCACTGCAGGGACTGATGTTTATCAATCAATACATGGCTGTTTCCAGTTTACTCTTTGGTGGCAAAAAACACTTTTAGCTGTCCTAAAGAAAAATTAGCTGCAAAATCGTATCTATTTAGATTTAATGGCAAGTTGTGCTCTAGTGATTGCAACTTGTAGTTATTGCGGAATTTTCGCTGGTGCCAGTTGTCTGTGTTCCGGGTATTTATTGGGTGAGTTTGGGCCTGGAGTGGTGCCAAATGTATGAGAAAGTTTTTCATCGGTAGCGAAGAAAAATAGAAGGAGCGGAGAATTCGGATGTCGTACATGTAATTTGCCTTGATTATGTTGTAACGTGGAAAGAAAGTACGAGTGGAACACGAATAATCAAGGTTTGCAGTATGGCGAACGGCTTTCTTTTGTAAGATGAGTAGTTTATTGATGTTTCGTTTAGTAGTAGTAGTCCATACTAAGCTGCAGTAATTTATATATGAGGCAAATAAAGCATTGTAGATGTTCAGTTTAACTTTTTCTGGGAAGAACGCGGTACGGCTCCATCCACGAGGTAAAGAAGACTTGGGCAAAGTACAACGACCATCTTAAACACACATTTCCAACAACGGCTTACATTGAACGTCTCCACGGCGCATGAAAATCCCGGGAGGAATAGCGAGGTGAGCGCATGGACAACGAAAACTCGTCAAGTCGCACAAGTGGAAGCTCAGCAACAGAGCACGAGGTCAGTGAATTATAAAAGGTTTAAATTACGAACATGAAATCGGCGTTGCAGCCAGCCTTTCCCATGCACGTGGCACGAACACATAGAAAGGCGAGCGGAAAACAAGGCATCGTGTGGTTCAGAGGGGCCAACTCCTAAACCGGACGAGCTCTTCCATGAAGAGCCGCTACGGCAGAAGGCAAAATGGCGTTCAGCCAATCGACACATTCACCCCAGCAGCGCGACCTTGCCTCGAAGATACAGTGGCCCTTCGCCAATGAAACAGCAGAATCGATGTGCCTCAGTTGCAGCGACAAGGGTCTTGCTTGTCTCGGTTGTCCTTTCCCGCAACAAAACACAGCGGGGTCTTTTACTGCTAAGCAGTATATGTCTCACTACCCCGTACTTTTCATCGCGGTGAATCTGATTTACTCCGCGCAGCTCCGGGTCTCCTCCTCACTATCGCCGACCCCTCTTTCAGAAGGGTTATCACAGCAGTTATTCCCCTCGCCACTAACGATTGTTCTTTAACAAGTTCCGGAGGCGGGTGATGGCGGCCGCAGCCCCGTTATCAGATGATTGCGGAGAATCAACAGCTGCGTAATATGTGTAAAAACGCCCGAAAGCCTCCGCTATCGCCGCCACCGCCAAGAATGTAGCCGCGACTGCTGCCGCCTCACATTCCACCTAGTCCACTAGCTGTGGGAACCTGCCGGTTGAAAGCACATTGCCCCGTTGGAACGCCAGCGTGAGCACATAATTCTTTTTAGATGCGACTGCATCTCATTCACTCGTCTTGTCCATGCAGCGTCAGCGTTGTTGTCGTCCGCCCCTCCCCCATTCTCCTCGCCGCGCGAGCTGCGCTCTCCGTCACTAACCCCCTCTCCTCTCCGATGCCCCTCTCTCGTCCACACCCCTCCCCCTACACTATAAAAAAGAAATAGCGGCGCCCGGTTTCGATACCACGACCCTGTGGGCGGAACGCGAGGTACGTGGTGCTCTTCCTACTGCGCCACAAAACCGAGACAGAATGAAGTGCTACGAACGCGCCTTATATCCTTGACTCATTCAAACTACGTCAAGAAGCTACTGATGCAACGCATGATGGGGCAATGATTAACACTTGCAATAAAAGGAAAGAAGCTCCCACTTACAGCAACAATGATGGAGTAAAGGTCGTTGCGACAGCGACGCCCCAAGCATACCACTTCGAGAGATTGACCAAGATTGGCCAAAAAAACATAATAATAATCATAAAACATAATAATCATACGCGTTCCCGACACGTTTCACGCGATTTCAGAATCAATCCAACGGAAACACCAAGTGAACCCCACGATGCGTCGCATCTACACAGGGTTCCCCTCGCGGGGAGGTGGGCGCAATTTTTTAGATTGAAATATTCGGAGTGACACTGTCGCGTCGGCGGCCCTCGTTAACCAGCTAGTATAGTTCTTCCGGCGGAAGAATAATAATATATCCTAGTCTAGCCGCATATAAAGTTTTTCTCTTTCCCTTGGCAGGTGTATTTCATGCCTAATTGTTTGGCCATCCCCGCATGGGTTGGTGGTGGAGGGAGGAAAATGTATGACATCAGGGCTTAATGCGACTAACAATGACATACCCGTTCCGGTAGTGGGAGATTTAAACGAGGAAGTCTCGTGGCTCAATGCGCTCTGTCAGCTGTCCTCCACACTCGATCGGTTTGGGTCTGGGCTAAGGTGTTGCGCGTACAAGAAGATGCCTAAGATTAGGCAGCGACAGGGACACCCACGTGTTTGTCCGCTAGAATACAGGTCGAGGCCTTCGAGGTGTTAACTCGCTATAGCCCTCCTGCGCTGGAGTTTTGGAGACATGCAGCGCCCCTAGTGGCCGACGCCTCTGGGTAGTATAAAGCAGACGACCCTCACCGCTCTCCATTTTTAATCACATTTAATTGACTGCGTTTTAATTGACTGCATACCGAAAAAAAGGCCCTTAAAGTAGTGGCAGAGGCTAAACAAAATAATATCCCCTACAACGATCCCATTTATCGGAGTTTTTTGAGCGAGCTGTCCTGGTCGTAGCGGCGTTGGCGGCCCGGGGCAGTATCACCAGGTCAGGTGGGCTAACTTCTTGACGATAATTATCGTTCGTTCTTCTCGCGCGAGGGCTACAAAGGAAACTTCACAAGTAGCATAAACAGAACGTTGCTGAGCCTGACGTAACTTTAAATAGACGCTTCAGCAGGAGCATGCCAGCGGACGCGAGGAGCGCAGCCGATTCAGCGGACGCTGCTGGCCTGGCAACGCCTCGAAAACAAGTGGAAAATTTGCTTTGTACTTTCGCAAACTAAATAATTGTTGATCAACATTTTACGCCCCACGGTTTACGAACGGCGGGGTACATGTAACATGTATACTAGCGAGTAGGTGATGCAATACCGTAAAATAAACAAATTAAGAGCCATTAAAGGACGCGAATCAAGCACCGAATCGCAAGTCCGTTGCCTGCCTAAATGTGTAACATAACTCAGTCGCTACATGGTGCACGGTTCAAATATTTACTTAAGATCGTCACTGGCTGTGTTCGTTATCTTATAGTGCAGGGGTCGTCGCTAATGTAAACGCCGATACGCCAGTTTTTTCCTCAAAACGGATCGGACGGCGAGACAATAACAGATCAAAAGTCATCGCTTCCAGTTGCATAGTACCCCATCTGCACACTTCGCCAAATTATTGTCAAATATTATTGACAATTCGCCGATTATTTATTCTTCCTTCAAAGCCGCCCCCCCCCCCCCCCCGTCTCCCACCTGATTTTCTGTCCTGCCCTCCGCCGTGTCGCCTTTATGCAACTCGGCTCTACACCCCGAAACGTTGCCCATCCTTACTTTAGTCTATTAAGAGCGAACTTGGAATATATGATGCAAGAGCGTAATTAAATACGGTGGGAGCATCAAGAAAACGCAACGGCCACTCAGTCAGCCTGACCACTTTGTTTTACGCCGACTACTTTCAGAATCACAAACGTATTTGACGCTTATGACGCTCGCTGCATTTCGTAACTGATCCCCGGAAAAAGCAGCAGGCTATTTTTGCAATATGTATTGGTAACGATGACGCACACCGACATAGTTTATTGAAAATGCACGCAGAAGTGCGCAGGCTCAGCGGAACGGATGAGCCTGCGGTACACGAGACTGGTTGGCTATTATGCTCGATCATCGCCGACTGCGTTATACTCTTCTTGTTTGATCGGATGTTGGTGAGAACTCTTTGTAACTATGCGTATTAGTATAAACAAGAAGCTTTCACTTCAAATTTCACTTCATACGGTAATCGATCGATGAATCTGCGAGTGGCAGAGTGCCATTACCGTCCCAGCACTTTCGTCGACACTGTAAACGTGTTTAGCGCTGCAAAGCTTCTTTCCGTAATGCCAAGTTGATCGTCGGACGAGATCGTATGCGTCGGGGATGGGCTGGAGACCGTGTAGCATAACAATCGGCAGTATCGAGCTCATTTGGCTCCTGTCAACATGGGATCCTATGGGACCCCCGCAGGTTTGTACAACCCGGAAGTACTGCCCGGAAGCCGGCTTCAGAGCACCCCTGGGCAGCGCAGGGGGCCAATGGGACGGACGCATGCATGTCGTTTTCTTGGAGGAAGAACAGTGGAAACTGATGATTCATTCAACCAAACAGAAGAGTAAATGGGCGTGAAAACAACGGTCAGCCGGTGCAGCCGCCGTTGCCGCCTCAAGTTTTTGCTGGTCGAGTAGCTGTGAATCCCTCCTGCGTGAACAGCTACTGACCTGCTTGGAACGCCTACGTGGGCCAATATCGTGTGCTCAGGTTAAAGGGCTTTCAGAACGATATCTTTCACAGTGTTGTATACTTCTAATAACCCACTCCTGACCGGCTGCCGGTATATGCGTGCACTGGTTGGGAGTAGAGGGAGGGGAGCGCATGCACAGCTAAAGGTTTCTTGACCTTACTGGTGATATGTCCATTGTGTTGGCGTGAGATTTAAACCTGGCTGTCAAACATTCCAGTGCGACGGATCCTGTGTCATCAGTGATAGAGTGGATTGGGTTGGCGTGTTACAGAAACAGTAAGATGCCTACGTTACGAGAGGGAAAGGCCCAGTTCTACGTTCGTCCGCTGGGATAAAGATCGGGTCTTTCCAAATTTCATGCAGGTAATTGGACAGGAAGTATGCTCCCTCGTAAATATCAAGCAAATGTGTTTTGTTTCGTGCACTCCGTGGAGGGCGCGCATCTTCGCAGGTCATCCGTTTTTACAGAGTGGAAGGGCACTAATATTTTACAGCGGAGCTCTTTAAAAGGACACACCCATTTTTGTCGAGTATATGTTCTGTAGTTCAAATGAAAGCCAGCGTTTTATATAGTGGGGTAACCGCAATAAATTTATGAACAAATTTGCAAAAATATATTTAAATCGGCATTAAACTCTTCCAAATATGAAAGATGGCGGTTCGTATTGTATAAACGTGACACCGAATTGCGTGTACTCCTCACGTGACCTGCACACCTTACAGCGACTGAAACTGCTGAAACGTCTAGTCACTTATTGAAAACCTTTTACCACAAGTATTTATATCAGTCTAAAGTGTATAAGTATTTTTTAACATTTTTTGTTATTTTATACACACGCGCCCGCCTCCGCGCCGCCGCTGGGTTGCTCTCAGGGTGGCTAACTGAACCCTATGCCCAGAATAAACGGCAGTGTACAGTAAACAGTCCCAGTGAAGGTGCTTCCTGCTTGTGCTGTACGTTGGTTGATGATCCTGCCTGGTCATCTTGGTGTTGAAAGTGCTCATAAAACACGGACTAAGGTAGAAAAAACTCCCGAGTCAGGGGCATTTTTTACGTAGCGGACATGCACGTCGCCTGTGCGTGAAATCTGTATGCACGGATACAAAAACTGTCTCATGACTTCAAATTTTTATGTCCGCAGCTAGCCGTATAGCTCACCACAGTATACTGCACATCTCAACGCCTAACACATTGCGGCAAGACAGCTGTCTGTCGCCATCACAGTGGACAGAGCATACTTTTTTTAGTACTTTTAGGCACACCTCGAGGGAACGCAACGCAGTCTATACGTGTACTACTCGTGAACCCTTCATCGAAAAACCACAGGACACCGCTGTGAACGAAAAAGCGCAGCCCACATTTCTGAACAAACTGGCGGATGAATGGATCAATACTGTTTGCATAGATCAGGTAGAGCAACTGCGAATAATGTTGTCCAGAATGAAATGCAACATTCAGATAAGGATGCGAAGTTTTAACACAGTAAAAAATAAAGGAAGCTAAAGCTCACATGTAAGACTTGAAGGTAGCGAAGCTGTTCGCGGTCTTCGCGACTATCACGACAATTTAAGTCCACGATTGCAGCCGATTTGCTTCTACTGCGCTGCCGCAACGACCTTAACTCAATTATTGCTGCTCCACTATTTTTATGGAAGTGATAATCACAGGACATCACCTTTGAGGGCGTATGCTATGACGTGTCTTTCCCGTTCCGTGCAAGTGTTGCCACAATTACGGGGAACGCTGGAGCTTTTTTCATTTTTTTTTGCCAAACTTGGCTAATCTCCCAAGCTGGTATTCCTGGTTTGTAGACGCGCGCAGATGACATTAGGCGGTCACCGCGAGGCACACACACACACACCAGCGCTCGGAATTTTGTTGGTTTTTTAACTGCCGGCCGGTCGCCGCGAGTCCCGCGCCTACGTCCGCGCGCTCGGCCATTGCTGGGTATTTTTAACTGCGGACACGATAAACTACGATTTGCTAATGAGCTTCGCTCTTAAAATGCAGTTCCAGCAAAAATCAATCATACGGGTAGTGCCATTCCTAGCGTACACCCTGTTCGCGGGTGCTACACCCGAAACCTCTATGGAAAGGCACTGAATCCCACTATTTTTTAAATATCACGTCCCTCACCACTTGAGCACAGCGGATATCTGTCGTTCCGTTCCGCGCAGAAATTACAGGTGCGGAGACCACCACTTTTGCTAGTAAGCGCTTATTTGAGCCGAATGAGAAGTAGACCAAGGAACATCGTTTGGTGCCTGAATGACCACGTGTTTCTCGTTAACAAGCTGCCTCAGCCTACTCGACGTCGTCGTCGTCGCCGCAAACTCGAATGTGGGATGGTATTCTCAGAGACAGAGCCTTTCATTTAGACATCTAGTTCTTAGGCAGCTGTTTTCTTTCCCGCAATTTGCAAACTATCCTAGTTCTGAGCCCAACAAACAAACATAAAATTCGCGGCTTCCATTTGTCTTGTCGCCACCAGCGTGGCATCTGCAGCTGGGGTCGAACTTCTTTCTTTAAGGAGAAAGCCTTAAACGGCTACTGAGCGAAAAAAACGGGCATCCGGCGTTGTTAACAAAACGCGGCTCTTTTACAAGCGCTCTCTTCGTGAGGCGTTGTACAGTGCGAACTTCGACTCGGTAGCAGCGAACGGTGGTTAACTTTGAAGCGTTCTGCGGCACGAGGCATTCTACAACGCAAGCTCAACCTCAGCTGTAGCGATAAGGAGGTTGCGTGAACCGCAGATGAAAGGAGCGAAAGAATGCAGCCGAAAGAGCAAGTACACAAGCAGCGTGCTAGGCACCTCACCTTTATAAGCGATGGAACAATGCGTGCATGCATACATGGAAATGGATTCGTAAAGATAAAAATGAATGTATAATTAGTACCAGAGGTTTCTTCGGTCTTTTGGGCATTTACCTTGAGCACCTGTAGAGTGAGTTCAGGGTAGCGAGAAAAGGAGATTTTCTCCCAGAGAGAATCAATAAGCATCGGTTACGGCATTGTCGCGTTCTCTGTGACATTTAGTTGACCAGGGGAGGCCGAGGGTTGGAGGAATGCCTTGGCAGCTCTTGCTTCCATACGATTCCTGAAAGCATCAATAAGCAATCTACGAGGCTACGTAATCGCAGCTACAAAAATCTTTGATAGAAAAGGGGAAAGTAGGGTAAGTTTGTTGCTAACTAGAAACTTCATCCTGCTAGCGTAATATTCGTCGCTTCTTTAGCTTTTTTCCTGTGTTATTGTTCACCAGTGCGATGAATCCCCAATCTTAGCTATGTCATCGGCCTCTACCTTCGACTTCACCGAACGCGACGAATGCCCTTCTACGTTTCCTCAGCGAAACGAATTTGCATAAACGACTGTAGTTCCTAAGGCGGGACTAGAGGGCGCGCCTTCCCACTCCTACCTCTCCCTCTTTCCCTACCCTCTCTTTTATCCCCTGAACCCCACTCCCCCAGTGCAGGGTAGCAAACCGCGCGTTACACCTGGTTCACCTCCCGGCCTTTCCGGCCTTTCTTCCTTCTCCTCCCTAATCTTTGGTAGGTTCTGGTTTTTTATTATGCCTGGGGTAGGGCTCAGACAATCCTTCGAAAGGACGCATATACGTTCGAAATCCTTTCCTATCAAGGCTGCAGCCGGGGTAAGTGTACAGCCTTAGGAAGAGCGTACAGCCTCGGTAAGAGCGTACACAAGCGTACACCCTCGGAGAGAGCCGGGCGTCGGGCCGGAGGGAGTCTTGCACGCGATTTTACCGGTGGGTATCTGGCGGTGGGATTCGAACCAACTAGATGCCGAAGCCTAGACGGGCGCTCTAACCATTGGTACAGGCCTAGAGTCCGAACAATGGTGATTGCGTTATTTACCGCTAAATTCACGACCAAATTCGCAAGGAGATCTCGGCATTATCTCAAAATGTTTCAACAAATTGCACATGACAATTACTCAAACAAATGTAAAAAGGGCGAACATTTCACGCCAACGGCATCCTCGGCATCCTTTTAATTACAACACAACCGGAGCCATTCTTCAATACCTTAGTTCATACAAGTCTCTTGGTACCCGCCACGGTGGCTCAGTGGCTAAGACGTTGCGCTGCTGAGCACGAGGTCGCGGGTTCGATTCCCGGCCGCGGCGGTCGCTTTTCTGATGGAGGCGAAAAGCAAAAACGCCCGTGTGTACGAGATTTCGGCACACGATAAAGATCCCCAGGTGGTCAAAATTAATCCGGAGCCCTCCACTACGGCGCGCCTCATCGCCTGCGTTGCGTCGGCGCGTTAAAACCCTACAATCAATCAATCAAGTCTCTCGGTGTTCACATCAGCAGTGACTCAACATAGCACACATGCATTAATTATGTCTGCAGCAGCACGGACCGTTCCTTGGGGTATATTCGCCGTAACTTCCTTCGTTTCCCATCTTCTCTCAGGCTAATACTTTATCGGACACTGAACCGTCCTAGAGTATGGTATGCCGCGCCAATCTGGGACCCTCCACAACAAAACCTAATTTCCCATCTAGAAGCTGTACAAAACCACTCAGCTCGATCAGTACTTTGCGAGTACTCCCGCACCTCCGGTGTTTCTCTAATGACGAATAACCTTTATTAAACAAGTATGCACAATCGGCGGAAGATTTCTCGTCTTTCCCTGCTTCACAAAATATTTTTGCACAACCCATCTCTGAAAAGCGGCCTTTTCTGACGGCCCACGTACATGTAATCCCGCATCAGCCATCAGTTCAACGTTGCTGTTCCACTTGGTCGCACTAACGCATTGTCGTAATCACTTCTTCCCAAAACGTCTAACGAATGGAAGTAAATTCCTCGCACAAATTGTGTCCACTGAAGGTCATCCAAAAACGCAGTTTTTAAAGGGAACTGGAGTAACCTAGCTAGTGAAAATTTGTGCAGCCACTGCCTTTACTTCTACGATGTTACCGCTTATTTATAAATAAATAAATAAATATATAAATAAATAAATAAATAAATAAATAAATAAATAAATACAAGAACACACTAAGAAAATACGTCAAGGCATCTCGTGCTGCCGCTACCCTGACGCCTTTGTTTAATTTGTAAAACGAAGGCTGGCTCTGCCGTCGGCGCCCTGTGCTGGCAAGAAGGAATGCCAACCCTTACGTCCCTTGCACAAGTGAAGCTCTGCCTTCTGTTCTGCGCAGCTCTGATGTGCACGTGGCACAAGTGCCACCGAAGAAGTTGCAGCGCACTCTGACCCTCGTAAAAAAAATTCCCTCGCACTTCCCCGAGGGGGAGAGTGTGTAAGTGCGAATGCACGGTTGTTGATTGCGCGATTACGGTGGATATCGTGATCTTGGAGTGGAGAGGAGGCGCCCAACACCCGCAGTCACTGAGCGGAGAGAGGAGGAGGAGAGTAGCGCCCGCCGTTACGGCGAGGGCTACACGAGCGCCCTCACGCGTCGGAATGCGGAGCGCCCGCTACGCGAGCGAGAGCTCTCCCGCCCGAAGTGGAGAGGAGGCGCCCTACACCCGCAGTCACTGAGCGGAGAGAGGAGGAGGAGAGTAGCGCGCGCCCATCTCCCCCCGTTGCGAGGGAAGACGAGGAGGAAGACGAGGAGCGCGCGCACCCGCAGCTGTTGCTATGCGGCCAACGGCGGCGGACGATTCAGGCTCGCTTAAGAAGTGCATTCGCACTTAAAATAAGCTTCCAAAACAAAGATGTTCGGGAGTAGTATACCATGTCCTCTGTGCGAACTGTGACTTGGGCACGTAGGCGAAACAGGCTGGTTAAAAAAGCACCTTAAACACCACCGTTATATTGTAAAAACAAAGAAAGGGCTGTCAAATGCCTCAGTCGAACGTGTACTGCTGCAAATGCACGAAGCATAACCATGGTGAAGTGAACTTGGCTGCAAGAGTAAATTTGCAGTATGTAATAATACAGACCACGGATCACACTCTTATTCGTAACACCAGAACCCTGCACCCCATGTATGCAGGCTGCACACGTGACGATTTAAATCTTCCATAAGCTAGTTTTCTTCTTCGCAAAAAAATTCATTGGAGCCGAAACGTGTTTTACGTGTTCCAGTTTTTATTTCTTGGTCGGTGCCAACTTTCTCATTGAAATGTACCCTCCGTACGAGTCACTCGTCCGTCAAACCATCGACTTCTTTACAACGTTTTTCAGTACACTAGCCCAACCATCGGAAATCGCGGTCAGGTTGAATAACAATATTCTCGCTCAAACCGGCAACGACTTTGGCGTTAGCATCCAGTTTTTTATGCTGATCCGTGACTATCCAAATAGTCGAGAAAACTTTGTACGTGTAGGTGGGATATTGTCTGAACCCTTCATTTCCATGGCCGGTGTCCCATAAAGACCCATCTTCGGCCCCTTTTATTGTGTTCTTATTAACGACGTTTCTGTTTCGGTTAGCAATGGCCACACTCTTCTGTACGCGAATGACAACAAGCTGTTTCAAAAATTGCCACACGGAATGGCTGCGCCCTTGTACACATGTTCACTGTGCGTAATTGCTGTACTTTTTAATAAATGCAACCAAAACATTTTATGAGTTTAACCAGGAAATTTTCAACAGTGATATCCGATTACTCGTTTAACCGCTGTGTTCCAAGAAGAGCTGATGCGTGTCCTTACCTTGGACTTTTTGTTGACGCAGCGCTACGCTTTCATATGCACACATTGATTTGTTAAGAAATAAAATCAGCTAGGAGTGCGATTCCCACATAATGCGCCATTTACGTAGTGGACTCTGCTTTATACGTTTGCCTGTAGTCGTAGTGACTCCAAAACTTCATTTTAGTTCCGCCGTATGGAACAATTTGAATGCAACCCAGGCTGCGAAGATTGGAGATGTACAGGGGCGTTTTATTCTGACTGTTTATGATTGGAAATTTGATGGAAGAGTTCATTTATCCGTAAAAAAACGAAAAATAGGCAAAATAGGAGACTACAATTTTCACAAAGACGATCGAAGCAAATAAATTATATCATGTTATACATCCCCAAAAAACAAAGTCTAGAGAAAAAGGACCCCCAAGAGAGCGCTTGCAACCAAAGAAAAATATCGAAAATGAGAAACAAGTTTAACGCTCTGCATTTCTACAAAAATATATAACGGCGGAAGTTATACATTCAATCGTTATACAAGCGAAAGCGAAGATAGTTATTTGAACAGAATTAAAAGAACAGAAATGTAACAATAGAAAAAATCTACTTTTTAAAAGATGATGTGACAAAGTCTGGAATATCCATCTAAAACATCTCAAAAAATGAAGAAGAACAAGCCGAGCAATCGAACGTGCGAAATCCGAGTAAGAAGTACCAAAAATGAGCAAGCCGTGTAGCAGCCTGGGTTTCTACAAATATGCATAACTCGCACAAGTAACGCATTTAATCGCTTTAGTAGTGTAAATGGAGATAACTAGTGGAAGAGAATTAAAAAATCCACTAAACAGGCAACGCGAAAAAAAATTTTACAAAAACCTCATGCGAATTAAAAATGTGCACTTTATACACCTCTCACAAACGAAGACGAAGCCAGCAAATTCCGCAAAAGAATGTTTTAAATACAAATAAAAACCCGCCGCGGTGGCTCAGCGGCTAAGGCGTTGCGCTGCTGAGCACGAGGTCGCGGGTTCGATTCCCGGCCGCGGCGGCCGCTTTTCTGATGGAGGCGAAAAGCAAAAATGCCCGTGTGTACGAGATTTCGGCGCGCGTTAAAGATCCCCAGGTGGTCAAAATTAATCCGGAGCCCTCCACTACGGCGTGCCTCATCGCCTGCGTTGCGTCGGCGCGTTAAACCCTACAATCAAATCAAAATCAACAAATAAAAAATGTCAAAAGTGAGCAAACCATGTGACGCCCTGCACTTCTACGAAATTGCAGGACATAACAATTCCACTCGTTATAAGAGCGTAATGCAGATAATTGGCCGAGAAAATTCTTGAAAAACCAAACAAAAATAAAAAATGCAATTAGGAAAATCATCAGACGAAATAAAAAATATTCACTTTTACATCTCCATGGAATTAAGACTAAACAACAAAGGCCTGCAAAAGAACTTTCCAAATGCGAATAAACACTGGTGGAAACGGACCAACCATGCACTACGCCCTGGATCAGCGGAAACACATATGACTGGCAAGTATAGGTGGTTTATCGCTATATTTGCATCACTGGTGAAAAACAAAACAAATAATGATTAATAACAATAGAACAACCCGACGTCTATGTACTAAAACACAAATCTGGCTGTAAAGAATTCACAATCTACACAAACGGCATAAAAAGGTAGCCATTAGTAGACAATTTTGTTATTTATGTCATTTCTCTTATATACCTCTTATTAAAGCTTGTATATAAGGGCTGGTGTGAATGCAGAAAAAACGTACTTTATTTAGTGCCATATGAAATTAACATGATTGATGACTAGAACTTTCGCGTGCACATGAATGCCGTCTAGAGATACAGGCGATATAGTGTAAATGTCGCTCCAGGCTTTATTCATGCGCGGTATAGAACAAGGCGGCGAACGAAGTGGGCGTTGTGTTAGCCCGTTTTAGACGGGCACATCGGATTTATTTGCGAATCATGATTCAGAACCTGTGTGTTATGCTCTGCAAGAAAGATGCAATGCAAACAAAAAAGTTCAAACGAAGTGGGTTGAACACGCATATTCTTTAATTAATAGGCTTTAAATTCGACAGTGCAAACTTCCGTTTAGAAGTATACGCTTCATTGGTAGGCCCATACCATTGGTCCATTTTAGCGCTGTGCGCTGTTTTTGATAATTGTTGCCATTTGGAATGCACACCCGTACAGGCGTACAGCGAAGTTTTGCCAGAAACGGAAGGAAATTGCTAAATGATAATAGCATCCTTTGCGCAACCACAAAATAAAACCACGTGTGAACGGTAGCCAAGGGTTCAAAGTAGGAAAAAAAATTTGTTTCAGCGAAATGCGTTGAAACCCACTCAATTTAACATCTAGTGCCTCCAAAATATAAAAGTTCTTGGTTCTAATCTAGGCTTCAAAGTTAGATCTGAAATTTCTCCATTTTTATATTGCATAATCACAAACTATATATAATTTGGGTATTTTTTCTCCCTCAAGCGGAATTGTTCAGCAACGTCACTACTCGAAAATGGAGCGCGCATATGACAATCGGCCTCTGATTCAATGTAATTTTCAACACGCGTATTCCTTCCCCGAACCCAGTCTTCCCTGAACCATTATGAATAATAAATTATATAGCGTTCTACAAGATAGCGGGTACATTATAATTATCAACCGCGCAATTTCACCGGCTACATACGACTGAAACCACATTCCAGGGATACTCCAGCCTTAAACAAAAAAAACCTTGCCAGAGGAGCCCTGCAGGGATAGGAATGGGGCCTTCCTCTGCTCAGGGAACATCTGCGTCAAATCACGACAACCATAATCGAAATGCTTTTGGAAGGCAGCTGCGGAAAAGAAGAAATGAAGGATTCGTTTTTGAAAAACGAACGAAGTTTTCATTGCTCAGGCGGAGGCTCTGAAATTTCGAGTGTTTGCTTTAGTAGATAAACGCTTCAAATAAAAGCAGCGCAATAATATGAAAGAGGAAGACAGCTCAGCATTCCTTGTCTGGCCAGTGGCAGCGCTGGGCGCACAGCGGTTAGAAAGCCATCGTTAGAAGCCGCGCCGCCCCCTATTCCGGGCACGTTCCGGACACAAACCTCCCCGAGAGGCACGGCTCAGTCCTTTTCTTATAAGTACATCGCTGCAACGCTTGCGGCTACATTTACGCGAGCCACTCACTAGAACGGAGTTTCAGCCTCGCTTCCCACCAGCTCTTGTGCGCTTGAGGTTTGTTGTTTGCATGGGTCGACGTTCCTCCACGAAGCAGCTCAGCTCCATTAGGCGAGTGCTTTGACAGAACGTGCTTGCTCCATCAGACTCAATGACACAGGCGAGCTGCCACGGGAAATTCTGGGAAGGCATGAAAGAAACCTGCGCGTGGCGACCGTGTCTTGTCTCTGCCTGTCTTTCTGTGGTGGCCAGTCTCCCACCTCTTTCGACTCTTGGGGACTTCCTCCGCCGACGGGGAGAAGAAGCCAGCGATTGGACTTGTCACCTTCCATACATAAGGCAACGAGTCGGTGCATGCGTGCCTTGCTGGCGAAATGTTTCCACTTGCGTGAATCTCTGCAAGGAACATCTGTTTCTCCGTCCGCATGCACCGCCCTCTAGGACCATTTGACTTCAATGCCGGACGCTCCCGTCGCGGTTATTTTTTGCAATTCGCACTCAGGAAGACCATCCTGTTTTTTTTTGAGGATTTGTTCAGCTTCAAGCAACTAGAAAAATGCACAACCGTTTTAGGACAGTATGTCTACCACAGCTTCCAGGAAATTATGCTCAACATACATTCTAAGTCCCCGTAGGGCGTCTTGACCGCGTTCGCCCATTATCTCTAATCGAAGTGTCCTAGTGTGCGAATTCCGCGAATGATGTGGTCGAACATACAAATGGAGTGAAAAAGCCATCTGCGTTGGTACACTGCGAATTTCACAACGACTTCCACGCCTTGCCTATTGTCCCTATGCGCATCAGTTTCCTCTAGTCTCCGGAGTATAGCCTATTCAAGTGTGCAAATTCGCACACTAGGCCACTTGGATTGGCCATTTTGAAGCATTCTATTGCAGACATCCTATAAACACTTCTTAGCATGTATCTTGAGCGTTTTTCGACATTGTTGAAACATATTTTCAGCACTCACTTACTCTGCTCTTCTTCTTACATTCGCTGTTTCGCCGCTTTTAGGCATAAAACGTACCCTCACTCGCTTCCATGATAACCAAAATGAGGTTCAATATGCTGTCTCCAAGTTTATTGTTAGAAAAAGCATGTGCTTGCACTGATGCAGTCGCATTACGGACCTGTACACGCAGCTGTATGTGTGAATTAAGCGCCTACACCTACTACAGCTCGGAGCAATAGCAAATAATGTGTACACGAGCAAAAACATTTGTGACAAGTTTTTTTTTTCAACAGGAATGTGCGCCGTTATCTGCTAGTACATTTCTAGCCTAGACAATAAAACGTCCGCTACCACTTAGCTGCGTTCTTCTTTTTGGTCCTAATGGGACGCCCGAGCAGATGAATTACGATTAAGCATGATAAATATCCAGTAACTATACAGAAAAGCAGGTGATTTTATTATTTGTGTGGGAAATCGAGAGCAATTTTATATATAAGTCTGTTAATGCCTAAGCAACATGTTGTGAATTTGTAAACGTGTTGGCATTGCTCAATACGTATTGCCCTGCATGTGTACCACGTATAATGCTGTACAATCTTAAATTGTATATTACTAGTATTTCAATATTCGTCATTATGTTTGTGTTAAAAATCCACCTCTATGTATTTACGTCGTTCGGACCCGAGACTAGCCTTTGGCTATGGGTCCGCACAGTGGTATGCGATTTTTTTTGTTATATTTTGCTGAATAAAGTGAATTGATTGAATTGAATTGCTCGTTGGTGGTGCATGTAGGGAACTGATAGTAACTTGTTCTCGGAACGTCTGCACGAGTATGCCCTAAGTCGCCGCAGTAACACACCACGTGTTCCGCATTTCTGAGGTATACCACCTACCTCAACGCCTGCTCACCTACCCCAAATTGTGCCGCGCCACCTATGTAGTTTACCGAACCTGATGTCCAAGCATTCCTTTAAAACGACGAGTACTAATTAGGCATTTGGATATCGAAAGACGTGTATTTCTTTCCTTCGACCTTGCGCCATTGGGTTCAATTAGACACGTGCACTGTATGTTTATATTGATGATGATGGGTCACCATTTTTGCACTTTTCTGAATCGCGGCAACGACCTGCCAGGTCACCTTCGAGTCTAACCAATTTACAATACTTTTTTTCTAGTTTATTTGAACTTTACATAACGTCTAATTTTACCGGCTCTATTAACGGGGGGCTGATGTAAATTACATTTTGTTCGTAACAGTCCTAGTGTTTCTGCTGTTCTCTGCTCTTCCATCCCCGCGCTATAATCTCCTTCTAGTCGATTCCACAGCTTTGCAGTTAACTTTCGTCTGCATTTATCTTACATGGATTTGAATTTATTTGTGCATCCATATTCCCAGACACTCAGTTGAATTTTTGCCGCTTCTGGCTAAAGAGCACACACGCGCTAGCCGTCTGCGTAGAGGACACACGTCGCGAAACTACTTTGGTTCATCGTTTCTATAAAGTCACAAAACAGATGCTTTTGAGACCGCTTACGACTGTAGTGCAAGGAAAGATTTCCGAGCGCCAGCAAATAGGTGGTGTTCGAATCTTTTTTTTCCACTCGCCGGGCGTCGTTGGAAGCTTTTGTAACCACTCGGCTGCTGCCACGGCTTAGTTGAGTCAGGCGACGGAGCAGGCGGTAATTTGCTGAAAGCTAGCTGTGCGGAAATATTTTGAGTTCGCTGAAGTGCTTCAAGGTTGCTGTTTGAGCGTGTTCCTCCCAGGTGCTCAGGGTCGGAGAAAATTTAAACAGGTTATACAACAATAAACCAAGGTATATGCCTGCCGCAGTGGCCATCGAACACTCGCGTAGCCTAAGTTTTCACATTGGCGTAACAAAAAAAGATGGTGCGCAATTACTTTTTTATCAATTACAACTTCAGTCCACGCAGGTGCCTAGAAAATGTCGCATTGTTTAACGTTGCCTGCTATCCTAAACGAATGAACGCATGGATTCTAGATGTGGCGCCCCTCCTTCTCCCCCCCCCCCCCCCCACCCTTCGTCTCACCCCCGTCCAGGAAAAAAACTGTCCTTTGGTGGAAAAGGGTGCCATAGGCATTGCGGTGAGACTGCGATAGGGCGAAAACGGCACATTTTCCAGCTCGGAGGAAAACTGCTTCTCAATGTATCGAGAAGGTTCGCGCTTGCAGACGACGTCGTGCGGTCACTTTTTCTTTCGACTACCGCACTGCTGCAATAGGCCCAGCACCAGCAAGGAAGAAGGGTCAACTGACGGAGAACTCAATGCATAATCTCCACTCTATTACTTCACAGCGTGCGAGCTTACGTTTCTTCGGTGTAAATGACGTCATGCCAGGCACACGAATCTGTGGAGAAGAAGTGACGTTGTCAAAGTCACCTGCAGTGCCCAACGTTTTCAGGAGTTTGGCGCCACCCAGATAGCCTTGTGACGTCCCGCTCTTTCGCAGCTCTTTTCAAATACTAGCGGTTCTCACACGTGCGTCAAATGCGCACGTATATTGAATACGGGAATCAGCCAAGGTAACTTTGCTATACGTGCGTGCCTTTAGCACCTGTGAACCACGCTGCTTAGAAGATTGATGATGATGATGATTATTGTTACCCCGTGTGTAACGGGTTGCTGACTAGTCATCGTAATATTCTTATATGTTTATGTTGTACTCCTGCTTTGATTCTAGCGCAGCGCTAAGGGCGGCTCCAAATCAATTATGTCTGTTAGAGGCGGCAGCTGTCCTAGGCCCTTCTTCAACGAGCATCGTCTTTGAATCACTTCGACAGCCTTGAAGTTTGCACCCACTGTGCTGGGACTTTGCTGGACACTGCACGCTTTGGCAGGGCACTGAAAAGGTGGTGCTAATGTACGGTGTAAATGTCGTTTTCAGAGCCCCAATAAAACTATCAAACTTGTGCCGTTTGATGAAAAAGAATAAAAAGAAAAAACCTGAATCTTCTGCAAAAAACCACGGTGTTCGCTACACAGACTGCAGCATGGGTTTAGTGCATGAAATTCCCCTGAGATGCAAAAAACTGTACATAGGGCAAACTGGGAGGTGTTTCAGTGAGAGGGCGAGGGAGCACAACTGGACAGTTACTAATAATGCGGTGACAACCTTTGTGAGCACTCCAAAAGATGCAAACAGTGTAGCCCGCTCTTAGATCGGAAAAACCTTTTTGAGGAGGGCAAGCGGAAAGCTTCAGCGAGAAATTCTTAAAGCTCATTTTATCAGGCAGGCAGGGATAACTGCGTTAGTACTCAGTCGATATCGCAGGCAGATAAAGAAGTAGCCGTTTTTTAAATGTGGAGTACTTTGGCGGTACAAGGTTCTTCGTTTTTTTAGTTTTTTGTGTATATAAGTAGCCTCTTTTTTCAATAAAATCTTGTTGGAAGTTCGGCACTGTGTTGTTCGTACTTGGTTATTCTTCGTCGCTGTTTTGTTGCTCAGTAGTAATTATCAAGCTTATAAGGAAAGGGTCGCATGTGATGTTTGGGCTGCCCCGTTGCCACGCAGACTGCCGCTGCTAGGCCGGAAATAAGTGCGCAATAATATAAAAGAACGCAAACATCATGAATGAGCTCCTTAATTACCCCGAATTACTGAAGACTCAATTCAGTGTCTCTTTATAGGCATTTTCAGGGGCTACGTTGCCCTTTCTTAACTACTTTCGGTATAAACGGCAGGCTTGTGCTGAAGCCAGTCAAGAGAGGGTGCCACAATAGCTCGGGAAATCACTCCTCCGCACTTGACAGCTTTCACGTTGAGTGGAAATGCTTTGGCCTTTTTTTACCACGAAATCATAAATAAATACAACGCTCGCGGCGTTACCTTCGCTTAAACCGCTTCCGCTGCCGCTGTGTGTGAGATGAGTTTGTGCGAATGCGCATCATTTACATTTGCAAGTAATGTAATCGAAAAACCATGTGTGAAAACATTTGTTGCCATTACTAGAGGTTCTGTTGAAGAAAAAAGAAGAGATGAAATATTGGTCTTACAAAAGGTCACCATAGCCACTGATAGCCAGTATGGCGCCATCGGCCCTAAGAGCAGTAGCCGCGGGCTTCGGCGCCTGCGTCAGTCAGCAGTGCTTGTCAGCACGAAAATATGTGGTACGGAGGAGTTAAAGATGCAGTATTAGTGCGAGAACAAGGCTATGTTCAGACTACCGACGCAAAAGCTATATCATGGTCTGTGGACGTGAAAAAACGGCGTGTCACGCAGTTTGGTTGGCTGAGACGTGAAATGACGTCGTTCTTTAAAGGAGTGCTGACACGAAAACTTTATGTCCCACTTTTATTGCTTTTATCGATGCTTAATGGCCTGGCGAACACGAAACACCACTTTAAATACTTCAGCGCGCGATAATTGATTACATTGAACGGCCTGAAAATCGTTCTTGCCAACTTCCCGCGCTTTCATCCCTAAAGGCGTATATGACAGAATCCCGGCATGACCGCACTGTTTTGTGCGGACGTCAAATCACTGCGGAGGCAAGTGAGGGCGTTGTTTCGACCGTGCCGCCGCCGAAGTTGAACGGCCGAGCTGCCCGAAGGTACTAGGCCTACCTACCATTGCGGCGGACATTCGATGACCACTTTCAATAAAAGTCCCGATGGCGACTTCTGTTGCAATTCCGGGCTATACTGACCCTTCTTTTCCCGAGTGTGGAACTTTTTTTTGCCAACAGTACCTTTCTGGGCAGCGGTTATGCCTGTAGCTCGGCTACGAGCACCCATTTGCGAATGCGCCGGCGCCCGCTCGCCGCTCGCGGGGCCGCGCGCGTGAAGTGACGTCACAAGTTGTTGACGAGCACTGCCGCGTCACTTCTTTTGGCTACCACGGGATGATGTCACGCTGATGTCCATTTGCTGAGCGCCGCTCCACGTGCTGTTCCGTCGGCGCGATAAATGAGATCCAATTAATGTATGTTCTTCCCGTCGCAGGCCACTCATATTTCAGCCAGGGTATTCTGTTGGGTAAAGGAAGCGAACTGTACAATAATATTAACCCCGAAAATTGGTGTCAGTATTCCTTTAAAGTATTACGGCAGTTGGGGCAACAGTCTGAACACGGTCTAAGAAAACCACAGTGACTGGGTGCTTCCCACAATTCTGTCAAACTGGGTGTCCCGCTTTCTTTTCTGAAATGATTTAGCAGCGCTCCTTATAGTATTGCAATTCGCGTGCATTGGACTGAACTTGTATTATTGTGGTCGCCAAAGAGAGGAGTAGCTGAAAATTTATTAGTACTTCGATAGTACTTCAGATTGGTACATCGATTAGAACTTCGTCCTGCGAAATAGTTTTGGATGCATGCCAATATGAAAACATGTGCTCTTGCAGAGGGTGAGCCAGCTGAGTCTTCGTGGGATTGAGAACGTGCCCAACAGCTCAGTGCTCGCGCGTGAGTTGAATCCACACAAAGCTGCAGTGGTGATGGCTCTCCGTTAGTGCCTTTTTTGAAATAAGGTTAGCGGCACAGCCACTGCTAGCCACGTACTTCGGAAAGGCCCCCGCATTGTTTCACATATATCTGCAGTGCACCCAGAAACAAAGCCGCGCATTCTGCTGAGTGCCGCATCGCTGACTAAGCCTACCTGCCATACTGACCAGCTCCTTCGGGTAAGCCATTTGCAGAAGGTGCTTGATCTCTGCATTTCAGAAGGCAGCAGTGACTGTAGGGCTGTCCGGATCACCTCCGACTGATCCTAAATAAAGTTTATTCTTTCTCTCTCTCAGTGGCATAATTAAGCTTGCAATGTCTTAGCCCGTTTCCTCGTGTAACTGAGAAATAAGTTTCACTTTCTTTGGAGGTCCCTTGTGGGTGCCAAAAGCTGCCGACTCGATTACTCGTTTAGCAGGGTCATGTTCCCGCAGGGGCAATTCGTATTGATTCGGTCCACCGACGGCCGTGATTTATCCGCCGTCCCCTCCGCTCAAGCGAACATCGGCGATGTAGGCTAGCCAGTCCTCGCGGAGATATTCGATAGCCATACTAAGATTAACAATTGTTACCAACCTTAGAAATTTTGTGTTTTTAGGGGTCATTGTCCTCCTATACAGCGCTGCAAGCTTAACCCTAAGTACTGCCGCAAAAAACCGGCTCGTTTCGTGTGAGGAGCGTGAATGGTCCGCCGCGCAGACGGTACTGCACCGGAGCTTCTTTGTTCGCATTCGTCCTTGCGGGGTGGGTCTGATTGATCCCTGACGCGCAGACTGCTGTACCATTTATCATAATAGAGCCTTTGCAAAACAAAAGTTATCCCCTGTGAATTTTGATGCCATAAATTGCTCGAAATTGCTCTCTTCATATACAATAAGCCCCATAAGCGACTGGAGTCGAAAGTATTTTACATCAATTACGCCCAACGACAGAACCTAGTACCGTACTTGCACTAGTACCATAACCCGCACACCTGAAGTCAAAGCATTGCACTCAAAAATGAGCGGCGGGAGTTAAAGTGCGATGAAGCATCTAGTAAAACACGCTCTCAAATGGTGCCGTTCAGTTCTGGAACTATTCTACAAATTCAGCTTCTGTTGTGGAGCGTTACATGATTGGTTTGTTTTCGCAATTTTAACGTCTAAGCGTTATTTGCCAAGACCCCCGCTGCCGGACGCGGGCTACGCCCTGCAGTTTAAAAAATGCCTAATTGGTGACTTGACACATTTATTGCTACAATATTGTGAAGAAAGGATATAGGTCACAAGAAAATAAAAACAGAACGAAAAACGAAAAGCAGATATACGAAAATATGAAAAGGCAACAGCGAAATAAAAAATATGTCCCATACCTCGCCCTTAGAAAACGAAACTGAAATCAAGCAGCTTCCGCCCCCCCCCCCCAAAAAAAAAAAACGAAAAATCAATGTAAACATAAAGAAGATAATATTCAGATAATTGCTGCTGGCAGAAATAAATGAAAGTTCTTTAATACAAAATAAATGTTCAGTTCGTTCTCAGTAATATAATTATTTTATATGAAATGACTTCACTCTGGTTGGTAGGTTCTAAAGTGCCTGACATTTGAGCATGGCTTTTGTAAAGCGTACATAAAGATACTTTGAGATACATTTATCGTGTGTTTGTAAAAACGCGCTAGGGATAATATCTGTTCCAGAAGATTTCCTGATCTCGAGGTTCAGAATATTCTGCCATAAACTTTGGTCACCAACAATCTTGTGTATCTGCGGCGAAATTGACTCGGAGACCTGTAAGACACCCTTACCTGTAGGGAAAAGAAGAAACGAATTGAAAATGGTTTGTATAACCATTTACACTCCGTATTATTTCCTTTGTAACATAATATTCATGCTCTGCTCCTATTTCGGTGCAGGATGTGCAACGGGTTGTTTCTGTAGCGTGAAAGATGTATTGTTCTTGCATGCGCCGCGATGTGTTATTTTTTGCGGGTAAAGAATGCCATGTCACATTTCTACGACTAAACTGAATGACTTGTAAGACAGAAGCCGCAGATAGAATCTCATCATTTCTTGGCGTCATTATATATTAAAGAAGATGAAAACCCTGGTTCTTTAAAACAAGCAAGTCTTCCAGAAGTATTTCATGTAAAATTATACGTAACCATTAAAAAAACAGAAACGATAGATAGGAAATCGGCCAATAAACTAAAACGACTGGTAATATATCATATGGATTTTAGCGGAAAAGTTCAGGTGTTAGGAATTCTGAGGTGTTAGGAAATCACGCTAACACGTTTTACTGACAATACGCAATCAATGCTCCACCCGGGGCGGCATTTTCACTTTTGTCCGCCTTGATTTTCCAAAACTCTTTCCAACCGGTCTAAATTATCTTTTCGAAGCGTCTCGTAATTAGATAAGAATTCCATTTATTTTAATCGTTCGCTGTTGATTGGCGGATCCCCTGATTCGGTACGTGCCATATCTAAAGGCGCAACAACAACAACAACAACACGAGACGGAGAAGAAGCGCGATGCTATGCGTTGGAGTGAGCTTCCCTTAATTTTTGTAACACCAAGCGCCCACGCAAGGCGCTCACACGGCCGCTACACGTGCCGTGGGCTGAGCGCACAGCGGCGCGACAGGTCGCATGACGCTATCACGTGGCATTCCACGAGAACGCAGGGGGTATACCTGGAGTTGTGCTGTGTGAGCGCACCGTCTGCCTTCTCTGCCCCTGCGCGGGCTCATAGCTCAATCGTCAAGAGAACAGTATCTTGCTCCGTTACTCTATTCATTCCAGGTTCGATTCCTGGCGGTGCCAGTAACGTCTTTTATTTGTTCGCGACAGTTTTGTCTTGGTCGCGAACGTCGCGACAGAATGTCGCGACAGAACCCTTGGGAGTAGAGGTAAAAAGCTTCGCTTTAAAACCTCGCGTCAGCATGTCGCCAGACCGTAGATGCTGAATTTAGCGGGGTTATCTTGAATAAGGGTTATGTTAGGAAGGGTTAAGTTAGGAAGGGTTATCTTATACATGGTCTTGGTAACTGACATATAAAACGGTGTTCAAGCGCGCAAAAAGCTGAGCACCCGTAATAGTGTTTACTCCCTACTGCCATAGGAAAAAGCTGGCTGCAGCAGCCATCCTCAGACATTTGTCCCATTTCGGTGAGAACTTTTGCCTTCTTCTTAAAACATAGCATCATTTTGTGTTTAAAAATACGTTAAAATAAACACAAGAAATGTTTTAAAATAGATTTAGTCGTTTAAAATGTGTTTGCAAAAACAGATGCGAGAAAGTGAACCCGAAGCCCGCCTAAAATCGGAAGTACTTCATAATAAAACGGACATGCAACCGACGTTTTCAATACGGACGAACTGAGAATACTGCCCGTATTCAGGATTCCGCCCCTGGTGTTCGCCAAACATTTGCCCGGCAGATGCGCCCTGGAAAGTACAAACGCGTTATGTTCAACAAATTGGTCCACGCAACATTAAATTTGCATAGATATGAAGCGCCTTCTGCGCTTCAAACGATTCGTGATTTTTAAGGGCGAGTGATGAGTCAATTCTTGATTATGTTCTTTTTTGTTTAGCAGATTTCACACGCCGTGGCGATGTCTTCTCCAGTTTGGTTAACCTTTAAGAGGTCGTCCCCTACTGCATAACTGGATGTGTACCGATCGGCCTAATGAAAACTCAGCGTCACAATGAATGAAGTATTTGATAAATTTATATAAATATAAATTCATATATAAACATCTGTAAAGTCAAAAATAAATCCATAATAATTCATTTATATGGCGCATTCGTCGGAAGCATAAACGATCCCCCATTATCAAAATGAGTACAAGCTGCTGGGTTTGAAGGGGAAATTCAACCTAAAAATTCACGCTCAAAATTTTATGATCGAGTCCTTTCTTCCTGCTGGAAAGAATCTTCTAAAATGTTTTAGCATTTTGTTTATTGTCGTAAACACAGACTTGATAACTTAATATTTATTGGCATTACTAATACATTAAATAATTGTTTGCAAAGTTTCTTTACGTCTCCAAAATTCGGCCCCTTTAAAAAAAGGAAACCTTTATTTTGTTTTATTGCATCCACGATGGAAGATATAGCTATAGGCCCATAAGACACATTAACAGCGGACCTGTTCTTACTGGCCGAAAGTTCGGCGTGGGAGAAAACTACTAAAGTGAAAGTAACTAAAAAGAAATTTAGATGGAAATTTCCGTCCACATAAAGCTGCATTCTGAGCAAATGAAGCTGTATTTTCGGTAGTCGTGGAACTTTATTTGCCACTTCATTTGCCAGTCTTCGAAATCAAGGCACACCGACGATAGCCTAAATAGTTCTGAGCCAGTGGAGAATTTTTTTAAAATTTTGCAATTCTTCAACAGATATTGCACCTTTCGTTGTTCTGCTAATTCCCGAAATTTTAGCAGACGATGCGTCACGTTTTACCACTTTATTTTTGTCTTTCCCTCTAGTAATGTTGGCAGCATTATTCATCTGCGCTTCTGTTCTTTCTGGCATTTATGTGTGTTATTCTGTCTGTCTTCGTTTAAAAAGCAGAGGGAAAAGACAATCATGTTGTACTCTGTGACTGGAGTGCCTCGTTTTCTGGCCCGCTGTCTCCCACTAAGCTGAAGGGGCCCAGACGTTTTTTTTATTGATATGAAGACTTTATAAGCGCAATCCTTTTTTATCATACCTTTTAACAGCGATGTAGTAAGTTCGCACTTCGCTTCTTTGTGCTTTCACTTAACCGGAAAGGTCAACAAGAAAACATTTTTGTTGTCAACAATTTCGAATTTGCGGCACAGGATTTCCAGGCTTTAAAATATGGTTCAAGCCCAAGCCCGACCCGGGCCAGAGAAAATACCTGCTACCCGGCCAGAGCATGGCATGCGAGTGCACTATGCTAGACTACCCAGCCGCACCACCGCACCTAGCTGTTTCAGTGCTCTGCTCTTGCGGTGCGCTGCTTTGTCGTGTGCTGCTTTGTCTCAGTGCTCTTCTTCTTGCGCGTGCGTTTTTGTCGCTGTGCTATTCTGTCGTTCTGCTTTTCTGTCGTGCGCGCTTTTGACGCTGTGCCCTTCTGACGCTGTGCTCTTCTGTCGCGTGCTCTTTTGTCGCGTGCCCTTTTGACGCCGTGCTGTTATGTCGGTGCTGTTCTTTCGCGTGCTGTTCGGTCGGTATAGCTTTTAAAGAGAGAGGTAAAGATTCTATTGCGACGTACCTTATCAAGGACGTAATGAATTAGCTTCGATGTAATTGTGGACTTGTGTATTATCTGATGAAACCCTTACTGTACCACTTACACAATTTGTGCAAGTCAATATTATCAGCGTTTATATCAACAGCTATCACAATCTCAGACGGCGGATAGCAAGGCTGTTCATGAATTGTAGCTATCCTTTTGTAACGCACTCTCATTAAGGAGCTTTTCAGCCCAATACTTCAAAGCTAAACCGCCTTTCTCAAAGATTTTCTTTGCGTCATCGCCGTTGTTCGTCCAAAAGAAACTAATCTGTGATTATCTTTGTGTAGACGACTTCCAACAATCGCGTCGTTTGTTTTGGCAGTTGCGCGTTTCGCGCCCCAGGAATGTGCAAAAGGTATGGAGGGTCATTGCGGGGAATGCAGTTAAAAAAAATGAGCAAAGTCCGCTTCTACGCACTACAATGTAGCCTACAAGTCACTGTCAGCGCGTCCGAAACCGACGTTCACCTGCCTATCACGTAACTGAAGAGAGTGCCTCACGAATTGGTATCAAGAACACCACAAGAATAGGACAGTGGTTCGAAAAGCTTCCGCTATGTGCCCCTTGCTTTTGATGCAAATATTTCGCATGAGTCATTTATTATATCTCTACGGGAGCGTGCCACTTCCCTTACGTAATCGTGGCAATGCCACTGCAAAGATGGAACAGCGTCATGTGAATACGCTGCAATACGCTGTACTGGTCTCCCCATGACTGTATATTTCAGCAAACTTCCAGCCACAATTTCGTGACCGCAATGAGGGCAGTATCCGGAGACATTATGCGTACCCCCACCCTCTTGCGAAGTGACAGCTGTTGTTGACAGCAATCCGTCATCGCGAAAAAAATACAAAGGACGTGACACACGGAGGCAAACGCTACCTGAGCTGTGATACCTGTATAGCAGTCGTCCGCTTCTCTCACTTGCATCGTATGATTCCTTTTTTCGCTTTACAGTGGCTGCTGATAGAGCACGAACCGGATAGTACCCACACGTTACGTTGTTCCCCGAGATTGTAACAAAATCATTGCCAATACCTTGTAGATTTGTTGTGTGATATTCAACTGGTCTTACCTATGAACGGGAAATAAAAAATCATGCAGACCTCCGTTTAACGACGGCGATGGTTAAACACGAAGCTTTCTCGCGATGGATTCTTTGGTCGGCCAATCCCACACTGCGACTATGAGGTACTCAGGAGGTACGCACCACTTTCCTAGAATACCCACAATACATCTCGGGTGTGCGCTCCGTAGGCCTAACGTTTGGTTTGGGGTGTACTGTGCTAATTCGTGCCTGCTGGTGGGCGTTCAGTGAGCAATTTGTTTAGTGGGTGCCTGTTCGAAGTATTAAACTCCAAGATTTGAAGATTTGACGTTAGGCTTAACGTAGTAAACCTCAAAATGAGAAGTTCCGCCTGAACTCTGGTGGCCAGCAGCCTTACGAGGCGCCGAGCGACGTCATTCTCATCCGACGTCGGCCTATGGGTAACGGCTGACGATGCTCACCTCAAGACATGAAGTTAGGCCTTTGTACGTCACGCTGTAGCACGCCTGCGTCACATCCTTCCCGTGGTGCACATCAGCTTTTAGCAGAAGGGACGTAACGGAGCTGTCAGCGAGTTTTGCAAGGAAGCGTTTTTTAAAGCGAAGCTATCGTGTCCCCACTGATGCCGTTGTACGCCAATATGCCTTTCAGTGAACCCAACTTTCTGTGACGATGATGATGAATGATCGTGCGTGAAGTGAAATAAAAAAGTGGCCGGAATCTATTCTGGGGCCCTCGCGTTATGAAGCTGGCGTCTGTCCGATTGCTGCATTGCCACTTTTTTATTAAATGCCTTTTTAGACATACACAAACAAACTGCACATACACCAGTTAAAAGTTACCAGCCGAAATCCGGCTGATAATTGTCCCGCTAAAATCTCTTCAACGAAGCGAGGTCATTTAACAAGGCCACCCAGTCAGGCGGATGGCTCTAATACTGTACAGTTCTCTCATTTGCACCATACTTTCAATGAAGTTATCGCGTACCAGCCGGGCATTTAGATCTGCATGACCTACACCCATCCTATTCTTCCATAAGCTGTGAAAGGCTAACAGCATGAACATGTCGTAAGGGATTCCTCCATCGTTTACGACGGGCAGATATACCTGATTCCATGCCGCGTTATTGGTAGTTATTTTTAGGTGTTCTGTGCAGCACTTTCGAAAAAAATATTAGATTCAGACAATCCAAAAAACGTGTTCAATGGCTTCTGGTTTTTTGCAAGCAGTACACTCCAGGCAACAAAAAAGCATTTTTCGTGCAACAATGCATTTAACGGTAATGTACTAGTATGGCGTTTAAAGAAGGTCTTAACAGCTGATCTTATTGGCATTTTCTTAACCCGCTTTAGAACGTCTAGCCCTGGGGCTTGAAAATACACTGTTCTGTAGAGGGGTACCGGTAACTCAGTGCCCACTAAGACTGTGTACAATTTTTGCTTTCTGATTGCGGAGAGGTAGTAAAACGAAAATCGGCTTTTTAACATTTGGAATGCAATTGTCACATCGTTAATGTAACCATTAAGCCCTTGTCGGGGGCCGCCAACAGAAGACACTCTAAGTACGGAATGAAATTCATTAATCTCACGTGTATAAATGTTTGCAGAAAGTCATTACTGACGTCTCTGACGAAAAAAAAAACCAGACAGTAATTCCCAAGAAACAAATGGGAGAGACCAAGCCCTCTGCCTCTCAAACGGCGGAGCAGGTTAGTAAGGCTAATTCTCTCCCAAATCGAGTTCCAAATAAATACGGCAAACACCCGGTTCAACTTTTGTAGGCACATTCTGGGCATACCATAGAGTTTCTTAGTAAGTATACTAGAGAGGAAACTGCGCCTAGGAATCCATGTCATCGTGGGCAGTTATTCACACTAAACGTTTTTACACCCTTTTTGGCCGTAAAGGGTGTAAAAACCTTGTCCCATGGCTAACACCCTTAAAAGGTGTTTTCTCAAAAAAAGGGTGTATGGATAAAAACAGGGTGTAAGAACAAAAAAGGCTGTTGAGCTCAACACCTTTAGAAAACGGTGTTGAGGAAGCTCAACACCCTTAAAAAAGGGTGTTGAGGACGCTCAACACCCTAAAAAAGGGGTGTTGAGCATATCCACACCGTTTTTTTAAGGTCATGGTATGCGCAGTACGCGTGTCATCACCACGGCCTTGGAGGCTTACGACCTATCCCCATGGTGTCCTAATGCAATGCATGGTGACAGGTGTATGTCTGGAGGCTCTGTAAGTAAATGAAATGCAACAATTTATGACTAATGGCACAATTTTATGTTACATATACAGTGATCCCTCGTGGCGTCAAACTCGGATATCTTGAAATATCGGTTAACTTGACATGACACAAAAAAAAACATAGTAGTCTGAACCAAAAAAGAAGAAATAATAGAACTTCACAATTTCATGCACGTGACGATCACAACATTGGGGCACTAGAGGGCCCACTGAAAACAGTTATCAGTGTGCTCACTACACATTAGCATTCAAGTGATACAACTAGACAGAACTGGACCCCCACTACAATTGCTATGTTTTCTGGTGGTGGCTTCCAAAAACAATACCCCATGTGATATGCACCCGTAGAGAACTTGTATTGGTATTTGTCGTCACAACTTTTTTAAAAGGCAGACAACAACATTGATAAGTTCAATTGACCATAAATGGCATAATTTCTTTTGTGTCAAAAATCTTGAGACTCAAGCCAAACGAAACCATGTTTTCTGAACAAACTTTTACAATCGACAGTAAATGTCGCAACATGAAAAAAAGAAACAAGAATGTGTGCGAAATTCTGTGCATGAATCCTGAGACTAAAACTAATTGACAAGCGTAAACTATGATTCAGGTGTCTATTAATAAACATTTTGGCTACTTTACTTTAAACTTTACAGCCTAGCACATACCAAATATCAAGATACAAGCAATTATGAACTTCCTTCCCTCCGAATGCAATCAGGTGGACACAGCAGTCTGAACTATAAAGAACATTTATCTTTGACCCATCCTATAGCCGGTATTCATTGAAAAGTTTAGCTGTTAATTTCTTCGTTTGGCAACACTGAAATAGCCACGAACATGGCTGATCGCACCACGGACATGGCGCGGCTCGTGCCACTGCGGCCGCAAGCCGAAGAAAAATATAACACCAACGTGCGTCGCCTGCTCCGTTTCAACCGATTCTCAACTGTGGTGTCATCAAAGTTGTTATTAAAACCACTTGCATTGGAGTCGAGCCATTACTTTGCGTTCGGCGGGCTAGAGCTTAGAATGTCCAACCCATATCATGCGCTTGGCATGGACAAGTACCGCCATCCTGCGGAGCCCGACGTAACCACACACTAAACATTTTTACTCCCAAAAGGGTGCGTTCATTTTGTCGCCGCAGGAGCACGCTCATAACAAAATAACAAAATATTTTACACCCTCTAGGGTGCTTGGATTCTGTCGCGCAGGAGCACCCTTTGTGATGCACCCAAGACGACGGGTGCCTTATAACACCCTTTTCGGCCTAAAATATCATAGGGTGCTTACTTAGCACCCCCAATCTGTAGGAGCCTTTCCTGCAAAAGCACCCACCTAAAGGGGTACAAAAAGGGTGAGTCATCCTCGGTTCACAAATGGCGCTGCAGGTGTGCAGCCACATATGGCACAGTATGACACACAATTACGGTATGAAACATTCGTGCTTTCCAGGCTCAGTTCTAAGAGTCATTCCACTGAAGCTCAATGTCAGCTGATAATTTGCTTGAACTTTTTGTCCCACCGATTTTTAAACATCCATTTATAAAATCTAATATTACAGCCAAATCTCAGTACAGAAGTCGTATCATTAGAGGTTGTTGATTATTCAAAATTGTGTTAAAATTTCAATTATATGTTCATTTCGCTGAACTGCAGCGCACATCCTTTGAGCTTCACTGCACAGCATAACGTGTTATGCAGTGAAAGCAAGTAGGCGTGCAACACATGAATTGCACAAAAGTTATTTGGACCTTAAAGCCCTTGGCTTCTCAGCATTGCATCAAACTTCCACTCACGGTAGCTACCCGCAATGTTTAGTGCCTTATTCTTGAGCTGAGCAGGAAAGCTCAATATTAAGGCAGGCCAAATGCAATATGTATACTTCCCTCCGTACTGTGGCTGTATTCTACCCATAAAAGGTGGGTCCCCACTGGCACCTATTTTATTTTGCATTATAATTTTTACTTCATGAAAAATGACCCCACATAGCAATACCAAGAACTGTAAACATCACAGAACAATGTATATGAGTTCCCTGGTGAAGCCCACGGTTGAAATGCAATGGCACTGTTGCTATAGCATTATTTTATCTTGAGTCTAGCTTGTGCATGATGCCTTGCATTATGCCCCTGCTGGCGGATGTGGGGTCATTTTTCAATGTTGCAAATGAAAAGCCAACAGCCAGTGCCCATTAGTTTCGTCTAGTATTACGATGTGCTTCCTGGGAAGCATCGAACCCGTCTATAGCCCTTTTTAGAGTTGACTAGAAGTAATATCAGCATAATATTATCGATGAAACGTTCAGCATCTTTTTATCAGCAGCTTTATTGTTGCTACTTTCCATATTTAGGTTTTTCTGCTTCTCTTAATGGCATTTTTATTTTTCTGAGAAGGTGCATAACCAATGAAAGCTTTTCTGTAAAAATTTGGTAGCTATGCAATTGTTAGAAAATATTTTACTAAATAAGGCAACTTAAACTGAGAATAGTTGCATTTAGAAACATTAAAATCAATTTGAATTGATCATACATTTCTGGCTGTTTTTACACAAAGCTGCACATGGGGTATGAAGTGCACCGCAGAGGAGGGCTCTGGATTAGCTTTGGCAACTTTGGGATATTTATTGTGCACTGAAATCTCCACACATGGGCATTTTCACCTTCTCGCCTTCACCAGGAAAATGACCACCAATTTAATTAAAGAGCTAGTCTTACTAGTATTTGACGTACATTTTAAAATAATCTCAAGTATTATAGCCACAAAATTATTCTCAACACCAGCACCCAGCGGGATCTGTTATATAGAGATTGTGCACTACACCAGACACTGTACTACACTGTCGAAAGCTTTGACATCTACAATGACCTCTACAAAGCAAGCTAATACTGGTAAAACGTTTCATACCATAATTACTGCGCGTTCAAAGCTCACGTGTGAAGTACAGATACTGGGGGTTCAGCAAAAACCGAGGATGAGCACCCTTCCTGGTTCTGAAAAAAAAAATAAACATGGAAAAATGCTTTAGGCAGGACTAAGAAACAGGGTTGAAAGAAAGTGAGCAAGCAATTCTTTCAAAGTATGTAAGGAAATGCAAACATATTTATTTAAACTTCATGTCTACAAAAGACAATCTCATTAAGGCTGTTAATGGGGTCTTGGCTAAAAAAAGAGCAGAGAGCACTTATATAAATGCTACAGGGAACCTTCAAGCCAAAAATTGCTTGAGCACTTAAAGTAATCACTCTTCAACAAATTCACGTAAACAATTGATTGGATAAAAAACCAGCGGTAAACACAGGACACAGTTAAAAGAGAACAACGGGACAGGCTTATCCCGTCGTTCGCTTGCGTACCCTGTGTTTTCCGCTGGTTTTTCATCCATTCAAACATGCACCAACTAACACAGTCCGAAGCCTTGGTATCATAAAAATACGAATTGTCACTCCTTACAGAGAGTTGGAAAAGAAGAAACAGCAGGTGACAAAATTAAAATGACAGCAGATTAGTTAACTTTTAATTTTAGGTGATAATATAAAAAAATAATGGTATGAATGAAAGTGAGCAGCAACCGAAGGACCATGATGCTAGGCCGACATTCCACTTTGAAGCAAAATATCCGCTTTCAACGCTGCATAGGCCAAATATGCAATGAGGCAACCCTTTAGGCTCACAAAAACATACCATATTCTTTAAAAAAACTACAATTTAGTTCAGAAAAACTGACCACAACAAATTGGAATTGACAACTAGAGACAGTTTCAGAAATACACAGCGACATCATATAAAAAACATGGTTTCCGTACAGATACTGATCAAAACGAAAAGTAAGAATTACATATATAAGACTGGCATCAATGTGCAAAGCAGCTTAATGAAGGAAGAAGGTCTTCCCTTAAAACAGTAATATTGTTATGAGGAAAAATTCAGTACATGTGTAGTCTCCGGTTAGAACGGTATATATGAATTTTGTTTTCGTGTATAACTAGTATCTTAAAAATTTATTCAAACTTGCAAAGAAAACTCTGCTAGGGTGCAAATAAAGATTGTAATGGTGAACTGTGCACAAGTAAAAGATCGCCGTAAGACTAACACCACCATTCAGTTCCCGAGCAGAAGCAATGACTGTTGGAATTTCAGGCTTGAAAAGTAGAACCACAAAAAACCCATTTTGGTTTTTAAGAGGGAACCTAATGGCTGCAAGTTATGCTTTACCAAAGATGGTATTATGTTGTCTTTATTATGGCCCTTGACAGGTGCAAAGTTCTGCAATACCATGGTTAGCAACATCTGAACAGCAGTTTAACCTGTACAATGTTATATCCAAAAACTTGGACAAATTTTATAATGCCTGTGTTACACAAAACAGAATGAATTTGTACCATCACAAGCTAAAGCTCCACATATCCAAACTTTGGCCCATCTACAGCAATAGGTTGGCTCAACTACACAGCCCAACAAATCTGTAAAAAACTACACAAAGGAAAAGAAAGCCTACTAATGACTTAAACAGACACTAAAAGCTGATTAACTGTTAGCTCTAACTGAAAGACCATGCCTTGCTATCGGGTTTTCCGCACCCTGTGTTGGTGCTATTGCAGTCTTTCTGGCAAGCTGCAGGTGTCGCCAATGTACATGGTGGGGCATTGTGCACAAGAAAACTTGTAGATGACTTGTGCTTATTCTTTTGGCGATTGCCCTTTTGGTCGTGGAATCAGACATTAGGAGTTTGATACCACAACCGAACAAATATGCGGGCAATGGGAACACTTTCATATACGAGAATTCATGGTATCATTTCGCTCGCCCCTTCAACACAAAGTAGGCAGATGCAGGTGGGTCATTAGGTTAGGGGAGAGACAATAAAGGTAGGCATAGAATTGCTGACCGGTGGCGTTGAAGGAGTGAATATTTTTTGGCTGTCCTCCAATCAGTGAACACGGCATTTGATGTGGTGAATATAGCTGCTGGTGTAGCCATTCTCCTCTAGGTCTGTGATATAAGTCTTTTTCCTGTCATATATTTTGTCGAGCAAGCTGTGCGTAGAAGAGCCAGAACTAAAGAAGCCTTGTGCGAAATTGAGTGGTATGACGTTAACTGGAGGTAGCATCCAGTGTCGGTTATTCTTCCATACAACATGGTGATCTTGATTGGGATGTTTTTTTTTCTGAAAACTAGGAACAACAAGGCATTGCCTGGTATTCTTATTATCGTGAACTGAATCGTTGGCTCAGCCGACTTGAGATGCCCCAGGAAGTTAACTGAGCCTATTGGGTGCAGAAAGCAAACCAAGACTACCTTTAATTTAATGCTACCACCCAGCTTCCTACTATGATGTTGTAGCTTTGGTTCTTCAATGCAGGGCAAGGACTGTATGCCTAAGAGAAAAAGATAGAGATAAGGAAGGAAGGAAAACCTATCGCTGTCCTGAAGAAAAACAGCCGCACCACCAAGTTTGTTGAATGCGTCAGAAGCTGTAATGAGCGATGTAGCGACAAGAAAATTTAATTCCTTCAACGTCGCTGGTCACAATTTTTTCCTTCAATCACCATCACCTCCCCTCCAAGCTTCTTTATCAGCAGCTAACCTGCCCCTGTCTACTGTATGGTAAAAGGGCAAGCGAGACAATACCATGTATTTTCAAAAAGAAGGTAGTCTCGACGCCCACAAACCTACGTCAACTCTAAGATGACCGATGCCATGACCGAAATGCCTGTATAATATAAAAAGCACAAAGGATCATGTACAAAATTCATCGTCCGTAATACCCCATCAACTACAAAGGGCGAAACCCCAAACTTCTTGAAAGAACATCGGCAGCACAAAAGCAAAGTATGAAATCAAACATACAAGCGCATTAGATGAACACTGCAAGAAAGCAGATCGACATGCTGGCTTCGGAAATGTGCAGGTGATAGACGACGTGGAACGAATTACTCAGGAGTCCTCCTTGAATCAGTTCACACCCAAGAAAGCCGGCGAAAGATGAACAGATATCTAGCTGGCCTACCCCCTATTTGTGCCCTAGCCTCTCATCCGCTGCAGCAGAAAAAAAATTGTTTATGTGTAGAACTATTGCTCTTGGTCAAACATTGACAGTTCTAATGAAGGAGTCAAGTAGGTCCGAAACGTTGGGAACGCTTCGGATAAAGTCCTTGGTTAGATTATTATATTTGTTTCCATCAAACACAAAGAAAAATGCATGGTAAAGCGCTGACATTAACTTTTTCTACTGCGGTTCCTTCATGGTGACATCACTACAGGAACCAAAAATACAATACAGTGCATTAAAGGGGCCATTCGGACAACATAGAAGATCGTTTCGTTCGAAAGATTTCCTGTTTTATAGTGCCGCCACCACTTGACCGGCAGCAAATGATGCAGCATTCACTGAGAAATTAATTTAGGTTTAAAAGTCTAATTCTCCCACCATATCGTGTGTTTTTGGGATGTCAGCAATGAAGCCATAAGTGCGTGTAATCAAACGAACTACTGCGTCACTCGGGTCTGCAGCCTTGCTAGCCATCCGTTCTCCCATGTGGAGTTACCATACTCATCCATGAACCGTTGTTTACCATTGCTTTGTTTTTGACCGTATTTGCAGCTGGCTTGTTTTCGTTACTGTAGAAAGTAATTGTTTTGTGAAACATGGGGCATCTTCGACAAACAGGGTCACGTAAGACAACATCGCCTATGCCAATCGGCCAGTGCCGTGCAGCCAAACTCCAAAGCGGCGGAGTGCTGTCCAGCTAAAACAAGCATATTGCACGCCATACCAACAGCAGTGCGCATCGGTACTTGTATGTTTACGCGTAGTTTCATAACTTTCATTGTTTACCGCACCATTCTTACTGCTGTAAAATGAATATGCATTATATTTAAGGGCAAATAGCTCGTTCGGCAAGCTTATAAGGCCTGCCCCATTTGCGTTAGCTTTTGCCGGCCTCAGCCACTCGCACAGCTGGGGACATATGACATCATAGGTACTGCTGTGGGAAATGAGCTAGTGGATCACTTGGCCATTCCCTTTTTCCTAATTATATAGGTTATTCGAGTGAAGTGCGCGTTAAAAATGGTGTCAGTGTGATTCTCACGAGGCAATCTTCCAAATGAACCAAACTTGTGTGTTGTCTGCCTGGCCCCTCTAAGCAAGGGCAAGGCAGCCAATTTGTTTTTATTTAGGCTGCCTTCATGCACACAGTAGTGCTCTATTGCTGCCACAAAATCATTACGGGACTCCTGACATATTTACAGTTGCCATAAAAATCAGAAATAGAATGAAAAATCGTTGGACATTCCACAATGTCCCAAAAACAAAGGAATAATGTGCGAGTGAGCTACCTAAGACACTGCCACCGAAGATCATATTCATCAAGGCAACTAATAAAAACCATGGCTAGTCCATAGCCAATACGCAGCTCATTTGGTAAGAGCTTACGTGCGTCCCCACAAGTTGGCTGTGTAAACCCACTGACACCTAACAGAGCCCAAGGTTCGCCAAAAACTCGTCAGGGGAGGGTGATTCATTGATGAAATACAAGCTGGCACTCGCCTGGTCAAAAACAAATAAACCAATAAAAACGGCTTGAGGCCCCCACGGGCCCCTTGTTCACAATGAAGAGGGGGTGAAAGGTCGCGACTATCTATATGTTCGGTGGCGCAGAGTGCGCATGTATATCTCTGGGAGATTACCCCGCGACCGGTTAATCGTGTTTTTAGTTGGTTGAATATGCACTGATTCTAAAAGTAGTCGTGTCGGCAGGCGCTTCTCTGATGCGATTATTCTTGCGGAATCCCAATCGATGACGTGGTCAGTAGCCAGGTGACGATCCGCCAAGGCATTTCAGCTTGCATTGCCTTTTTTGACATCGTTCTGGTGCTATTGAATTATTCTTTTAAAATTTCCAGTTTCACCTATGTAGGATGCGTCGCAATCCTTGCATGGAATTTTGTTGACAACTCCGGGAATCATGATTTTTCTAAAGGGTCCTTCACACGTACCAGCTTCTGCTTAAGCCTGTTCATTGGCACGTGTGCAATTTTAACGCCATATGTGCCAAACACCGTTGCAAGAGCTTCACTGATGCCTTGCGTGTACGGGACGGCAGCGCGTTTTTGCCTGACTTCTTCAGGAACCCTTTCGGAGGAGGCAACTGAAGCCCGCAATTGTTGCGTCATAACAAGCTCCGAAGTGTAGCCGTTGCTGCGAAGGTCCTTACCACGGCTAGCTCTTGTTTGGGCAGACCAGGCTCAGAGCAGATTCGTGATGCTCGTGGGAAGAGTGCAGCGGCGACGGAGCGTTTTTGGCCTATAGGATGCGCAGAGTGAACCTCAGGTATCTACCCGTATGGGTCGGTTTTCGATACGCACTGATTGCAAATCCTTTGGCCGACCGTCTCACAAATACGTCGAGGAAGGCGATCTGTCCATTATTTTCTTGTTCCATGGTGAACTGGATGCTTGGAACAAAAGGGTTTAGATGCTCAATTAAATGCATTACGTCTCGGCGGTGGTTCACACAAAAACAGTCGTCTACATAGCAGACAAAGATCTTGGGGCGGTCTTGTACGAGCATAGCGCAGAATTTTCTAGAGCCTCTAAGGCAATATTCGCACAGACTACTGAAACGGAAGCTACCATCGCAGTTCGAAACCGCTGCTTGTAACAGTGCCCGTTGAAAAAAAATATGTGTTCTGCAGGCCAAGTTCCAGGAGGCGGTATAAGTCTTGCGTCTCAATTGCCGAACGTGAAGGCAGAGATGCATCGTTTTCGAGTAAATCCTTGCAACTCCGGACCACGTAATTTTGCCTGGAATTTGGCCTGCAGAACACATATTTTGTTATCAACGTACAATTTTAAGAGCAGCGGTTTGGAACAGCGATGGGAGCTTCCGTCTCAGTAGTCCGTTCAAATATTGCCTTAGAGCCTCTAGAAAATTCTGCCCTATGCTCGTACAATACGGCCCCAAGATTTTTGTCTGCTACGTAGACGACTGTTTTTGTGTGATCCACCGCCGAGACGTAATGCCTTTCCTTTAGCAATGTAAACTATTGTGTTCCAAGCATCCAGTTCACCATGGAACAAGAAAATAATGGACAGATCGCCTTCTTCGACGTACTTGTGAGACGGTCGGCCAAAGTATTTCGAACCAGTGTGTATCGAAAGCCGACCCACACGGGTAGATACCTGAAGTTCGACTCTGCGCATCCTATAGGCCAAAAACGCTCCGTCGCCGCTGCACTCTTCTCACGCGCATCACGAATCTGCTCTGAGCCTGGTCTGCGCAAGCAAGAGCTGGCCGTGGTAAGGAAGGACCCTCGCAGCAACGGCTACCCTTCAAAGCTTCTGAGGGCACAACAATTGCGGACTTCGGTTGCCTCCTCCGAAAGGGTTCCTGAAGAAGACAGGCAAAAACGGGCTGCCGTCCCCTACACGCAAAGCATCAGTGAAGCTCTTGCAAGGGTGTTTGGCACATATGGCATTAAAATTGCACACGTGCCAACGAACAGGCTTAAGCAGAAGCTGGTACGTGTGAAGGACCCTTTAGAAAAATCAACATTCCCCGGAGTTGTGGAGTTGTCTACAAAATTTCATGCAAGGATTGCGACGCATCCTACATAAGTGAAACTGGAAATTTTTAAAAGAAGAATTCAATAGCACCAGAACGATGTCAAAAAAGGCAATGCAAGCTGAAATGCCTTGGCGATTCATCACCTGGCTACTGACCACGTCATCGATTGGGATTCTGCAAGCATAATTGCACCAGAGAAGCGCCTGTCGACACGACTACTTTTAAAATCAGCGCATATTCAACCAACTAAAAACACAATTAACCCGTCGCGGGGTAATCTCCCTGAGATATACATGCGCACTCTGCGCCACCGAACCTATAAATCGTCGCGACCTTTCGCCCCCCTCTTCATTGTGAACAAGGAACCAGTAGGGGCCCCAAAGCGTCTTTATTTGTTTATTTTTTTTTTGACCAGGCGAGCGCCTGCTTGTATTTCATCAACACCAAACTAACCCGCCTGAATCACCAGTTTATGGACATTGAGCAATTCTTGGAATTTGTTTATTGTAGAAGCTGCCTTGTTTATTTCCTTAATTTTTATTGGCATTACCTGTCTCATTTGAATTTGGGAGACCAGATAGCTTTTACTACGGGTCATGCACTGGTGACAAGAAATATTTGATTTCACTTTAAGCAATTTTCAGTTCTGTTTTATTGCTCACCAGCCAATGACCTGAAATATCAGAGGCTCTTAAAAAATATGTTAGCATTTCTTTCCTGCACTGTAGTGTAACTAATCATGACTTTTGTTATATTTTGTTCAAAAATTGTTAAATTAAGAAAGTATTCAGCTGAATCAAAATGTTATTTCAGAAGCATGCGCAATCAACAAGGCCTCAATGACTCTCACCATGTGGTTAACTTGTTTCTGTCACAAATAACCTGATTGCAGCCACATTCCACCCAAGACAAAGGTAACATACCCTCTGGGATGATGAATATTTAAACTCTCTTAAGGGTAAGTGCTCAGCACAAGAAATTGTGGCATTGAAACAGAAGATCCTTCTGCGGCATCCTTCACTTGGTGCAGCGCTTGATCACAAACTTCGAGAAGCTGAAAAATGCTCCATGCGCCACTGCAGCCCGCAGAAACAATGCAGGACGCAAGTTGGTAGGTGGACCGTTGGCATCCTGCGATTGTGAATGTATTTTTATTTAGAAGATGCTCTTCTTTTTGTACCACTGTTCGTTTCTCCTATAACAAGCAGCTGAACTCCTGCAGGTTCTACGAATCATACGAGCCTAATAAAATGCAGCAATGCAGAACAATTGGGAGGGTTACCAAAAGTTTTCTTTTCAAGAAATGGAAACAATGTAGGTAATCTAAACACAAGTACAATCAAACCTTTCCATTTTTACCTACTTCACTCCTAACAAGCACACATACACGTTAGACATGTGAGCAATCTGCTAAATTTATGCCCACAAACTTAATCAGGCATCATAAATCGGCAGGGAACGACGTGTCACCTTTAAATAGCACTTTTTTTTAAATGGGCGAGAAAGACCCATAACTATGATGTGGTACCCTCATCTGGTATGGTTTTCAGGCAATGCTTACATTTCACTTCAGCACCTTCAGGTGGTGGAGATCTTTGAAAACTTATTGCGGGCAAGTGGGTTGTGTTCAAGCTCTCGTATCTTGCCAACATATGCTGGATTCCACCATTCCCAAATCAACGTGACGACTCGAATGTGGTAGATGCAAGAAAGAATAATCACACGCCAGGTGCGTAGCCAAGGGGGGGGGGGGGGGGGGGAAGGCACACCGGGCCCGTGCACCCCCTGCTCCCCCCCCCCCCCAAATGTTTCATGCAAAGGCTGGGGTGCGGTTTAAGTAGCTGAAAAACCGCCTAAAGTCGCCTGCAGGCGCGGAACCTGCAGCTTTAAGGACATTCTTGCTCATATAAAGCTGAAAACAAGGGCTACGTCAACGTCTGATCTCTGCGCCCGCTCCAGATGCTGTACCTGTGAATATATACAGCCCGCTGCATTTCGCGCCGGATACACCGACAAGCGCAGGGAACCTGCCGCGAGCCGACCGAAACAGCCCCGCTGTTTTACTGGCGAAACAGCACGGCCGGGAAATGGCAGAACAGCAGGAAAAGCCTCATATAGGCATACATGTGCTCGGGAGCGTGTCATTTCTTGTCTTTACACTGGTACAAAGTATAATCACGTGACGGAGCATGTCGCTGTATTTTGTTCAATCAACTACCAATCCTTGATATGTTTATTTTTCTACCGACATCGCATTTCATTGACTATTGCAGATCCATAATTTCTGCTGCATGAAAAGCATTGCTCTGCCCATCTTGCATTTTCCTCCACATCCTCAAAGCTACACAATTCTCTTTATTGCGGAGCTTTGTTTTTTTTCCAAATTCCACTGTCTCCTTGACCTCCCTCTTGGTTAGAATCAGCATTCTGTAGTTGCTTAACCGGAGTTTTACTGAAGCCATGTCTGTTTTGATTTAACAGATAGAAATATAATGAAATGTAAGAAACCTGCAACAAGCTCAACATTCAAAAGCAGTGCAATAAGGTGTTCCGCTAAGCGCAAGTTTACTATTCACGTTACTAGCACAAAAAATAACAAAAGGCGATTACTTGAGGACGAAGACGCACGTTTGCTAGCTTCACCGCCATAATATACGAATGCGCCACACGTAAAGTCCACTGCGATTCGAAGGTTGTCGCGGGAAAGCTACTCTTTCAAACGAAGCAGAAAGAACACCAGCTTTAGCAAATATTCCATGCAAGTTTCGTTATCGTGGGCGTAGATAAAGGGCAGCCAAGTCCAAGTCTGTGCTTGATGACAACGAATGTACAGCTTGAAACCCCAAGGGTGGCAAGTCAGTCGTGCGGGCCATTGTTGTATCATGGAACAGCCAACAAGGCAGCGAAGAGTGCGAAATCTTGATTTTCATGGTTCCGAAACGAAACCGTGGGCTGGTGGCACGCTTGGCCGCTCGATGCTGGCGCGATAACCTTCAAATTGTGCTCGACTGTACTTCATAGCCGATAAGAAAACTTATTAGTCCCTTTTCTAAAGAAAAAAAATTGGGCCCATCTCCCCGCGAGGGGGACTCGAGTAAATGCGTCGCATAGGGGGTGGGTGTATTGCGTTAACGTTTAGTGTTTGGGGAGTTGGTGGTAGTGAATGCGTTGCATCAGCAATTTCTTGACGTAGTTTGAATGAGTCAAGGATATAAGGCGCGTTCGCAGCCTCCCATTCTGTGTCGGCTTTGTGGCGCAGTGGGTAGAGCACCATGTACATTGCGTTCCGCCCGCAGGGTCGAGGGATCGAAACCAGGCGCCGGATTGTATTTTTTTATATATAATGTAGGGGGAGGGGTGCGGACTACAACTACGGACGACAACGCGGGGGACATCGTGAGTTACTGAAATGCTCTGCATTTAAAATCTAAAACACGAGAATCTTGATACTAAACACCCAGTGTTATTCCGCCTGTTGAACTTCGGGGACCGCGCGCCACTCACGAGCGCACTCATGATCACGCTCACGAGCGCGGGTCCGCCTAACCCCCTGCTCTGCGAACGAATGAATCACCCGTGGTCCAGCGAACGGGAAATTTAGGCCAGCGAACGGGAATTTAGGTGATCATCATTACCATCATCATGTAAGCTCCTTAAGATAGGCTTTACAGTTAGCATTGAGTATTCACAAATCACATGTTAAAGTCAGTTATTTCAAGCTTCGTCTGAAAAACAACAAGCAAGATGCCTCTCCCCGTCCCATCTTTTGGTCGACCGCGGTCCCCCCCCGTAAAAAATTCCTGGCTACGTGCCTGGCACACGCTCAATCAGGAGTACGTTCAGCATGCACGTCGGTTGTTTAAAAAAAAGGGAGTAATGTATTGCTGAGTAGACTCAATGCTTGCACGCATCTTGGAGCAGCAACGGCCTTGGCAGATGTGTTTGAGTGGTTTTCCTCTCTCATAACATCCACAGTGCTTTCGAGAAAAGCCCCAGGGCTTGCAATTAGATGTTCCAGTTAAGAATAATGCAGCTGATACTTTACACTTTCAAATCTTTTTCTTTGTGGAAGGATGATTTGATTGGCGGTACAGCACTAGCGTGCGTAAATCGCAGCCTTCAGAACCCCAATCAGGCCTCTTTAGATGGTACAAGCAGTTACATAACTATTTGAAAAAGGGGACTGCAAGGACTGTCAATTCACATGATAAACATCCAAAAAACGGCTCAAAACAGAACTGGTAAGGCTTTATCGAAGACTAAACTACAAAGGTAATAACACTTTTGTGTCACCACCTAAGAAATATGGCTTCAGCATAAACGTGACTAACACCAGGAAATTCGTATACATGGCGATTAACTGCTACGCCCACATTATGATTTTGGCTGAAACTTTGAGTTTTTCGAAATTACAATAAGGTTTTCATTTAGCGGCTACATGTTAGGTTATGCATGAAACATCAATAATTGTTACGGGGGTGAGAACTTGTACATTCAAATGATCCAAAATTATTCAAGTATGATAGCTCACTGTGCTACCAAAACTGTGTTTGAAAACTTACGTTCTGGCGACCAAACACTTGACAATGCTTGTGGCTCTTGTCCGGTTGAATGGAGGGACGTGATGTGCTCAGACCGTCGAGAGGTCTAAAACAGGATGACACATGATTACCACACAGGCAAGAATGAAAATGATTGGGTGCACGAATGTTACAACTCGGGCAACACAACATTCAGCCAAAATCAATGCCCGCATACAGCGGCGCCGTACACATGGTGAGGTGGCTCGCCGCAAACGCAACGAAGCTTGCGAGGCGCGCACATTCGCTCGCAAGCGATTCTCCCTCGCCATTCCCAACATGGCACAAACGACAGCGGTGATTAACAAGGCCGTAAATGCTGTGCAGCACAGTTTAGAGGAGTAGCCGCCCGTGCTCTAATAAACTACGCGTAAGGCGTGGTTCGCAGTGGTGAATTCTGAAGCTATTCAATATAGTGCTGCGGAATGGGAAACGCTACTGAGTTGCTCAGCGCCAGTGCGTTTAGCGCTGAATGCAAGCACCACAATCTTTCGCACATCGCCTTTCTAGAGACGAGCCACCTAGGTTCAACCTAGCCAGTTGAGTTAAACAATTCACACACGCGGGCTCCTGTTAACGAATCCTTAAAGCGGCGATGACAGCTACAAACGACATCCATTGACAAGAAAGGCGGCAAATGTGACGAGACAGCTTACCTGATAGGAAACGACGCAGAAGAGCGAGCGAGGTTCAGGAGCAAGCGCCAAACGAAATTTGCCGTCTTCAGGTGGCAAAGTTGTTCTCAAATACTTGTCGAACAGGACAGCCATAACCGAAAACGACGAGGGACCCAATTAACCCTAATAACTGCGCTTGTTTAACGGCACGACGGCACACCACAGATCACAATCGACGCCAGACGGGTCAGGGGACGATATGTTGTAGCTGTTACGGCCCCGCCGCCGCACGCCGTGCTCAGGGTGTCGGCCATTGGCAGGGGGTTGCGTAAACAAATTAAAACGACGACAATAAATAATTGCCTCTTTTACTGAATATAACAGTAACATTATATTTATTATTTTTTGTGTGTAATATAGTGAAGAAGCTTAGATTTTTAATGTTTACAAACAGAAAACGCGAACTGAGTTTTTTGGCGCTCTATTTGAACGTTAAAAAAGCAGCTGATGGTAAGATAACACTGCGCAATGAAATTTGGCAGTGTTCTAGTGTAAGTAATCATATTATTATTTGACGTCTGTTTATTTAGCGCCCGATTTCATGCCCCCTCCCTCCCCAACTTTTGTTTTCTTTTGATATCTGCCTTGTTCTCCAACGTTGTTCGTGCAGGCGGAACTAGGTGGTCTGTTTTGCATTTGTACACAATATTTACGGTCGCTAACAATAAGAATGGAATAAAATTGTGATTTCTAGTACGTTATAACTCTACTGAGCGACGAGAATGACTGTTGTCAGAGGGGGCTATGATTGTGCTGGTGGGGCAGGAGAGGAACACCGAACGACGAAATAATGATACAGATGTCACAGTTCAAGATTGTGCTGTGCTCCGTGCAAGGCTGTAGAAAATAAGAAGTGGGAAAGGGAGTGTTATTCGGTCGATGTCGTAATAATCAAGGGCTGAATTTTTTTCCTGCTTCAACGTCGGTGCTGTCGCTGCTTTTTATTGAATTTGGCAGCTTTTTTTTTTTGCTTTTCAACATTTTTGACGAGGTTGGGAGGATGGTGCAATGGGATGTCTTTTTGAAATTATATTGCATGCATGGCCTCAATCAATGAAGAGCTGAACACCTTTTCCGCACGCTTTCAACACCCTTCCAAAAAAAAGGGTGTTGAGGTTGGTCAACACCCTTTTTTTCACGCAAAAAGGGTGTAAAGCTACGAAAAAGGGTGTTGAGATTCAAGAAAAGGGGTGTAAGGGATTCCCAACACCCTGTTTTCAATTATCTTACACCATTTTTGGCCAAAAGGGTGTAAAAAAGTTTAGTGTGATGGGAAGACCCCCGTTTTTTACTTGTGCTTGGCATGACAATTGGATTCTTAAGGGGTTTTTGGGATTTGATTTCTTCACTACGCAATAACACATCTACGAGCTACGAGGAAACCTAAATCCTCTCTGTTCTGTTGTATCCGTGTTCGATGAAACAGTAGGCAGTGCGTGATCGCACGTGAAGTTGATCATGCCATAGTTGAAGGACGTATGACTTAGCGGGTAATGTGCCGCCGCGAAATTTGTATATGACAAAAAAAGAAACAACACGTACTTCGACGAAGACAAGATGCGACAGACACGGGCGCCTGCGGCCGCCCATATCTTGTATTCGCCCACGACTGCTTAATGCCACATTTTCCTTTTTATTCAAGTGTAAACCAACTCGCTCAGCAGCAAGTTTTGTTAAACTGTAGCTGATAATCGGTGCACCGGTTCTCCACAAACGCGAAGTTTTCACAGGGACGCTCAAAAACCTTTCCAAGCTCTTCAAACAGCGTATTTCTTGAAGTAAAGGTAAAATTAATAAAAGAAAGGTTTCTGATAAGTTTTCCACAAAATATTTAACTTGTTGCTAACAGCCACCTTGGTCTCGAGAATAGTAGGGACAACCGTCCTTGCAAAAAATACGCTTTCCTTCCGTTTCCATAGTTTTAAAACAGCCTATTTTATTTTCCAGTTGCGTAATTGAACACTATTCTTCGCGTTTATGTTGCACTTTGTTTAAATTTGGGGCCACTGCAACATTTCCAATGATGAAAGTAAGGCGAGCGCATGATGTAATGGCAACCCATGACGACACAGACGGCCTTGATGTGAGCTAGCGCTTAGACGCTAGCGCCATATTCCTCTCTAGAAACTCTATGGGATACACATAAAAAAACATAACATATGTTACACTTTCTCAATGAGAAACATAATACATACAGCAGCCCCTGCGAACATCGAAAGATGTTGCCCCTGCCAAGCTGCAGCCTTTTCTTTTATCTTTTCGGTTTCGCCGAGCCAGTATTGCTTTCTCTCACAATAATGGTTCAGCGGGACTCCCAGGTATATAGCCGGCACCACAGACCACTCGATGTTCGCAATTCCTTCGGGCGTACAGTCCCATACGCCATGCCAAAAGCCCTGACATTTGCACCCATTTATTTCAGACCCTGTTTGGTCGCAGTATGCGGTCATTACACTTTTTACTTCCAACCCGCTTGCCCTGCCATCACAAAACACAGCCACGTCACCCGCTTACGCAAGCAATTTCACTTCAGCCGACAGTAGTTTAAAGCCTCCTACATTTTCGTTCTTGATTACTCGCACGCAAAACGGCTCCAGATATAAAGCTAAAAGCAGCGGGGCCAGGGGGCAACCTTGCTTCACAGACGATCTGACTTGGATCCGTCCTGTGAGAGACTTGTTAACAGTAATTCGTGTGCTGCAATATTTGCGCACCATTTTGAGCCCTTGCAGGATCACATCACCAACGTTGACATACTCCAATATCCGCAACAATATGTCATGTGTCACTCAGTCGAACGCCTTCGCCAGGTCTACCTGTACCATACGCTCTTCGACCTGCGAATGCATCAACACATTCCAAAACGCTTCGTGCGACATGAATGTCCGTGCTTATAGATCGATTTTGTATCCCACAGGTTTGCTGAGGCCCTACCAATTCCCTAATCACACTTTGCCTCCGTGTAGGTGGAATCTTCATCAAAAATTTGTAGTCGACGTTGGTAAGGCTAATCGGTCGATATGCCTCAACGGACTGCAGCTTCTCTTGATCATCTGTCTTTGGGATGAGCACCATGTGCACAGCCCGAAAAAGAGGAGCTACTTGTTTTAAGTCAAGCTTTACAATAATGGCTAGTGGGCATTTGAACGTTTTATAGAATGATGCCCCGAGCCCGTCTGGCCCAGGCGACTTTCCTGATGACAGCTCGTCTATCGCATTCTCAACTTTGAGACATATGGGTTCTTCGAGACGCTTTATCCCTGCTCAAAATTGGCATCAACGGTAGGAAGTCTTTTTCGAATACTTCCATTGACTATTCTTCTAACCAAGCAATTTGTTCTAATGCGCTTCAAATGCTTGTTTAATCTTGTCATTTTCACACTGTACTCGTTTGCGAAAAACCAAATATTGTCTTTATTTAATTTCTGCTGGCGTACCTCTTCTCATCAGCTAGAGCGCGTTTGGTAGGTGTCTCGCCTATCCAGAGCGTGTTAGAACGTGCTTTTATCGCTGCTGTTGTGTACCGTACCATGTCCTTTGCCTCCTGATGATTCTTTACTTCTCTTATCTGCTTAGCAAATTTACGGGGCTCAATTCCTTCCATGCTTACAATGAACTGCAATTTTGGAAGTTCTCGCTATTTTTTCCGTTTATCGTGGCGATGGATGGAACCCCTTTCAATAGCTAAAGTCTTTATCTCGTCTTTAAAGACCACCTCCCATGCAGCCGCAGTGGTTATCGTTTCAGCCGTGAGTAGTTGGTTCATCTTTTCTTTAGCAGCTTTTCCGAAAGGTTCATCGCTCAGCAACTGAGCGTTGAATGTTCACAGGTTCCAGTTGAACCGCGTCTTTCATTCCATTTTTCCGATTCCGATTTATTTCGTTCAATTTTTCTGATTTCAAGGTTTTACGTCATATTTGCTATAGTTTGGCAGCAGTTCCAGTGATGCATAAACCCGATCAAGCCGTGCGTTGCTTTCCCCTTAAAGAGCGTGAAACTGGGTCGCACACCGCAATGCAATACTTGACCGATGTCTTCTAAGTTATAATCATGCACCAATCCACTTAGAAAAAGTGTGCTCTTGTTCCTGACAGGGCGAGTTTTGGTGCGATCAATGGAGAAGTAAACACAGTTGAAATCGCCGAGGACAATAATTATTTTTTGCGTGTTTAACTATTGTTCGATGCGCTCAAAAAATACCTTTCGCTCGCCTTCATTATTTGGCGCATACACACAGATTAGGCACCAGTACATAGAAGACAACTCAAAATCGACGACAAGCAGTCGACCAGATTCACACCTCACAATGGCTTGTTCCACAACACCGAGGTCTGCACAAATATTTACGCAGCAACCACCAGAGGTACCCACGGCGTGACTTACACACACATTACAATGTTCGCGGAAAGACGACACCATGCCGTCGGTATGTGTTTCGCTCTCTATTTTAGTTTCCTGGACAGCAACCAAGTGTAGCTCATTGTCCTAAAATAGATGATTTAGATAGCAGTGCCGCCTTCTAGTCCCAAGACCCCTAACGGCTAACGTTGCTATACGTAGTGCTGCCCGGAATTTAGCGCTCACGGTCATTAGTTGTACCAAACGCGCGGTGCCTCTACCGTACAGACAAATGCATTCGCGTGTGACTTGCAATGTAGGGCTGTAGTTCTTAGCCCTCCCGACTCGTGCTGTTGAGACGTAATACATTCCACACAAGTACGTACATTGTCCCGCACGCACAAGTACACGCACCCATGCAAGCATGCATACACACACACACGCACACACAGACGCGCGCGCGCGCGCACGCACACGCACACGCACACGCACGCACAACGGCATCAGTGAAGACACTGAAGCTTCAATTTCATGATAGTGTGTATGAAGAATAAGTAATTCCAAGAAGAAATATAATTTTGAATCGTAGCCAGTGTAGCTGCAAGCACGCTGTTCGGATCTGTGCCTTTTCCTCGTTAAACAAGAACCAACGCATCGTACTCTGCTCGGCATTCGGCATCCATTACTTGAGCCTTTATGAGATTAAACAGCGAAACGCCCCTAAATAGCCGTCATACACTACGGGGTTCAGTACATATCCTCTTTCCAGCCGATTTCTATTACCATAACTTCGGGGGAAAGCGCTGGAACTGTGGCAAATACGTAAAGCGTTAGGGTCAGTTAAGCACAATGATTTTCCGAGCCAAAAGGAAAAAGAAGTACACCTACAGTCTTAGTAAAAATAAAATTGGGGTGAGGATAGCACAAGAACTTGAAATCCATTAAATCACGTTTTGTGGGCCGAGTAAACCTACGCACCGGTAAAATGGGTTGGTTTCTACAGAGTAGTGCAGTTGAAGCTTATACAGCAAGCAGTGCTCCATCAGGCGGCCATCGGGCGCCTGTGATGACAGTCGCTGTGGGGCCCCTCATCACGATTAAGCGACGTGGCGCGCGCGTGGGCGCCTGTCGCCGAAGCTGGAATAAGCGACGCTTGCCGCAGGCTCGCTTTACGAGTAATGCATACGGCGGGAAGAGGCACTTAGTGGAGAATAAACGCATATGAAGGCGCGGCAAACGCATTACAGCTTCGAGGGATGCTGCTAGACTGCTACAAAAAATAATACAAATAAAGCCTCACAGAGAAGTACCGGCCTCGGGGGAAATCTTAGGGAGGAAATAAATAAATATGTGCAGTGAATATTAAGGATCAGAACCCCTTCCTCGCAGCCTCCATCGAGTGCCAAAGTTTCGCTTCGGCCAAGCTGCAACAAACAATCAAGAATAACTTCTGCAAATGTGACCGGAGTCCCATGAAATGTGCGACTGCCGCAAAAACTTGAAGCTGCGCTGTTCAGCGGCGCTATGCACCAGAAGCTCCTCAATAGACTTAAATTCATATGACAGCCCGTAATGGGGCTTTTACGATGCGCCTGAAATGCAGTTTTCGGTGCCGCTGCTTCTAAGAGAAGCGAGATGCGAAAAGAATTGCAGCAAACCCAAGAACAGAGGACGAAGGTTTCTTGTCGGATGGGCAGCACCGTAGTTCGCTTTTACGAGACACACGGAAAACGCATTTACAACACAGGACGACGCGAGGACGCGACAAGCGCTATCTCCGTACTAATAAACAATTTGTTGGAAAGCTTTGTCCTAGCCTCGTCCTGTGTTGTTACTGTTCCATGTTTTCTGTGCGACTAGGAACCGATGGTAACCGATCGCTCACAAACACGCCTTCCACCTTTTCGTGTGAAACTACATCACGTGGCTATGGGCAAGTCTTTGCATATGCCTGTCGTATGACCTTCCCTTGGAGCGTAACTCGTTAGCATGGGACCTTTAGCGGTAATGCACGTCGCCCGAAGCCACTCGTACGCGTTATCTACGACAAATTTGCGGTGAGGCAACAAGTTACCTCGCAAAGAAATTAATAAGGCTTTCGTACGAAGTGGTGTTTTCAGTGGCGTCTTCGAAAAAAGCAGTGTATTCGGGCTTACAGGGAACACCCGATGTTAAATTATTGAACGCGTCTTTAGCATAGTGCTGACGAAGAAGGCGTACTTTGCTGCAGCGTACCACACTGTATTTTCGATGGCAATATAAAACGTCACGCCATCGGCGTACAGCACCGGCGTAACGCCACCGGCGTTAGGTTGTGTCAAAACGATCAGAGATACTACCCGAGGCAAAACTCCGAACTATTTTTTGCAGAAAATTGGTTTGTTAGGACACGATTTTATGCTAGCCTGATTCATTATTTAATGAAAAGTTACCACAGCTTACTTTTGCTTGACCATTTACACCAGTTCGAATAGTGAGCGGTTCTACTTAAATCACTTCTTACGTTAACTACGGGGTACCATTTACGGGCTTTGCCATTTACCTTTTTCTAATTTACACAAAACTCCCGCCAAAGATTTAATACCGTTTGTGTATTTTTGTTGCGTTGATAATGATATTAGCGACAAAATTATAACGACTAACGAGTGCATTTGTTGTTATTGATCTCAATCTATTGATGTCAACAGCTACATGCCAAAACGTTTGTAGTGACTGAAAATTTCCAGTGATCCTTTTAGCCGCGAGTGAGCACTCGTATCCTTGAATCAGAGTCAATATTTAAAATAACTGCACGGGCTCGTCAATACGACCTCCAAACACTGGTTTGATCAATGTTCACTAATTTGTACAGAGACACGAATATGTTCAGCTAAAAACGCACGCCCAGAAATGGGATAGGCCTCTCTACACACCTGGCTTGTCAGCTGCTATTCAGTGACAATCCGCTGGCACTTCGAATAAAGCTGCTTAACTTAACTTTCGGTGCAGTGAGACGCCTACGTGGGTATATAAAGATATAGGTGTCCATACCTGTCCACCTCGTAGAGGCTACACCTAAGCCGACAAGCGCGGAACTGACTACTTAGCAGTATAACGTTTACATACAGCAAAGTACGGAAGCTCTTGCACCCTTCTGGGATCGCCAACATTGATCCTGGAGGCAGAGTCGCCGCTGTAAAAGATGAGCAGCAGGTGACACTCTTCATCTCCGGAGTCTTCTCTTCCTAACTACAGAGAACACATCGTGTCTTTAGCGTGTGGCGGGTATGTGACGGTTACACGGAGGCTATTAAAAGCTCATGGAGTAGAGGTCGCCCTCTGTTGCTGACGCTCGCATCAAACGGATCCCTGCTGGAAAGAAGCATGGGAGTGGTATTTCCGGCATTTCTCCTCCCGTCTGAAGTAATAAACATGTGTTCAAAAGTTTTAAGGCAACGTCAGGTGGTTCTGAACGGTATTTTCGGCTTTTACGATGCGACCGACTGCAGGACTCGTGCGAAGCAACATCCAGGACAAAGAGAGAAAATAGTCTATCACATTGGGTCACTGTAGGCGGAACAGCCTTCAATCGCGTGTCTCCTGCAGCTTGCTGTATAATTCCAGAAGCGTGGTTTCACGTGGTTTCACTAGGCAGGCGTTCACTTGGTCACGCATCTGCCGAATATCAAAACTACTTGAGTATTCCTAGACGTCTAATTTTTTTAGGCCTTAACCTGAGCTGCACCAACTTTTGATCACCTTGAACGGGACATGGTTACTTGTCTTAGTTCAACCTTTAGGGATCTCGGTCTTATTCCCCAAAACAAAAAATAACAATCTGCTGCGTTTTCTGTTTCAACATTTTCCCGTCGTACGACGAAATGTCCTGGATATATGAGCCTACATCCATAATGCCCATTAAAAGTTGGCTAGAAAAGGCATTATTAAGATATTCTGTCAACAGGCTATTGAAACGTCACGCGACGATCAACGTCCCAAAAGCTTGACCGCTTCTATGTCCCGTCTTTGGTGTGCAAGTAGTTCCCGCTTTTATCAAATATATGGAGTCTTTCCATCGTACTATAAATTCCTGAAGTCAGCGACGAGACGTACAGGAAAGTAAAAATAAAAACCCAAATCCACCATATTTTCAATAACCGTCACCACGTTAGAAAAGTAAACGCCCTAAATAATTTCAGGGGGCTACCCTCCGAGTGCGGCAAATTGTGGAGGTTGGTGTTCGTTCATGGTAAAAACAGCGCAGAAAAGACGAAGACAGAGATGGGATAAAAAAATTCATCGGTTTGATTTTATTACGCGCTCCATGTTTGTTTTTGTCCTACGTGCTCCACGAGTTAGTAAACTTCCGCATCTTGCTGTGTGAACAAAACAGAAGAACCTTTAAGAGCGATACCAGAACGACGACCACACAGCGCCCTGGTGATGAGTAGTGTGTGAAATTCTACTCACCTGAGGGAAAGTTGATTCTAGCCAACATGTGATGATCTAACTTACGGTGGTACGAGCTCAACCTTTCTCTTCAATATAATCAGGAAGAAAGCCTGCTATGCATTGAAAAACATCCAGCTCTACACCAATGTTCGCGAAGACGAAAGTTATGAAATTTTAGGAAAAACAAACTGTTGAGGCATAAAAATATTGCATCTTTTCCTTCCCAGGCAGGGGGAGAAAACTCCATTTCCCCTTTTTTTACCACAGCATAAGAAGTAAGCGGAACTCTTAAACACCCAAGTGAAGGATAAGGATTTCGTAAGTGCCCCATCTGTCTTCCTGCCAACCAGAGAAAGCGAATACTTGGAGGACCATGCTTAAAGCAATAGCCAGCATTGTGGGTTTTCTTTTTCTGATATCTTACTCCTATGAAATATTTGTTTCCTTTGTTCTCTGTTTTATACCCACGACTCTTCATTGTGAACTCGTCCCCTATACAGGTGCCACAGTTTTGTTACTCCATGGTTTTTTTGTGACTTGATACTTTTATGGTTTTTGTTAAGCTAACTCATGCATTTTCTGTTCGTGCTCACAGGGAATTCTCACATGACACGTCTTACATGTACGCAGTGAGCTTAACGTTCACGCTGTTTCTGCTACCCTTTTGTTAATACTGTCGTGTTGGGCGCTGCTCAGGACATGTCGTGTGCGTCACGTTTCAAATATTTGGCTTTAATTGATGCTAAGCAGAGAGGGGTGCTCCTGGTTGTTGGGTCGGCGCTGCGCCCAATTAGCAGCACAACAGCCCCGGGTTGCAGTAAAACGTACAAGTACTTTCATTTCAGTCTCGTTATATACCTTCCTCTTGTAGCGCGGAACTTCGTCTGCGCACGCCGCGCTTTAGGCTTAGGTAACACATTCGACACATCCCCCTTCGTTTGAAGGGCGGGAACAGACGGTACGAAAATGCGCTTTACGTAGATTACGTAACTGGTACGAGCATGTCCCAACGTTGTTAACACAGGTTACTCATGTCCTTCATGACACTTGTAAAAAGCTCCTGTCGTAACTCACCTGGCGACGCGGTCTACGTTCGTGTAGCAACGCCCACAGGTCGGGAACCGGTGACAAACCAGTTGCGACGCTGGACACAGTGGTACGCGCCGCAGCAGGTTGCACACGTGAGGCCTCTTGTGCGAAACAACCTTCGTCGTCGCATTCCACATTGTCCGGAGAATGACTGCAAAACGGTTGTTCAGTGGGTAACAGGTGTTGCCGGTTGCGTAGCAGTACACTGCCTACCTCTGGGATGACGCTGGAGGACTGGGGATGAGCCAACGGCCGTATGCCTTTTCTTCAGTACTCCAAGCGCCGTTATTTACTCGAGAGACTTTCTTTCTTTAGAGGAACAAAAGGGGGCCTGTTGTTCTCCATTTTACGGTGCCTAATTTGTAACTCGGGCCACGGGGTTTCCCTGATTGCTCCGCAACGTCCTGCGCAGGATCCGGCCTTCAAGCAGCTCCGCTGGGGATCGGCCGTTGTGCTCCAGCAGCGTGGCCCGGTACGGAAGAACCAGCCTAACATTTTGTTTAGCTTCGATGCTTTTTATGCCCCGTACTAAGCACGTAGTGGTGACACCGGGGATCTCGAGCACATGTGGGCTGTACCCGACCATGCCCCGGCTCTGCGTGGCTTAGCTGTGTTTAGGGAAAAGGGCATCCTGGTGGCTGAGCCAAAGCCATGGTTGTTTTCTGCCTCCATGGCTCCTTGGTGGCGGCGACACGCTACGTTGGCCCCTGCACGTTTGCCGCGTGGCTCGCAGGCCGCGCGGCAAAGCTTTGCTACACCACTCGGTTTCGTCGAAGTGGCGTCAAGACGAGTGGTGCTGTAGGTTTAACCAGGAGTAAAACAAAACCGAAACTGGGACAGGAAATTCCGAGTATGGCGTGGGCACCATGCGTAGACTGGGCAGGCCATGCATGCATGCGGCCTTGCAGTTTGACCGAATCGAAGATCTGTGCCTGTGCCGCCATCTTATGTCTGTCTCCCTTCACCGTCCGTTTTTTGCCCCTTTTCCCTTTCCGCTGACTATTTTTACACCATTTACGCAGCACGCAGGACTTACTCTTGGTTTAGGGGCGAAGCTTTTCTTGCTTGGGCCCTGTCCCGGCCGTACACGGCACATTGGACACGGCACATGGATGATGATTGTGGCAGGATCCCTCTAGGGATTGGACAACCACAGATTGGCCGAAGAGGTCATAACGTTCAACGCGTTCGTTGCTACCCAATAAGGAGGAGAGGAAGAACAGGTTGTCGTTCGTCACCTGCGAGCTCAAGACTCTTGCTCGGGCCATGTCCCGTCCCTCGTTGCTGCTATACACAGCGGAATGATGATGATGAGTGGTCCCGGACCGAAGTGGCAGCGCAATACGCCATGCATAAAAACAATGACAGCTTCTCGCGATTCTTTGTCATTCAAGGAGGGGAAGAGCCAGGGCAGACGAAGTCCCCTTGGCAATTGCCAGGCAGCCAATCAGCCGGTTGGAAAGAATTACAGCGCCACGAAACTTCAGCGTGGTGATGTCCTAGTGGAAGTACGCACCAGGGAACAAAGTACGAAAATCATGAAACTTGCAAGCATAGAAGAAACTAACGTGACAGTGACAGCACACCGCTGGCTAAACTTCCCCAAGGACGTCGTCTCTGAGTCCGAGCTATTTCACTGCTCTGACGTAGAGACGGAAAATCAGCTGCGAAGCAGGGAGTGGTCGCGGCACGCAGATTAGTGATCATAAAAAAACGTAGAAAAAACCAAGACCAAACACTGTGGTTCTAACGTTCAAATCGACAACCCCACCACATCCAGTAATGAAGCGTATCTGGGTTGCAAAGTGCGATCCTGTACATCCCAAATCAAAGGCGATGCTTTCAGTGTCAGCGGCTATGTCACGGGTCTCAATCATGCCGCGGCGAAAGCACCTGCGGAGAAAAAGCGCACGAAAACGAAAGATCTGGGAAAGAACCCGTGAACTGTTCTGGTAACCATGGTGCATAATCTACGTCATGTATGACGTGGAAGGACAAAAGAAAGTAATAACCATCAAAATCACACAGAATGTGTCATACCCTGGGGATAGGAAAGGCATATAATCTCACAAAACACTGCTCGTGATTACGATACTACTCCTAAATGCCACATTTGGGCACAGCTATTTACCTGTTTTGACTGTGCAAACTGGGCTGAGGCAAAGGATTTCTGACGGAAGTATTTGTATAGTTACCCAAAACTTGTGTTTGCAGTGGTTGACGGAGCACATGCACCGGTTGCCTCGCTCATGTTCAGCATCCTCTCGGGGTTCTGGCGTCGGTGGTGCTGAGCCTCCGCTTTGGCAGCTCGTTTAGCTACAGCAGCTGAAGAAGAGCACCACCGGTTGCCTCACTGGAAGTCCAGCACTCGCTCGTGATGGCTGCAGTGCCCTAAGGGAGCACGTACGCGTAGGTTCTTTCTACGGCAGCTATGGTGAACCTCTACGTCGTCGGAGCGCAGTGCGTCTCAGGAAGAGACCGCGAACTGCGTCTTAGCACGCGAAAGCACATCATCGTCACACCCCCCTCACGTTTTCGCCAATCATCGCGCCGTCAAGAATCTCCTGCGGGCGCAGCAAACTGCCCCCTCTCTTCTCCCCCCACACACTTTCGGAGAAGCGTGTCGCGCCGCCCTTCCCTCCCAATTTATCGATATTCTCCTCCTCTGCTTCCTTTCACTCGTTGGAGTTCCCATCGTTCACTCCATGACACCGACGGCGACTGCCCCCAGCCCATGAACGGGTGCCAAAGATCTGCACCCTAAAGGGAACTTTCGTGGACGTGGTGCGGTAGGGGCCGGCGCCATCTATGGTGTCAGCAGGGACGCAGGTCGAGCTGAAGGACCTGGTGTTCGTGGTAAGGCCCCCTCCTCTACCAGAGACCTGGCTGCCTCAGCGCCCGGCAATGACGCAGTGTACGCAAGTAAACCGCTCAGCGCTGCAGCTTTCTACACAACTAGGGACAAAAGCCGGTGTACCGGCTGCCGATGGAGTGAAGGAGGCTCCGGGGCTAACGCGGAACTCAGCAGGTTCTGCCTTTGCTGCATGGTCGACGCCCTCTTCTCAGGGGCAGTCGACATACCCCGGAAGAAGGCGCCGTCGGGAAGGGGCAGCGTTGCACGTGCGGCTCTTGTATGAGTGGCAGCAGCCTGGGGACACTGCCCCCCCCCCTTCTCCCGCGTGACCTGGGGCGGGAACCAAAGTGCCGCGGAAAGCCAGGGCTCTCTAGTGGAATAGACCGCAGCATATATGAGAAATACGGGAGAAGGTGTTATGTCACTTCACGAACACTTTCTCGAACAGAAAAGTATAAACCAAAAAATACCGGTATGGTGAGAATTATTAAATAGAGTTGTCGTGGATTCCCAGGCGGCACAGAAAGTGTGTCCTAAGACCGGCCCGTCTATGGCCGCTTTCTGGCATGTCCAGCCAGCATCCAGGTTCTGGCAGCCACTGATCATACGATAAGCGGCCAACATTCGGCAACCAGCGCTTGGGTATTTCTCCGGCCGTCCTTGTTCAGACGCACACCGCCAGCTACCCGGCTGCCAGATATTCAGTTCACTTTCGGCCGCCGATGTTGAGAAAGAGAACGGCCGAAGTTCGGCTTTAGGGCATCTGTTTTTCTTTCGGGAAGCGGTGTTCTGCCGAAGCACGGCAAGCGACCGGCCGCAGAATATCCGTATTCTTGTGGCAGTTGGTGCTCGAAAGGAGAAGGGCCGGAGCGCGGCAGCCTCGCTTTCGCTCTTTCAACGGTGAACCGCGCGTCCGGCAGCAGAATATTCGTTTTCTTCGGGCAAACGGTTTTATACAGGAGACCGGCCGACGCACGGACCAGAATGTACATTCTTCATTCGGTTAGCGATCCCCGGCCGAATTAGACAAGCGAACGGCCGCAGAATTTTTGGCAACCGGTGTTCAAGAGGAGACCAGCCTAAGTACGGTCTCAGGTAATACGTCATTCTTTCGGTAAGCGGCGTACAGCCGAACAACGGCAGGGGTTTGGGCGCCGTGAATTCATGCACAGACGTGTTTGAAAGGAGACCCGCCGGAGTAGGACCAGTTTTTCCCTGGGTGAAGAAAGAGCCGGTAGGGAGCCGAATGACGCAGATGCGTTTTTTTATCCGCTCGGTCATTCTTCGTTTTAAATAAACGAACATTATTTGTCAAACATTAACGAGTGTTCTAGGTGAACGGGCAAGGTGCAAGGACTCACTGGACATTGCAAGGGAATCCTTTACGCCATCGTAATGCCATTTATTGCAACAAGAAGACTGTGCCACACCAACGGGTGAGCTAAGCCTCGCCAGTCATAGTAGCTACCACGCCCCGCCCGCCGGCTTCGTCGACGCATCTCCTCGAGGCTATTCGCCCCCTCAAGAAATGGAGAGCATTGGAGACATCGACCCGGCAGAGATGTTCGACCCGTGGTGGTTGTGGTTCACCAAAATAAGTGTCCTTAAAGGGCGTCGAGCAAGCGGCCGCCACGAAGGAGCTTAAGCGGCGCCATGTCAAGGACTCCCCACCAAAGAAAGGCAAGGGCGCGCACAAGCGCAAGTTTTCGGCTATTCTTCTGAATATAATAGTGCGAAATACAATGTTGCACTATTTTGTTGGTGATAAACTTAGAAGAGGCTAAGCTCGTGCATTGGTAGGCTCAACTTCTCGCCCTGCTTCATGGTATTTTATGAATGTGTATTTAGAAACGCGTGTTTTTTTTTAAATGTGCCATAACAACAGAGTCTTGTGAATGACGAAGCCTGGATGTTAATTTATTTGCGGTGTTTGAAGGTGAGCTTAGCTACACTTCGGAAATGACTTATTTGTTTAAACATAATCGCCAACATCCTAGCAAACACGGATTTCGTCGGGTTTTTCTTGCTCAGGCGCAGCTTGTTGAGTTCACGCACGATTTGGCTCTAGCAAAAGATAAGCTTAAAGTAGTTGACTGTATTTTCTGGTACTGCATCGCTCTCAGTAATTGTTCGTCTGTATATTTTCCCGTGACATCAGGAATTCCCCAAGGGTCAGTTGCGGGCCCTCTTTTGTTTGTTATATATAAATGTTATTACTATATTGGCCTGAAATTTTTGTTCTCAATGTTCGCGAATGACTGTAAGTTTACAGGACTATAGCGAATGAACGTGATTTCGAATGCCTGCAGCATGATTCAAATTTAATGACATCCTGTTGTGCTTATTCCGAAAAGTCGTTGAATGTTAAAAAGTGTGTTAACGTCACCTTTACCAGAAAACCTTCATTCCAATTGAATACGTATACGGTAAATTACACTGCTTTAAGAACGGCCGGGGAATATAAATAACTAGGTTTTATTTAACGAGATGTTAGAGGTTAAATAGGCACGTTCACAACACAAAATTACGGCTGCACGTGTTTTTGGTTTTCCGAGCTAAATTTCAGCGAACCTCCATCTACCTTAAAAGAACAACTGTATTTTCCTCATGTGCGCTCATGTTGGAGTACGTATGTGTTTTCTGGGATCCGTACAGCAAAGAGCTGGTTAATACGCTCGAAAATATACGGAATAGCGCAGTGCGATTCGTATTAGGCACTTGGCACTGTCAAATTAGCATAAGGGAAAGTAAAAGTAAACTTGAATCTTAAGTCGGGAAAGATCAGAGACGAAAGCTCAGGTTGAAATTTTTTCGTAATATCTATCACACGAAAACTGGAATAGAAGGGGAAAAGTTTATCCAAGCGCCATTCTACATATCCCAAAGTGGGATCGCTAGCTTGAAGCAAATTATTATCTTTCCTTTAAAGGTGGCGCCTTGGGCGATTCATTGTATCTTAGATCAATACGAGAGTGTAATTATCTTCCACGTATTATTGTACCAACCGTTTATAATGACGATTTTCACCGGGCTTTGTGGGAATATTTTGTTATTTGGTTCCATATTTGAGGCTCAGTGTTATGTATCTCCCTACTGTAATGCATGCAAAGGCAAGGAGGTATCAAACAAATAAATAAATAAATAAATAAATAATCTTGCGGAGCCGCAAGTTCGCCTCCGACGGGTTGAGAACGTTACGCATTCAAACTTGACAAATGAAATATTTATTGTTTTATTCGTTGCAGTATGCTAGGTTTGCTGTATGAATACTACAATCGCTAAGTTATTGCTTTTAAACAAATTGTGAAAGTGTAGTATCACGCCTTTCCTTGCATAAACACAGAGGGATACAACTGCAGCCACCTGAAGCAAGGCGTCATTCACAACGCGGCTAGAATTTTTCTACCGTAGTACGACATTAAAGCAAAATTAAGTTCTTTTGGGCTATTAAGTGGTGTGCACGTAACTCATGAAAACAACATAAAACAGAGACTGTAAATGAAAGCACTTGTTGGATCTCTCCTAGGATCAGCCCTGTGAAAGATCGTCAGAAAAGTTGATCGAGTAGAAAATTTCTTTACAAGAAAAATGGGCAAACACTGGACATACTTTTTGTGTGAAGGCAATTATATTGAATGCTTATCAGTTTTTGTGGAGTACCATAACGCTTCGTAAAGGCATTCTAGCCGGTTTTGTATACACAAAAGTGATCAAGCAACTGTTGTAAAAATAGTTGATTTAGTCCGAGCATCAAAGTGCTCAGGAAGATTCTCCTAAATGAAATTGGCTAAAAGCGGCACTTTCATCTTTGAAATTCAACAGCCTTCCGCCCGCCTCCTCCTTCCCCGTTTATTGCAGGTAAGCCGCCCCACAGAAGATATCAGGACATGGACAATACCTCTACCTTTACAAAGAACTGAATATTTTCTGTATTAGTAAAAGAGGCACAGCAGTTAAAGGGACCACGATTTGTGAGCACTGTTTAATAAATAAATTTTGGTGTCAACTGACGCTGATAATTAAGCAAGGCTAGACTGAAGGCTGGACGGCTGGTGGTTGCGCGCGGGCTCACTTTGATGTGGCTGCATTGGATCCAAAATGCTGGGTTTGTGCTGCTGCACAGCGCGACTGAGTCATCTGCTTGCGCTACATGCAGTGACCGGCCTCAGTACAGTTAACGTACTGTGGCTGAACTCCAATGCCCGTAGTACGGCCGTATTTCCGGCAGCTTTAGTCCGGCTGGAGTCCGACAACCTTATCTCGGCTGTCCTCAGGTGGCCGTACTTCGGTCGTACACGGGTGTCTTTAGAATGGCCGGAGCCCTACGGCTGAAATATGGCCGTATGAACTTGAGCCGGGCGACTGGCCGACGGACACTGGCCGTTGGACAAACATGGGAGTACGGCCGTATACGGCCAAAAGGCCCACATTTGGGCACGGGCCGAACATGGCTGCCGGAAAAAGGCCGCACAGAAAATCACCGGCCACAGTACACTGGCTTGATTTAGGCCGAACAGTCCTGTGCTGCCTGGGTTACGACATTCATGAATTGTATGTCATCGCCCACTATCTGTATATTATGCCTGCAATAAACACATTTATCTTATATGCAGAATAATCCGTTTCGAAAGGAGAATCTTTAACTCCAAGACAGGGAAAATTCACTTGTATCTTCTGGAGGAGTGGCAATCGTTCTCCCCCAATCGATCCCATTAAATGAAATAGAGGTGAAAACCACTTTGCAGTTGGTTTCCATAAGCACGCAGATTGGAATAGCAATTACGATTTGTTCCTGGTATGTTCCACCAAGAGTTTCATAGAGGTAGAACGATCTGTTCGGACTCATCGATGAGTTGCCTGGGCGTTTCTGTAGCTGGGAGATCTCAATGCCCACAATGTATTGTGGGGCAGCCCTTGGAGCGACACAGGAGGCCGTCTTATCGAAACTGTGCTGTCGGGAACTCCCGTAGATTTATTCTATAATGCGAGTCCCACATTTGCTCTTTAACCCGCACTTAATCACTTAAGGTACTTAATCCCTAAAACCCCAACCACATGGGGCGTTTTGATCGCGTCTGGTGGCCGTCGGTGTCCCTGTGCCCTTGTACAGAGCTATGTACTGTGGAGGACACGGCCAGGATGTGCTCAAAAGGGTGAAAAGAATGCAAGTATAGTCTATTGGAAAGTCTTTTTTCTTTCGGCTACACACGGGAACATTATTAGTCCGGACTTTTACGGAAGGAAGGGGGCTTTTTGTGCCATGGGAGACAGATTGCTTTAGCTGCAAATCACCGGAGACGATATTCCATGTTTTTCGCATTGTTGAGAGGGCGTATATTTGTGGGATGTTTTACAGAGGACACTTTGCAAAGACGTCCCCCTAAACCTTCATGGCATACGGTATCTTTCCGTAGACAAAGAGGGTGGAATGCGCTATGACTAATTATGGCGCTGGCCTCCACAGCACATGGCGCTCACACACAGCAAGACTGTACAGCGACGTAGATGCCCGTTCTGCAAAGCAGTACTTCATAGGAAGTGTTGGCCGTTTTATGGAGGTTAATAAATCCCAAGAGGACTCGCCTGTGTGGCTGCCAAAAATAGAGCAACTTACGTCATTGAAAGATTTCTAAAGGACATCATTAGCCATAAGTCAGGCCGCCTCACCACGTTGTTGTTGAATATGATTTACGCTGTTGATTTGTGCTGCGTTGTGAATTGTGGAATCCAGGCAATAAAGAAAAAAAGTGTTTCCTAGCCGCGACGCGAAACGGACGCTGACAAGGACGAAGTCCAAGAAAAAAAAGAGTCAATTTTACCAATTAGGCGCTTGTTTGCAACCGAGCATACCTGGCAGATGGTGGTGAAGTGAATTGTCCTCTGCAGCCTTTTTCGCATCGCCGCCAGGGGCCGTCGGCGTTCCGGCCGACGCGAGCAAAACGCTCCATGTGGTTGCCGCTTAAACGTCTTACTTGGTCAACACACCTAAGTCTACTTGGGAGTGACTACTACCCAGTTTCCTTGGATTGCATACAACATCAGCGGCACCCATGCTATCAGGACGCATCAAAAGGTGGAAGTGGCACGAGGCTAACTGAATAGGCATGTGAACGGATGATGCTTGCAGCCTAATTACTTCACGGCTCTAGTAAGCTGCGAAAGTGTTAATTCCTGATTCCTCTGGCGGACTACCCAGAAGGTCAAAGCCGTGGTGGAACTCGAATTGGAGCGACGCCCGTAGGAAGCAGAACTGTGCATGATCACGTTTCCGACCCTATCGCCCTGCCGAATGTTTCGTAAATTTCAAGCGACTGCGAGCAGAGGCACGCAAGATTAGACTACAATTGAACGAGGCTTCATGGCAGAGCGATGTGAGGTCCATGAGAACTAATGTTATCTGGAAAACTGTCTTGGATAGGTTAATAAAAGTAAGTGGCACTTATAACGCTTTTACTGTGCCACTTTTGGATAATTATAAAGCCTGTACTGTGCAGGAAAACACCCTAGCACAACATTTAGGCAAACTGTCCAGTTCGGCCCAGTACTCTGAATTATTCCCCGAGCATTAAGAATAGGCTGAAGAAAGATTCCAGATCACTTTGATAATGCAGATGCATTTAATGCCCCAGTTACCATGGCTGAGCTACACCTCGCGACTGCTCAGGGAGAAAGTTGTGCGGCGGTGCCCGACCGCAATAATTATGAAATGTTAAAACTTTTGACCCTAGGAGCTTTAGAAGCCATGCGTTTGAAGCCTACTTTCCAACAGGGTGACAAGAAACCATTATGCTTATACTTTTGAAACTAGGTAAGACCATTGTAAACCGGCAACCTACAGGCCGATTGCCTTGACAAGCTGCCTACGGAAATGTTTTGGACGAATAATTATCATGCGGCTGACGCACTTTCTGGTAGAAAATCACCCTATTGATGCCTTTCAGTTTGGTTTCCGGGCAAGGCACTCAACCACTGACCACCTTCCTCGCTTGAAACTAAAATGAAGGTATTCATTTTTCTAACGACAGCACGGCGTCTCACTATTTTCTGACTTGTGGAAGGCTTATGATACCACATGGAAATATATTGTACTACTATATCTGCAGCGATATGGTATAAAGGCAGAATGCTCCATTAGTTTTTTTATGATGCTGAGTGGGGCTTAATGCAAGGAATGCACACTGCTTAGATCTGACGCTAGTATCTTTACTGCAGAACTGCATGCCATACAGCTCATTGTAAACAAAGTACTCGCTGAAGGGGCGCCGCAGCGAATAATCTTTTCTGACTCTCTTAGCGCGCTAGCACGTTTGTGTTCAGGAAACAAAAACAAAATTCCGCTCATTCAACAAGTGCTCCATTCAACCAACTAATGGACTGTGGCAAACATCACTTAGGCGTGAGTTTCTGCTGTGTACCGAGTCATGCAGGAATTCACGGCAATAAAAAGGCAGCTACCCCTGCAGCCCAGACAAAAGATTTTGAGGTGACGGAAACTCGTTTATTCTACGAGGATTACAGAAGAAGACGAAATAATCAATAAGGAAAAAGTGGCAGTCCGAGTGGACATAACTAAATGAAAACAATCTCCACCTTGTGAAGCCGCGCCTGAGAGAGTGGCGGAACTTCAGGCATAAAGAAAGATTTGTAGAGGTGTAGGGGTGTTATGTCGATTAAGAATTGGGCACACGTGCGTGACCCACAACTTCCTGTTTCTAGGAGAAGAGTCTGAAGAATGTGAACAATGTAGCAAGCGCCGAGCAGTAATACACATACTTGTTGAACGTCCTAGTTATGAAAATACGCCGCGTGAATTGTTTTCAGGCTTTTATAAATTTAACATTCTATTGCACCCCTTTTTACTGCTAGTTGAGGATCCCTCTGTTTCATTTGAAATGGTTTTTAAAAACTTGAGTGCGACAAAACTTTTACAGAAAAAGGTGCTCGCCGCCATCCTGCCCTGCGCAAGTGGATGTCTAGCAAAGCTGTTGCACAGAACTACAAATAGTGATGGAGGAGGATACGAAATATTTCTCGTCATCTGGGCGGGCTTGTCGATAGCGCTCGGCTGGTGTCACTAGATTAGGGTACAGAGTATCGGCACTCTTTTCTCCTATTGTTCTGTGCCGCCGCCACGATCATTGGTCAGTTCGCTTCGCATTACGTGACATTTATTTACACTGCGATGGTTTAAGGCCGCCGCCATTTCGTGTTTTATGAGCTTCAGTCGGTCAACTCTGGTAAGCTTAGCTTCGTTTTCTTGCTCTGCGGCAGCGCGCGACCGACGGCATTCCGAATGCGCATCAAAGCTAACGCGTGTAACAGCATTTCAAAAGCAAAAGTGCGCCCAAAAATACTGTTTTCCTGCATCTTTGGTGGTGTTAACAAACGACGCCGTCGAAGTTAACAGCTAGGCCGTACATGCGGCAATCTCGCCACCCTGATGAAGGACAAAATGGCAGCTGTTGCTGACTTGCCTGCGTTGGGAGCGGTGCTCTAATACCTTATCTACGGACACTACGCTCGGCTTCTCTGGCGCCAAAAGCTGGGTCCTGCCTAACGTAACGCATGCTCTGGGCGTCTTAGGCAAGGACTGCTCTATTTAGTGACACTAGTCTCGCAAAGGCGGCCATAAAAACTGAATAGCTAAAACTTTATTTAAAAAAAAACACAAACAGTAGTTGTTCACTTTTAGGAATACGTAAATGAAGGCAGATACTTAAATGAAACCAGTTAAAAGCAACGTCATTATTCCGCAATGTACGGCTGGTCACATGTAAAAAAAGACAGTAGATACAATGCAAAAAGGCGAAACGGTACAATTTCAAGACGTGGTATGTATGTAACAATGCCAAATAATACATGCAATTTTCACACGTGTGCGAATGAATAAAAGTGGAACGATTAGTGTTTTCTAAGTTGAGGGAACTGTTTTTGCGAGTAACATTCACAAAAAATAAGCCATCACAAAAATAGTTCCAACATACATTTGTCACTTAGAATAAAGGATCAATACATTGCGTAGAAAGCTCACTCAATGTGCTACGAAAGTGGGCCGCATTCTCCGGCGCCCATATTCTGTGCGTGAGAGTGGTACCTGCCAAAGAATTTGACATCGACAGGAGTATGGCGAAACCTTTTTTTTAGTATGTCAGTTTCCACAAATCACGCTAGTTTAGCTTGCACTGCAATTTTGTAACTTCTAGTTAGTTGTTGATTATGTTGTTGTACTATCCCATTTTTGTAAACTAATTCGTCAGTGTGTGCATTATACGGGACATTTTCAATTGCTCAAACCACCTTTTTTGCAAAACCGGAAGTTTGTTTAGATTATTTGCTGTCGTGTTTCCCCAAATTATCACACAATACCTGAGGTGTGGATGGGGCACAGAGTAATATAATAACTATTATTTTTAAAAGCAAGAAAGCACTGATACCTTCTTATAGTCCCAACGGCTCTGCGGGCTTTTGAGCATGCTGAGTCAACATGGTCTCTCTAGGGTATATCTTTGGTAACTAGTACGTCTAGCGTTTCGACAAACCTTTCAATCTTTACCGCGTATGGGCCAAGAATAATAGTGTTTGGTATTGCTACGCGTTTATTTCGAGCCCGATATAAGACGCTTCATGGCGTTTGGATAGCGTCGGCAGCTCCAGCCTCGGGGAACAGTGGACTCACCGAATTTCAACTGCTGTGTCCCTAGCCTACGATCCACCGAGACCAGCCGACGGGACCAGCCGTTTAGTGCCCATACTAGGACGGCTTTCCCTCCGCTCAGTTCTCTGCATGTCTTTAAGGAATGAGGACATTGCTTCGCTGCAGCCGCTGACACTGTTGTTACGGAGCCTCTGTTCACCGAGCTCATCGTCGCGATGGGCGACGGCAAGGACTTCAGTACTGCTCATTGCCATCGCGTATTTCATTTTCACTGCACTTACTCGGCTACTGCGGCTCGCCTGGTATGGGCCCCCTTGAAGGAGGGGAAGGGGGATATCGCGAGAGAACGACGAAGAATGAAATGCCAAATGTCGCTGTGCTTTACTCCTTTGATGACCATTAAAGGTGTGTGACGCGTGGCCTTGCTCGAGCTGGCTTGTTGCGAAACTGCATATACATCGATCTGCTATTAACCTTGGTTCCTATCATTTTTTTTTTGTTGCCACCGCATACCAGTATTATCCCTGTCTGTGTGCTTTCCCGACTGGTATAAATATAAACGCTATTTTACGGTACACTTTGTTCTGCTTGTTTGTTTTGATTTTGGGCCCCCTTGAAAGATAAATTAAAAAAAAACAGTTTGATATTTGCGCTCGTAATATCTGGAAAACGCTCACACCCGAAACTCCGGGAAAAAAATGCATCAAAAGTTGCTCGCTCCCCTGATATGGCTTAATGGCTTGAAGGAAACACTAAGAATTTACGTTGTTATGTGAACAAAGTTAAAAAAGATTACCTGCAGGAAACGCAGCCCTACAGTCCCACACCGATAAGATCTTTCAGATTCAAAAAGAACATTGCAACCACAGGAAATAAAATTATCGACTCTAATCAGGCCTCTAATTGACGATTCAATCCACCTCTCAAACACCGGTAACAAATAGTGTCGTGTTATCACAAAATTTACTAACTCCAAGAGGGGTGTAAAACGTCTATCTTTGCACCGCGAAATTAGACTTCAACATTTCGTGCTAAGTCAATGCCTTGTATATCAAATATCGTTTACACACAAACAAAAAATAAACTCGGCGAAACGTCAGCCACAATGGCCATGGTTTATTCTTAAGTACAATACGCTATTTAGAAACAAAAACTGTTACCTGAGAAAAACTCACTCGTGTCCCCTTGGGAAAATCGCATGCCATCCAGTTGGAAACGTTAGGTAACGACAATTGACCACCGGAAGAGTATTATTATAGGAAGTATCAGTCATTTTGAGCAATATCCGGGCGCGTTCGGAAAGGTACTGCACCAATTTTCGGGGATGATATTACTACACCGATCGCTTTATTTATCTACTGTCGGGTACACATGCGAAATATGAAAGAGTCGGGTAGAACAAACGTCCTTTTAATGTAACTGCTGCGCCAACGGCAGAGCCGGGGTGGAACTTTCCACGGAAATCTACATTTTATGACGCATCCCCGGTTCGAAAGCAAACAAGGACGCGTCATAGCCGAGTGGACGCCAAATGTAGGACGTCACATAAAAACACTGGATGACCAAGAGTGCGCTTGCTTTTGCACCGCTAGCCCATACGCGTGAAGTTCTTGCGTTAAGTACCGGAAGCATTGCGTCGTGTGATTAATGCGACGCGCAGATGCGCGGAAAGAATTGTCCCGAGAAAGCGGGAAATGGCGTCTTTTTCTCTTCCTCGGAACGACGAGCAGACCGAGAACGGGGCTCAGTTTATGCGAAGAGGCGGTCGCTCGCCAGATAGGTCACCCAAAAGGGAAGTCGACTGTTCGCCCAATTAAATAACTGATTGCTACAGTGAGAACCCCGGGTGCGAGGCATTGCTTGAGCTCCCTAGTAAAACTCGTGGTTAAACAACTGCCCTGATTGCTGCCAACAATTTTATCATTCAACTGCAACTGCCAGATTAGCAACAATGTCCGCGCCATAAAAAGAAGAGTGGTAAAAATTCAAGCGAGTTGGTTCTGGAAAAAAGCGCTGGTGCATTAATACGTACTAGTTTAAATAACAAAAGTTTTTAAAAGGTATATTGAAAACCCTTATAAAGTACGTTGCTTGGACTCCGCAATGGCGCAGTCCAAGCGGGTGATGGAAACGCGGGTGATGGAAAAAAGGCGGGTGATGGAAACGCGCGACCTCCAAAATAGTCGCTGCTCGGTTCTGCGTTATCGAAACCCTTCGTTTGCTTTTGCATGCAAAATTTTCTTGGGGCACTTAATTCTGCTTACGCGCTTTGAAGGGGAAAGCTTGTTATTAACAACGTTTTAAAGGGACACAGAAGTGAATTTGTCGAGCTCCCGTTTTTGCTTGCACTGCGTAGACGGGCGCAAATCAGCACACTTTTCATCGTTTATTCGGTTGACAAATCGGTAATTATTTTACAAAGCGCGAAAGAAGAAAAACTACCATGCGCGGTTTGCGGCGGCCGCACCAACTAAAGCTGTGACGTTAGGAGGAGCGGGCACCGTGATTGGACGATGCCCAAGGTGAGCAACCAAACAAGTTTCGGTTTCGGTTTCGGTTCTGTAAAACACAACCGTTGGCGTTGTTGGATGGGAATTCTCAATAACTCAGTAATCATCGTACCACGCTTCTGCCATGTTGTCAGCTGTAAAAATGGATAAAGTTAAGCCTCCTAGGACGGATTGGAATCGTAGCATTCACTAGCCGAAACCTACGCAGTGCATTAACGCCCTCCGCGTACCCGCAGACGCCCAAATTCATGCGCTTTTCCCCCATATTTGGAGCTTGCCTCCCTCATGCCTGTGTCGTAAAAAGCGTGTTCGCACCAGGCCAAGGGTCTGTTCATTCTGGCCTGTGCCCACTGCAATCAGTCGGTGCTTATAGCAACAGCACGCCAACGAGAACTCGCTAGCGCGCCAGTGTCAGAAGGGCGTAGCCTGCAAACGATAGTGGCCATTGTGTTCTCAGCGGCTTTTTGGGTGTCTTCTGTGTCACATTATAGAGGTTTCGTGCGCCCATGGTAAATGTAAAGCTTTTCCTCTGTTTTAAACGCGAAGTGTGCTACGTCATTGTTCGGAATGTATCACGCAATTCCTGCAAAAGCCTCCACTAAGAGGATAGCAGTATGTTCTAAATAAAAAATAAAAAATCACTGCGGTGACGCTTCGGAGACCGTGAACTCCACCACGCCAGTAGGATTTTCAGGGGAAACCGAAAATATTTTGGCTGAAAAAGAAATCTGGTCGAGATTCGAGCATACAGGCGAAAGGTGGAAGGGGGGGGGGTGCTAGAACAAAGAATTAAAATGTGCTAAATGTAGGCTTGTAAACATTAAACGAAGGTTGGTTCTCCCGAACACAATGGGTGGAATTTGTATGCACAACTAATACGGGCTTAATCAGCATTTAGGACATTAACACCTGCGGATGTTTTCCAAAAGGCCCGTTTTACCTCCCCGACAATATCCTAGACGAGTGTTCGCGAATTCATTTTAGCAAGGCAGCCCAGCCTACGTAATACCCTTCGTAAGGTTTTCTTCATTCTGATGGGTAGCTAATTTTTGTTACTTTTTGGATATTGAGAGTGTGCATGTAATTTATGTAATTTGAGGGTGTGTAATTAAAAAAATACAAAAGAAACTGTAGGCCATCGTAAACACGGGTAATTGCCTTGGCTTTTTTTTTTAAAAAAAGAGCGAACATAAATTAACAACCTGTCATAAATGAAAAAAAAACGTAGGCTAAAGAATTCAATCGGCTGCATAACAGGTGGCCCCAGGAAGAGGTAATAAACAAAAACATATAAATGTAAAATTTCTAAAAATAACAGCAAAGATCGAAAATGCCATCAATCAAGAAAATAAATTCACTGCTCCAGATTGTTGTCCATAACCCACGTTAAGCGGAAATAAAAATATAACAGCGGTCGAAAACAGGCAAGCACCGGATAATTTGGTCGCCGAAATGTCCGTACACCAAAATGTCCGTACACCGAAATGTGCGTTCACCGAAACGCCCGTACACCGATATGTCCGTACACCGATCTGTCCGTACACCGAAATTTCCGCACCGAAATGTCCTCGAGTCGTCTGGAGTTTGTCCGGTGCTCCGTGAAAAAATTCGCCTAAGAGCGTTGCTTTTGATTATCTTTATCTCCAGATAATCTGCTGCCGATGGTGCTAATATTCGTATAATATACGTAGTTCGATGTGAGTTTTCAATGTCTCACTTAATTTCCACCCAGGATTATCCGAGACTATATTTTAATTTAAAAACCTAATTGTAACGTTAATGTAACGACACGTTCCAATTTTCGAAGTGGAACTGGAACGCGTTCCTTTCGCAATAAAAGAACTTGTAACGGGAACTCGTTTCAAAATTGGCAAGGAACGAGGAATGAGCTTTCGTTCCTATTTTGGAGGAACGTGTACAACACTGGTGTGAAGCGACCTTGACTTGGAGCTAGATACAGTGTACAAACTAACCAATTAAATAAAGGCAAATTCTACCATTCACAAACGTGCCCTGGCTTCGTTTCAACTGAGCGAACGAATTGCGACGACCCGTCGGCGGCCGGCGTACGAAACGCTGGGCCGACTGACTCTGTCTGAAGGCCAGGGAGCCGCGCAGTAGCGCAGCCAATTGCCAGCTTATCCCCTCCTGACGTCACACGAAAACGTGGCAGAAAATGGGCGAGCTTAAAGAGAGGAGGACAGCATTTTCGAATTAATTTTTCTACTAAATAAAATCGTGTAAACGCGCCCAGGGTGGTCGAAACATGGCCTGGGGACTCCGGACCAGAATTTGCGCGAGTAATCCCGCAATGTTTACATATCACTTCAGTGTCCCTTTAACTGATGCATTGTACTTGCCTCTTTTACATCGCTTTCATTTCCTGGTCTTGTAGAGCGAATTGCATCGACTGGCTTCTTTTCTGCTATACAGTGCTCGCGTCAGTTCCTTTTGTTTTTCTTTGTTATCCAGTATCTTCTTTATCTTCCCTTTCATTTCTTATGCTGAATATACCATTTATTCAGTGACTTTTCAATAAATGTTTCAATCAATAAGATGGGTTCATAAGGGGGACTTTTCCAATTAGTCCTCTAGCGTTTTCCTTCTAGTGTTCTTCGTGTGGACCTGCCAAAATGTCAACAGGCGCTGAGGAGCTCTCTTGGAGCACGTGGTAGACACGTAAAACATTGTTTTGCGTACAAACAGAACAGCAGTTGTAGGTTACTTCAGGATTCACATCAGCTGACTCCGCTTGCTTCGCTTTAGATTTGCACTCCCCGTAGTGCGTGTCAAACTCTCTTGTGCATTTCAGCAGCGTGAAACGTACCATATTGACTCATGGGCATCGGCGGGACGTTGTCTGAGGGAAGCAAACACAGTGCACAGGGGAGGGGGGGTTAAGGTATAAGCGAAATTACACGACGTCCAGATATATAAAACATGAAGCAGGTTCTTTTCCGTTGTTAGCGATTACACGTTTCGGTATGTGTTGACACTTATGACTCTGTTACATAACGGATACCTTTTACTAAGCAGGACGATCGAAGGCAGAGGCTTTTCAAATAATTGTCTCGCGCCGATGGAATAAAGACGTAAGGTTTAATGATCATGCGAAACACGATTACGCGAAATGACTATTTGCTTTCGGTGTAGTAAATTATCGTTAAAGGCACCCTGCGCTTAGGTAGAGAAGCAGGCAGAATGCTTTATTTATAAAAGATCTCTAAGCAACGGGTGGCCGGCAGCCTTATCTGCGCGGCAACCTTCGTATACCGGGCTATGACGATCTGTATCTCTTTACACTGCGCGTTACGCAAAGTTGTTCATGTGAACGCTCTTTGCCTCTCCCTTTTGATTTTTCCGCAATGCAGAGAAAGCATTACGCGTCCAGACAGACGCTTGTCGGACATCTTCAAAGGAAGCCATGTTCTCACAGCTCAATCACGCCAAAGGTACATTCAACCGGGAGAAATTTGCGAGTGTTCCAGCCATTGTGCTACCCGCCGGGGCAAGTGGCGCGCAATGAATCGCGGCATAGTGGCTTCTGTGAAATGCCGTCCTGCTATACCCTCGTTTTCTTAGAACCTACACTCCTACAAGTCGGTAAGGACATCTACGGCTATTATCCTGTGCTCGCTCATTTTTTTTTTCATCATGGGACGCATATGCTGTTGCACCTTGAAACCATCCCTCTTAAAATAAAATGTATATTATTTTTCACAAATTGCGTAGAATAAAAAAAAACCATTTACATGAGTGCTACACCTTCTTACTGACGCATTCTTCATTGGTAGAATACCTAGATTTGAACCCGACATGCCCATCAATTGCACAAGATAAGAACTAAAAAGGTAGCTCGTTGAAACACGCTTAAACATGCTTTAGCGAATAAGGGTCACAACAAGCACAATAAAAGATTTATGTAACCAGCATGCATATCGCAGTCTAACAGACCATCTTCCTGGACTATGTTCTGCAAAGGCGCCGCAGAACAAACATGAAATAAAAACAACAAATTAATGACAAATCAGCTTCGATTGGCCTTCGATTGGCCAAGGAGCCCAGGCGTAACTATTTCCGACATTACAGAGTAGGTTCTGAAATCATCTGGATTGACAGCTTAGTTTAAAAAAGAATACCAGGGACAGAATTTCTATGAATAATTAATTAACGTGGCAATAAAAAAATGGCTAAAATCCACGCTGTGAATGTGGTTCCAAAGCAAAGCTTTAAACGACGCCCACAAAATATGCCCATGCGACGTCACTTGAATTTACACACGTGGCTCTACAAAGAGTGAAACCAGATGGCGGCCGTAACTTGGAATTCGCGGTGCCGGAGTCCGAAAACACCGCAGCAGCGTCGGTCACGGCCGGGCTAGAGCGGCGAACGCCACCGCTGTAGCCTGGTAGTGAGGCGGGAGATAGTAAACGGAGAGTAGCATCTTTAGAAGGGTGAGTAAGCGGAACTAAGCCATACTGATGTTCTAGCTTGGGGCTACACCACCGCGTGACACAAGCGCATACACCGAAACAAGTGGGCGTGTGAGCTTAGTGATTCCCATGTTAATTTAGGAAGTTCGAGAAGTGCGAGAAAGCTGAGGGAACTTTTATAATCGCTATTTATCAGAACCGGTTGCTACTTTCGCCTTTTGTAACACCTCTTAAAACTCAAACGAATTGGTATTCACCAATTTAGAAACCGGAGTCCCATTCGTGGCAATGGTAGTGTTTCTATAGAGACGAGATGTCTGTGTGTGGTCTGTACATTTTGTTTTCCCGCCCTACAAACCAGTCCTTAACGTATGTTTGCCGTGCGACCACCTAATTTCGTCAGGTGCGAGTTATTCTGGAGGTGCTGTCGAACAACTTAATCAATACGTGTGAAGGAAGTGCGCAATGAAGTCGAAGCTGCGGTAAAACAGGCCCAAAACAACCGTAGCTAAAGCAGACGAGAAAGCCGCACCGCCGACACCGCCGACAGCGAGCAGGCTCTTCCGCGCGGGGAACGCTGGGTAAATTCGCCATGCATCTAGAGTGTGCTCCGTGAGTGAAACCCTACCGGCGGTGTCGCAAAAAGGGCTGACGACGACCAGGGAGGCGAAAGTTTAGGGCACACGTGCGGCAAAGTTCCTGTGCCCGCCTGCCGAGTGGCAGCGCAGTACGCACGCTTTGCGCCGTGTCTCAGCGGGCCTCGGAACGGCCGAGAACGAAAGCGCACGGCTTGCTCGAGTGGTGGAAATTAGGGCACTTTGATTGCACCCTCTTCTTATGTAAGTGAAGGTTGTCCCCTGTCCGTCTTTGTTATCATTACAAGCGCCACTTACCTTCTCCGCGCGCTCGAGGTACTTATTAGTTTTATTTTAACTTCGGTTGTCTTGGCAGTACTCCCAAAAACAAGAAGGCGACAGTTCAGCTTTTTTTCTTTGAACTCGTTGCTGTCGTATTACCACATTTCCTGGAACTATCAGCCCATGTCCAAAGACTGAGTACAGTGTTTCCCTTATTCGCATTAAAATTTGGCAATAAAAATCTTTATTAAGATATTCTGCATGCAAGCTGTCGCACAGTAACCCCACCATCCACGTTCGAAATGCTCTAATGCTGAAATGTACCGTGTTTGGTAAGCAGGGTGGCCTCGCTTTTATCAGACGTAGGCGAATCTTTCCGACATAGCGGAAATTTCTGAAGTCGGAAAATGGAGGTACAGCAAAGTTAAAATAGTCACCCATATACACACTACCCCCCCCCCCCCCAAAGTGTCACAACGTTAGAAATGGAGGCTGCCGAATTAATGTAAGGGGGGGGGGGTATTTCCGAGTGCGGCGAACTGGGCAATTGGGTGTATGTTCATGATGAAAACAGCGCAGAACGGACAGACAGAGATAAGACAAAAAATGCGGCGCTCTTTGTTTTTATCCTATCTGTACGCTCTTCCCATTTGCTTTTATTCTACGCGCTCCACCAGCTAATAAACTTCCCCATCTTGCGGTGCGAACAATAGAAAAGAAACTTCATGAGCCATAGCATAACAATGACCCCAGAGCGCCCTAGTGATGAGTAGTGTGCGGTATTACACTCACCTGAGGGAAAGTTGATGCAAGCAAACACAAGTGATGATCTAAGTGCAGGCGATACGACCACAACCTTTCTGATCAGTATAATGTAGGAAGACAGCCTGCTATGCAATCAAAAACATCTGGGTCAGCACCAGAGCTAGCGAGGACAAAATGCCTGGCATTTTCGAAAGAAAGAGGACGTTATTGCATCAAAATTATGCACTTTTTTCCTCTCAGGCATGTGGAGAAATCTGTTTTTCCACTTTTTTTTTTACCACAGCAAGATGAAAGCAGAACTTTTAAACACCCAAATAAAGGATAAGGATTTCGTGAGTGCCCCATCCATCTTTCTGCCAACCAGTGAAAGCGAATATTTGGAGTACTGTATTTGAAGCAATAGCCAGCATTGTGGGTTTTCTCTTTCTGACATATTCTTCCTATAGCATCTTGTTCTTAGTTCAGCCACAGCTCTTCACTGTGTGCTTTTCCCCTATACAACTCGCCGTTTTTTTTTTTACTCCTCGATTTTTTTGTTACTTGCTACTTTTACGGTTTTTGTTAAGCGAATTCATGTATTTGCTGTCATTTTGGCTAACCGTGAATTCCCACATCACACGCCTCACATGTACGAACTCCGCTTTACTTCACGCCGTTTCTGATACCTTGGGTTAATGCTCTGCGGCCAGGCGGTGGTCAGGACATATCGTGTGCGTCACGTATAAAACAATTGGCTTTAATAGATAATAAGCCGAGAGAGGTGCTTCTGGGTGTTGTATCGGCGCTCCACCCATAAAGCAGCACGGCAGCCACGCGTAGCAGTGGCCCGAATAAACACGGCTTTATGTCATTCTCGTTTCATACCCTGAAGTGGCAAGGGTGAGAGCCTCATCTCGTACCGCGGAACATCATCTGTGCATGTCACGCTTTTGGCTTAGATTACACAATTGATACTTCCCGTTCGTTTGCAGGGAGGGAACAAACGGTAAGAAAATTTGTTTTACGTAGAATACGTGACTGGTACGTGTACATCACAAATTGTTAACACAGGTTACATGGCACTTCCACAAAGGCGCTGTCGTAACTCGGATGGTGGCGTGGTCTACGTTGCCGCAGCGACGTCCTTGAAGCAGGCACCGGTGACGCACCAGTTGGGACGCTGCACAAAGTAGGTGAGGCCTCTGGTGTGAAACAACGTTCGGCGCCACATCCCACAAGGTCCGCAGGGTGCCAACTAAGCGGATCTTGAGTGGGCAACAGGTGTTGCCGGTTACGTCGCCGTAGACTACCTCCGTCTGCGAAGACGCTGTAGGAACGGGGATGAGCAGACAGCTGTATGGCATTTTCTTTATTAGTCCACGCGCCGTATTTTGCGCGGGAGGTGTCTACAGTCTTTGTAGGAGCCAACTGGCGCCTATTATTGTCCGTTTTATTCTGCTTGCAAACCGGCCTGTCACAGGGCTTCCCTGGATGCTCGGCAACGTCGAGCGCAGGATCCGGCCCTGAAGCAGCTCCGCTAAAGATCGGCCGTCGTCCTCCAGCGGTGTGGCCCTGTGCGGAAGAAGACCATCCTAAAATTTTGTTTATCTTCTGTGCTTTTGTGCTTCTATGCCCAGAATTCTCGCCCGGGACATCTTGTGAATTTAGGTGACGGTATTGACGACACCGCGGATCCTGAGCGCATGTGGGTTGCACCCACCCACACCCCGGCTTTGCGTGGGTAAGCTTTGTTTAGGATAAAGGGCATCCCGGAGGCGGAGCCAGAGCCGGGTTTGTTTTGGAACGTCATGACCCTTGGAGGTGGAAACTTTGGCCTTGCTTCCTGCAGACAGTACTCCACGATTGACCTGCAATTGGAAAATCAGCCTCGTCCTATCTCACTCCCTCTCTTTTTTCCTGTCCTGCTATCTTTCCACGCCTTTCCAGTCACCTACTCATTACTGGAGTTTTCGCGTACCCTCAGGCTGCAAGGGTGAACTTTTTGCTAAATGGCCTACCTAGACTATTTTTCATGAAGTTGTAGTGGCCCCGTGTCTAGCGTGAATAGGAGCACAGTCCCTGGTTGGGCTCAGGGGAGGACGACCAGTCTGGCTTCGGAGCTAACGGGGAACTCCGCTGGTTCTTCCCGTGCTTCACGGTCGACCCCCTCTTCTCGGAGGCGGTCGACATACCCGGCGGTCGACATACCCACCCTCCCTCCCGGGCCCTACCATTGACGCGTACAAATGGGCCGCGGAAAACCCGGGCTATCTAGTGGAACATTAGGCAGCAGAGGAAGAGAGAAGATATATGTGACGTCACCTACACTTACTTTAACACCGAAGCATAAACCCAAAAATACCGTAATAAAACTTGCTGCTGGGCTAGTTGGTTCATGGTCATTACAACTGAGATTTGCGCTTTAAAGAACAGGACACGCGTAAGGAAAAACGGACAGGACTGGCGCTACTTCAACTGATTTATTCAAAGGCTACATCTTCGCATTTATACAATAACAGACTTGATCATGCGCAGCGTGAACCATTTAAAGGACAACTCTCAACCAATCATCGCAACAAATACATAGATAACCGCAGCCGTTAACACTGTGTCATACTAGATAAGTATTCCAACTCAAAAGAGAAAAAAGCAACGGAAGTATCAGTGACACAATCAGTACCATGTTTCTTGATATAAAAAGCCTCCAGTATTTCACGCACGTTTGCATCGTGGCTTCTGCCCAAAATCTTAATCTCACATAGCCATGCAACACAATCCTTAATTTTGGCGCAATGTGCAGAGAAGTGCGCTGTCTCCCCATTCTTTATTGCCAATTTATGCTCACGTGCTAGATCATTAATACACCGGCCCGAATGGCCGATATAGGCCACCCCGCACGACAGCGGTATCATATACACCACGCCGGGTCAGCACTTCACAAAAGGCCTAGAGCGCTTCTTATCGCAAGCTCGTTTCTGTGCGGCAGAAATGCGAAGGCACAGAGCAGAGAGCTTCCTGGGAGCGGAAAAGACAACAGGGATGCCGTGTTTCTTTGCCACCTTCTTCATGGGGTGGGAAACCTTGTGCACGTAAGGCCCCACTTCAGGCCTTACTGTTGTGCGCACCACATCCGCCCTTTCCTTTATTCCTCCCCTTTTTATCTTCTGAAGCAACGACTCAGCAACCGCTGTAATCACCGAGCACGGAAATCCTGCTAAAATCTATCTTTCCACCTGTTTTTGGAAGGATTGGTGCATTTTCTGAAAGCACGACATCGTAAGTGCAGACTCTATGCATAAACCTGCAATTGCGCGCTTTACTGTCTTGGAGTGTGAAGAGATGAACGGCCTCAGAGCTTTTTGTTTTGCCCGGGGCAAAAAACACTAGCACGTGTGGTCCTTCTGAAAGTCCAAGTTAAGATCTAAAAACTGCAAGACGCTGTTTAACGGTTGTTCGGGTGTGAACTTTAAGTCTTTTAGATGCGACGCTCAGAGCATCTCTTGTCGGCGGCCCTGTCCTTCCTGCGTGCGTCCGTTGTTGTTGTCCGCAGCCACTCTCCCCCTCTCCTCTCCGATAGCGAACACTCTCTCGCGAGGGGCATCGGATTGGATTGGATTGGATTGGATTGGATTGGCTTGGCTTGGCTTGGATGGGATTGGATTGGATTTGGATTGGATTGGAATAAAGTGGATTGTGTTGCGTCATAGCCGCGGCACCCTCTCTCTACGCGGTCTGCTCTCCTTCGGGCGCGCTGCGCATATAACCGGTGTGCCACTCTCCGGCGGCCTTTCGGTCGACGGTTGCTCTCCGCTTGCGCTTGAACCCCCCTCAGCGTCCCATCAGACCAGGGTTCCCGCGAGGGGAGGTGGGCGTAATTTTAAGTGCAATGCACTTCTTAAGCGACCCTGAACCTGCGTCCACCGGCGATGTCCGCGCACGTGGAGATGGGCGCGCGCAGCCTGGCCGCTGACATAGCCCATACCCACGTGGGGGATTGGCCAGGAATCTCCTCGTCTTCCTTGGCAACGGGGGGAGATGGGCGCGCGCTGCCTGGCCGCTGACATGGCACATACCCAAGTAAGGGATTGACCAAGAATCGGGCGTGAGAAGGGCTAATGCACCTGCTTAAAGGAGTACTGACACGAAATTTCAAAGCTGAGATCCGCTCTAGCAATCAAGTACAACGACAACACAAATAGGTGTCTGTGAATAAATGCATCTTTCTTTCTTTGTAGTTATGTGTGTGTGTGTGATCTCTCTTTCGCGAACATTACCGAACCGCGCAAATTCAACTCGTGCATTCGCACTTTCACATTCTTCCCCTCGGGGAAATGCGGGGAATTTTTTCATGTAATCGAAAGGTGGATAAAAGTTCGTTAATTGCTTGTGCACGCACTGTTAATTCTAAATCGTTAAATCAGACTAGAAAGTCGTCGACACATCTAAAAACCTTACAGACAATACCTCCTTCAAAGGCACTTGCCCACGCCCTATCAACAAAGACTAAAAAATGTTACATAAAACAGGGGCAACACACAGACCTATGGAAATGCCTTGTCGTTGACGGTAAAAGCCGTCGTCAAAAGTCATGAAGGTATTCTTAAGATAAAATTCCAACAATGACATGAAGCCATCGACCGACACACCGGCTGCGTTCTGAAATGTAACTGAACCCTAATGGTCAATAATTTCCCTTACACAGGCAAACAACTCTCCCTGAGGCACAGAAAAAAAACGATCTTCTACATCTACTGAAAACCCATAGCTAACGGAGGGATCATTTTGAAAGAAACGGGTGACCACTTCCGAATTCTTTGTGGCGTACGGGTCCTTGACAGCTAACGTATTCAAATGTTTTTCAAGAAAGCCGCTGAAACATTTCTGCCAAGTACTCCTCTCGCTAATAATTGTACGGAATGGCACATCTACTTTGTGTGTTTTTGCTGAGAAGAAGAACTTTAGGGCACTAGTTTTACTGTCAGTAACACACTTCGCTAACCTGGTAAGCTGCAGCTCCTTCCACATAGCAGACGAATTGCTTTTCTTCCTCGTCGCACTTCCTTTCTTGGGAACAAAGTTCCTTTTTACGGCCAAAAATACCGGTATGGTGCGAATTACACGATGGAATTGTCGTGGGCATTTGCATTACTCAGATGACATTCATGAATTGTATATTGTCACGAGGCCAAAGACGACACAGTTGTCTTCAACGAAAACATGTTTATTGGAGCGAACTTGTGCTCCTCTAACAACTCAAAGAATATGGGCGGCGAAGCAGCAGTCAACCAAGTTACGTGCGAGAGCGAGCGTAGACGATTGGAATGCCGCGGCATCTGTTCTGCGGGAATTTATCACTAGGCGCGAGGGTTTCTCAAATAGTCGAATTGTATCCAGAACACTCTAGATCAACAAAGATTATTCTAGGCTGTTTACGTTAGTTCGAAACGCTGTTCCTATCAGAACAAATAACACATGCGGCAGAGAAAGAAAGAACGGAACACGTGACTCCCACACCACTCAGACAACGATAACACAAGCCGGGCGGAAAAATAAAAACACAAATAAACAAACCCAATGCATGGTTCGCGGCATTACCACCCCTCTAAGAGTGCATCGACCCGTTGCTAACATAAGCGACAGCCCGAACACATAAAAAATAAAAGTCCGTCATTGTGCGTAGAAAGGTTTTAAGCAAACCACGTGGACGACTTCGGGCGGCGTGTGTCGTAGTGATGTTCCGGAATCACCATCGGGGATCACCTCGTGGTAAGGTGGCCAACACGTTGTAAAATCCAGTAGGGTGCGAAGTACCGTCGTAGAAGCTTCTCACTGAGCCCGGGTCGTCGAATGGGAGTCCGAACCCAAACACGATCCCCTGGGTGGTACTCGGCATCTCGGCGTCGAAAGTTGTTGCGCCCGGTATCCACCAGCTGCTGGTCCGTTGTACGAACTCAAGCGAGCTGGCGGGCCTTCTCCGCACGCTGAAGGTATCCTTGGACGTCAGCGTGGAGGTCGTCGTCTTCCACGTGGGGAAGCACGGCTTCAAGCATCGTAGTCTGCTGTCTTCCGTAGACAAGCTCGAATGGTGTCATCTGCGTAGTTTTCTGGATAGCCGTCTTGTACGCAAACGTGACATACGGTAGGACGTCGTCCCAAGTCTTATGTTCAACGTCAACATACATAGACAGCATATCCGCGATTGTCTGGCTCAGGCGTTCCGTTAGTCCGTTCGTTTGGGTGTTACGCCATCGTTCTTCTGTGATCCGTGTTGCTGTAGCGTAAGGTTCCTTGCATGAGCTCCGCAGTGAAGGCCATTCCACGGTCCGTGATTTTGACTTCCCGGGCTTCATGTCGCAGCACAACTTGGTTTACAAAGAACTTGGCAACTTCTTATGCAGTCCCCCTCGGAAGAGCGGCGGTCTCTGCGTAGCGCGTCATGTAGTCTGTTGCTACGACAATACACTTGTTCTCGGATCGTGACGTACGGAACGGGCCCAGAAGGTCCATTCCAATGTGTTGGAAGGGCTTCGATGGGACGGAGGTCGGCTGCAGAAGTCCGGCGGGTCTCGTGCGTGGCGTTTTTCGTTGCTGGCAGAAACGGCAGCTCCGGACATAGTGCGCGACGTCAGATGTAAGGCGGGGCAGTAGTTCTTTGCCCTGATTATTCCAATAGTGCGAGCTGTGCCGAGATGTCCTGAAGAGGGGTCGTCGTGGCATGCTTCCTGAATTTCGTCACGAAGGTCTCTAGGGATGATAAGAAGACAATTTGTTCTTGTTGCGGGGCTGAAATTCTTTACTAGGACGGAGTTTTTTAGGCGGAATGCTGGTAAGTTTCGTTTGAAGGCCCTAGGCATGGGGATGTTTTGTCCTTCAAGGTAGTGGATCATTATACGTAACACGGGGTCCGCACGCTGCTTGGCGGCGAGATCCCTCTCCGTCATGACTCCGAAGAATGCGCTGTCTTCGTCAGAGTCTTGCGGTGGTGGGTCGACGGGGGCGCGAGACAGGCAGTCGACGTCGGAGTGTTTCCTCCCGGATTTAAAGACTACTGTAATGTCGAATTCTTGCAGGTGCAAGCTCCACCTACCAAGACGGCCGGAGGGCTCCTTCGAATTGGCGAACCAACACAGCGCATTGTGGTCTGTCACAACCTTGAACGGTTTTACGTATGGGCTAAATTTCGAAATGGCCAATATAATTGCTAAGCATTCGTTCTCAGAGGCTTAGTAGTTTTTTTTTCTTTGGAGAGACCACGGCTGGCATAGGCGATTATTTTTTCACCCCCGCTTTGCTTTTGTACGAGGATGGCACCCAAGTCTACATCACTGGCGTCCGTGTGCATTTTAATTCGCCGTTTTCGTCGAAATGCGGGAGCACGGGTGGGGGGGGGGCGGGGCTTTGCAGGCATTGTTGCAGCTCGCAGAATGCATTTTGCATTTTCTTGGGCGTTTTCTTAACTGAAAGGGGTGCTATCGTTCGTCAAGCGCATGAGTTGCTCTCCAATGCGTGTGAAGTTTGCGCCGAAGCTCCGGCAGTATGCGTACAGTCCGAGAAATCTTCGCACGCCCTTCTTATCTTTCGGTCTTGGGAAGTTCGCTGTGGCAGAAGATTTCGCCGGGTCTAGCAGGACTCCCGCGGCGTTGACGACAGGGCCCAAAACTGGAGTTCCTCGCACGTGAAGCGGCACTTTTCAAGCGTCAGCATCAACCCCGACGTACGGATGGCCTCGAGTACAGACTGCAACTTTGCAAGGTGTTCGTCGAAAATCCGGGAGAATACCACAACATCGTCGTAGTGTACGGGGCAGGTGTGCCACTTCAGGCCAGCTCGCCCAGTGTCCATGACTCTCTGGAACGTTGCTGGCGCCGTGCACAGCCCAAACGGCATAACCTTGAACACGTATAGGCCGTCCAGGGTTATGAATGCAGTCTTCTCTCGATCTCTCTCATCCACTTCAATTTTACAGTAGCCTGTCTTCAGACCCATTGATGAGAATTACTTTGCGTGGCAGAGGTGGTCGAGGGCGTCGTCCATTCGTGCCAGGGGGTACACGTCCTTTTTGGTGATCTTGTTCAATCGCTGTTAATCAACGCAGAACCTCAATGTGCTGTCTTTTTTCGTCACGAGTACGACCGGAGCAGCTCAGGGGCTTTTCCATGGCTGCATAATGTCGTCGCTGAGCATGTCTTTGACTTGTGTACGGATGGCTTCCCGCTCGTTTGAAGACACGCGGTACGGTGACTGTCGGGTAGGGCTTGCTCCATCTTCGGTTATAATTCGGTGCTTCGCCAGAGGTGGCTGACGTAATTTCGAGTTTGACAAAAAACACTCGCTGTAGCGACGAAGCAAATCGAATAATTTGACACGGTTTTCTTGCGGCAGCGCTGGGTTCACGTCGAAAGAATGTTGCAGCTTGAAAGCCTCTGCGTTTGCGCATTCAAAGTCGGCGACCGCGATCACTTGACTTCCTTCTTGCGTTTCTTTGAGGAACGCAATGACAGCGACCTTGTTTAGATACTAACGCAATGGCAGCGACCTTGTTTAGATACTGGTATTCCTCGGTGAAATTGGTGACTGTGATGAAGTTCGGGTTAGCCGAGACACGTGCCAGACGTCATAAGGGTCGGAGACATGACATGGATGAAGAATGCGGTGGTTGTATTGTCGGAACGTGAGACACGCGGTGCGCGGAACGAAAAAAAAACCAAATAATAAGACTAGGAGAAAGGAAAGAGGACAGCAGTCCTTGTCAGTCCTAGTCGCGCTAGTCCAGTAACCTTAGTCGGGTGCGGCGCCAGCGCCTAATGCCAACAGAACGTGCTAACGTTGCTGCGCAGCGTTCGATGAGGTCCGGGTGGTCTGCCCGAAGAGGTTGCGGCCCCCTCCTGGTTGGCCCGACGACCAGGCGACCCGGCGCAAGGCGCGGATGCCCGGCGCAGCGACAGACACGGGTATCCGGCGCTGTGGCGATGGCCCCGTAGCCCCGGCAAGAGCCGTCGACGTCCCGGCGCGGTAGCACGGGCGCCGTTAATGGGTTTCTTCACGATTGCAAGCGCGACCCCGAGCTCGAGCCGGTGTCACCGTTCCGTCCCCCTTCTCGCACTCGCGCTGCCTTCTCATCATCAGCGCGCATGACATCGTGGCACATACCCGCGCACGGGGGATTGACTTGGCATCTCGTCACACTACCCCCGGCTTCAGAAAGTTGCTGGGGCGGAGCCGCACACACTTTCAGAGTCCTCGGAGGGCGGGATGCGGTGAGGAGGAAAAGGAAAAAGAAAACGTAAGAAAAACGGAGAAAAAGAATGAAAGGTGGTGCGGAAAAATAAAGTAAAAGCACTGTTCGCACAGTCAACAGATTTCGGGAACTGGCCGTAAGCATCGTCTGGAGAACACGACACCTCACTGTAGAGACGCCAAAACAAGGTTAAAAACTTTGACTTCAGAACGTAATGCTTCTGTTCGGCGTTGCCTGTTTGTGCACTATGGGCTTGTTGTTTTGCTTGAAAACAGCCTTTCAGTTACGCACAGGCCAACAGTAGGCACCTTTCTCGAAAGAGAAATGCCCACCTCGCTTTTCGGATTTGCCGTCTTGTATCGCTGACAGGTCCTAAGAAATCTCCGGAGGTCGGCGTAAATGTTTGGCCAATAGAACTCCCGGAGGATTCTTTTAGTTGTTTTTAAAAATCGGTGATGATCGATCTGGGGCTCCTTCATGGCCCTTCCTCATGAGCACTTCTCTGAAAGGATGTGGAACAACAAGTTGCTGGTTGAAGCGGCCAGATGGTAACGCGTACCAACGGTACAGCAGCCCCTTTTCACAAACTTGCAGGGGTTCTCCTTATTGGAAGACGACTCTGTCGCTGCCATCTTCATGCAGTTGGCCAGAGTTGTCCAGCTGCTGCTGTAGCCGCATCTCTTTTCTGGTAACACCGGCGAACCTGATGGGACTTGCCGGCCGGTTACGCTGTGCCTTCTGATGGACACGGCTGGTGTTCTCATCGGCCGAAGAAGGATGTGCTTCTCCGCCGAGCACCGCTGGAGTAGCTGGATGCCTTGGTTGCTGTGGCTTCCATGCAGGGTTAGGACTGTTGGGGTCCTTAACACCAGGTATGTTCCCCAGTATCAGGTCATACAGGGGGTCGGCCATGCATTTCGCCAGAATGTGTCCTGGGAAATACGGCGTATTGACGTAGATGTATGCCTCTTCAAGGTGCCGCGTGGTGTTGTCCACAAACAGAACCGTGGACGCTTGGCCCGTGAGACAACTGTCTGGAATAAGTTCCCGACGCACGATGACGGTGTTGCTGCCGGTGTCTCGTAGAACGGAAACCAACAGCCCATAGACCTGGCCGGTGGCCACAGGCATGCTGCTTGCCAGGCTTCCTTTTTGGAGCTCGCATTCTTCACCCCCTGAATGTGTGGGGGCCAGTTTGCGTTTGCGTTTGCCGCCAGTGTCCGTATTCACTCCTCCGCAAGGTCGTTTTGCAAAAGTGCAAGCGGAGACCTGTTTGTTATTTGGCGGTTTGGACCGGCAGCTGTCCGTCTTGTGCCCCCGTTTTCCCCAGTTTTCACAGCGGGCAGCCCGGGCTGCTATCCTGCAATCAGGAGCACAATGTCCGGTTTTGCCACAGATGAAACATGTGGGGCCTCTCTTGGTAGGGGTGTCGACATGGGGCTCTTTCCTTTTGTCCCGTAACATTCCCAGGTTTGCGACCCTCTGAGCTTCAAGGAAGCGGTCACATACTTCGGCGGTCTCTTGTGTGGACTTGCATTCCCTCTCCTTGATGAAGATTGCCAGCTGGGAGGAGCAGCACCATAGAAATTGCTCAGCGATCATCTTGTCGCGTACTGCCTCGTATGTCTTGGGCACCCCAGACGTCTCCAACCACCGGTCGAAATACCCAGAGAGGCGGGAAACAAGCTGGGTTCCGGTTTCTCCGTCCTCAGCTTTGGCCAGGCGGAACTTGTCGTTATACCCCTGAGGGGTAAAACGAAACCGCTGAAGGAGAGCCAGCTTCACCTTCTGGTAGTCCAGCGAATCTTCTGGCGTCATTCTTCCTATCACGGAGAGGGCGTCACCGGTGAGGCAGGTGCTGAGTCCTACGGCGCGGCCCTCTCAAACCTAAGCAGGTACACACCAAGGTCATCTCTACGCTCCTCGAACGGAGGTATGAACTTGTGGGGGCTGGCAGAAATCGTTGGTTCTGCCTGAGGCGCGCCTGCAACAGAGCCATCAGCTTGCGGGTTATTTCGCGCGCCTTCCTGGAGCTTAGGTTAAGCAGCAGGTTCTCGTGCCTAGCACGCTCCAGATCTGCTGCTGCCTTCACAGCCTCACGTTCTGCTGCCCTTTGGTCTCTCAACCGGTCTTGTCCCGCTTTCACCCACTCTCGCAGCTCGGCGTCACGGAGTCCTAGCTCCTTTCCACTTGCTACTAGCTTTTCAACCTCCATGTCGCTTCTCCGGCCGGAATAACTCTGGCGCAAATCTCGTCGTCCTCTCTAGATGTTGTTGAGAGGTCCTGTCGCTGACGCCAGTTGTGATGAAGTTCGGGTTAGCCGAGACACGTGCCAGAAGTCATAAGGGTCGGAGACATAACATGGATGAAGAATGCGGTGGTTGTATTGTCGGAATGTGAGACACGCGGTGCGCGGAACGAAAGGAAAAAAAAACAAATAATAAGACTAGGAGAAAGGAAAGAGGACAGCAGTCCTTGTCAGTCCTAGTCGCGCTAGTCCAGTAACCTTAGTCGGGTGCGGCGTCAGCGCCTAATGCCAACCGAACATGCTCACTTTTCTGCGCAGCGTTGGATGAGGGCCAGTGGCGCCAGGTACGGTAGAAGCGGCAGCAGGCACAGGTAATGGGGGTGGTTCCAACGGGTGGTCTGCCCGAAGAGGTTGCGGCCCCTCCTGGTTGGCCCGACGACCAGGCGACCCGGCGCAAGGCGCGGATGCCCGGCGCAGTGAGAGACACGGGCATCCGGTGCTGTAGCGATGGCCCCGTAGCCCCGGCAAGAGCTGTCAACGTCCCGGCGCGGTAGCACGGGCGCCGTTAATGGGTTTCTTCGCAGTTCCAAGCGCGACCCCGAGCTCGAGCCGATGTCGCCGTTCCGTCCCCCTTCTCGCACTCGCGCTGCCTTCTCATCATCAGCGCGCATGACATCGTGGCACATACCCGCGCACGGGGGATTGACTTGGAATCTCGTCACAGTGTCCAAAACGTGGGGTTTGCCTTCCTTAAAGCACCCAATGCCTCTTGCGACTGATACGCCACGGTTAAGAAGCAACCTTTGGTCACTGTCTATGATAGCGTCGATGTCAGGAGACGGCGTCACAGTAGACGGTGATCGTCAATCTTGCGCGGGGTGGAAGGGTGACGTGATCGTCGGCGATCCTTACAGCAGCACGGTGATCGGGTACGTTGGCGGAGTCGTGGAGTGATCACAGGAAAAAGTTATCGACTTTGTCTGCAGATCAATTATTGCGCCGTTGCCCGAGAAAAAGTCCATTCTGCGAATTACGCCGCGGGAGCAGGTGGGTAAAAGGACGAACGCAGCAAGGTACGTCGTGCCGTTTAGGGTGACCCGGGATGTGCACACTCCACTTGCGTCACGAGATGGCCTCCTGCGGTGCGTATGTGCGGACAGTCCCATTTGGTCATAACTTTGTTTAGCTTAGACGCGAATGATCCGCTCATCACCGAGTAGTCCGCTCCGGTGTCTATGAGGGCGACTACATCAAAGCCGTCGATGGCTATCTGGATTTCGGACGCCGCCTTCCTCGAGTTCCGGGTGCGTCGGGATGTCGTATGTCGGCTTGTGCGTGTTGACCGTCGGGCACTACGCTGTCATCGTTATCGGCGTTTTCTCAGCGGCAGGCTTGGGCATATCTAGGGCGCGTCACGCCGTGTAGTTGTCGTCGTGTTTGGGAGTGACGTCCGGGTTTTATCGGGTCGTCTGGCTGAGGGCATGTCGTGAATCATGGTCTGTGGTGAGTCGTTGCGTCGTTGGAAGGTTTCCATTTTTCCGCCGTGTTGCAACTTCACCTACAGACGTTGCTGCTTTTAGTTTCCCCCGCGTGGGCTGGGGGACGTTCCATGTGCGAAGGCGGCATTGAGACGGAGGTTTGGGGACTGGTATGGGTAGGGCGATGGCAAACAGTTGAAACGGGCTGGTCGACTTAAACAAAAATGCCTAAAAACAATGAATATTCTAAAAGTCTTGTCTCACCAATCGTACGGTGCAGACAAACAACTCCTGCTTCAACTTTATGCCGCGTTGGTAGGATCACGGTTGGACTACGGAAGCGTTGTATATGGTTCAGCCACAAAAACAGCACTTAAAATGCTCGACCCAGTGCTTCACTTAGGGCTTCGCCTGTCTTGTGGGACGTTCCGTACCAGTCCTGTCCACAATCTTTATGCAGAGTGCGACAAATGGTGCTTAGCGTACCAGCGAACTTATGTTGACCTTCTATATGCATCCAAAATCTCATCAATGAATAACCATCCCTTTAAACCGGTTTTTAATGATACGTCCACAACTAAACTCTTTTTAAACCGCCCATCCATTGCTGTTCCTTTCTCGCAGAGAGTGAGGGACGAGGTGACTATTCATGACGTCTCCCTCTTAGACACATTCAAATCATCTCACACTGATCTTGTAGCACCTTGGCATCTTCGTCCTGTGGCATGTGACTTGTCTTTCATACAATACAATAAGAACAGGACACCAAGAAGTTGGATTTTGCAGCATTTCATGCATCTGCAGAATAAATACAGGGCTGCAGAGTTTTTCAGCGATGCATAAAACGTCCACGGCAGTGTCTTGTGCTGCGCATGGGCCCAATTTTGAAGCATGTAGAACAATGAATGTTAATACAAGTATTTTTACGGCAGAGGCATATGGCATATTTCTGGTTGTGAGTCACATAGTTGAACATCATATTCCTAGATCCGTCATTTATACAGATTCGTTGAGCGTCGTCCGTGCATTATCATCCGGAAAGTCATCAAAAAACCATGTCATTAATCTTGTCTTCAAAACGATTATGGCAGCTTATTCTTCAAATCTTGGGGTGACTGTGTGTTGGGTGCCAGTCCACTCTGGCATTGGCGGTAATGAAGTGGCGGATGAAATGGCCGCTAATGCTGCACTCCGAAACACAGTCGACATGGCAACACTACCTTACACAGACCTCAAGCCACACATTAGACAACAACTCCGTAAAACTTGGCAAGCTGACTGGAGCGAACAGACAGACAACAAACTACACGTAATAAAACCACACTTGGGACAATACACTACTGACTCACACAACAGGCATATTGAAGTTACCTTAGCTAGGTTACGGATAGGCCATACGCATGTAACGCACTCGCACCTGCTCACGGGATCTCCAAGACCCCTGTGTAGCAGGTGTGGGGAGGACCTATCCGTAGTCCACATACTCATACAATGCAAGGCACTTGACACAACACGACACAAACACTTCAGAGAACTCTACAGACAACATATTCCCCTACACCCATCGCTGTTTCTAGGTGACGATGCCATGGTTTCTGTGAAACGCGTTTTTAAATATTTGTCAGATGTTAAGTTTTTAAACCTCATTTCCTATCATGCGTAATCACATCTGGCCCTATACACCAGCCTTCACCATTATCTTTATTGATCTTACTATGTACAGTTTACACATTTTATACCTACCTTTTGTGGTAATCACTTGTTTTCATTAAATAACTTCTCTTGCGCTCTTTGCCCTCGTCGGCCTTGCGCCATTAAACACCAACCATCATCATCATGAAACGGGCTGGTCCCCGGCTGGTGTTCTACGGGTATTCTTCGATTTCAGTAGGGCGCTGGCCGGGTCGGGGGCGTGGTGCGTCGACGCAGAACCACGGAATCCGAGTCTCTTGTATGGGCAGTGACGGTAAATGTGGTCGGCCTCTCCGCACTGGTAGCACAGAGGACGATTATCGGGAGTTCGCCATCCGTCCACCTTCGTCGGCGTCTGATTTTGAACTACAGGGGGTCGGGCGGGCGACAGGGGGCGGCGGTACGGCGGGGCCCGTTGACGACATGTTGTAGCAGGGCGGGGTCGACGAACAGCCAAGGAGTATGTCATAGCTTGTGGCTAGCGGACTACTTCGGATGGCATAGAAGTTCCCAACGCTTGTTGCACTTCTTCTCTAATTGCCACCGCAAGGGTAGCGATTTGGGGCTGTGGCGGCGTGGGGAGAAGTTTCCGCAGCTCCTCTCTCACTACTGCACGGATGGTCTCGCGTAGGCTATCAGCCGGAATCCGCATGTTGTCGACGTAGTTCGAATTGGCCGCGGCAACGAAGTTGCGGTCATACTGCTTAGCACGCCTTTCGAGGGCCTCCTCAATCGTTCTGGCTTCGGTCAGGAATTCGGCGATGGTTCTGGGCGGGTTGCGGACAAGTCCAGCAAACAGTTCCTCCTTCACACCGCGCATCAAGAAGCGGAACTTTTTTCTTCCATCATTTCGGGGTCTGCGCGGCGAAATAGTTGCTTCATCTCCTCAACGAAGATCACGACCCCTTCGTTGGGGTGTTGCGTGCGCGTTTCAACAAAAGGGCGGCTCGTTCGTTCCGCATGATGGTGGTGAATGTTTTGAGGAACTCCCTCCTAAAGAGAGTCCAGTCGGCTAGGGAGCTTCCATGCTTTTCAAACCATGTTCGGGCCACATCTTCTAAATTGAAGAAAACATGGGGGAACGTTTCTTCGTCATCCCACCTGTTAAAGATGCGGACGCGCCCCACTTTCTCCAACCAGTACTCAGGGTCTTCTGCGGGGGAACCGCGGAACGATGGTGGTTCCCGGGGCCGTTGAACAACGAGGGCAGGATTGGTAATGCTGGTCATGTTGCCTGCGTTGATCATGTTGGTGGTCACGATGTCTTCTTTCTTCACTTTATACGGAAGCAATCCAAACTCCGGTTGAAGACCTTGCTGTCGGTTGCTGGCACGAGTGGGACTTGCTTGTCGGCTTAACGAGGGCGTAGAGTGCATGTATCCCGCATCTCACCAGATGTGACGTGGCCAAAGGCGACGCAGTTGTCTTCAAGGAAGACACGTTTATTGGACCGAACTTGTTCTCTCCTAACAACTCAAAGAATACAGGCGGCGAAGCAGCAGTCAACAAAGTGACGTGCGAAGGCGAGTGTCGACGATTCAAAAGCCGCGGCATCTGCTCTGCGGGAATTCAGCACTTGGCGCCAGGGTTTCTCGAATAGTCGAATTGTATCCAGAACACTCTAGATCAACGAATATGATTCTAGGATGTTCACGTCAGTTCGGAACGCTGTCCATATCATAAGAGATAACACATGTGGCACAGAAAGAAAGATCGGAACATGCGTCTCCCTTGGCACACTGACAGCTCGGATAACACAGACCGGCGCAGGCGGGCAGCAAAAGCAAAACACAAATATACAAACCCAATGCATGTTTAGCGGAAATATTATAGTCTATTCTCGATTTTAGTTTGTTTTAGCGGTCTATTAGTGTGAGAGTTACAGACTATTAGTGTATTACAAGATCTCTGTGTTGGTGTGTTCGTCATGTGCAGTGATAGGCCATGTAATCCACTACGTAGTGTATTGCCCAGACCATGATGCCGAGCGGACTGCAATGCTCTCAGGCCCACACAGCACTCTGGACCACTGCGCAGAGACGTGTCCCTCCTTTTCCTAAGCTTCCTTCAGAAGACGAATCTGGCAAACTCGTGGTGGAAGGACACTACCATTGGCTAATTAGGAGGAGCTTGGGCGGAGCAATTGCCAGCATATCCTGCCAGGCTACGCCCGCCTGATCCCACACAACAAAAACCATCACCACATTATATTGTATATTCCATTATAGTCTATTATCGGTTTATTATGACTACTGTAAACAGATTTACCTTCTATACACATTATTTCATTTAAAAAGCACAATCTTTACTGCAAAGACCGGACAAATTCACTTGTATCTTGTGGAGGAGGGGCAATTGTTCTCCTCCAGTTATTCCCATTAAATAAAATTAATGTTAAAACGAATTCGCAGGTGGTTTCCTTAAACACGCACATTGGAACACTTATCACGATTATATTCCCTAAATAGTTTCAGTGATGCAGAACCATCTGCTCGAACTCATTAATGGGTTGCCTGAGCCTTTCCTGTTACTGGGGTATTCCAATGCTCACAATGTACTATTGGGAAGCGCTCGGAGAGACAACGAGGCCGTTATCGAAACGGTTGTGCCGGCAACTCGTTTGCATTTATTCGATCATTAGAGTCTCTCTCACATCTGCTTATCAACACACACTTTACCATGCATCGAAATCTCTCTTTGAACGCCATCTTGAAGTGCTTTGTTTACTTAGTCAACACCGCGAAATCCACTTGGGAGTGACCATTATTTAGTTTTTTTATTCAACCTCAGTATTGCCAGAGTCCTTCAATGCTGGTATTGCCCACGCAACCACAGAGCACCAAAAGGTGCAAGTTGGATGCGGTTAATTAGTCCTGGTTTGAACAGGCATGTGAACAGATGATGATTGCAGCCTAATAACTTCGCGGCTCTTGGAAGCTGCAAAAGGGTCAATTCCGGATTCCTCTGGCAGACTACCCAGTGGAACTCGGATTGCAGGCACGCCCGTAGGAAAGAAAACTGTGCATGGTCCCGTTTCTGACGCTACCCCATTGTCGAATGTCTATTAAATATCGAGCCACTCAGAGCAGAGTCACGTAAGTTATACGACATTCGAAAAAGGCTTCATAGTAGAGCTATATAAGTTCCATAAGTCGTAATGCTAGCTCAAAAGCTGTCTAGGTTACGTTCAGGAATGTAAGTGGCACTTTATTGTTTTTACTGTGCCACTTTTTGATAGTAACAAAGACTTTACTGAGCAGGCAAACATCCTAGCAGAACATTTTGCTTAGTGTTCAGTTCTGCCCAGTACTTTGAATCCTTCTTCAATCTTAAAGAATGTGCTTAAATAAGAATTGAGATAAATTTGAATACTGCAGATGCATATGTACTTCCGGTTACTATGGCTGAACTACACCCCGCGATTGCTCAGGGAGAATGTTATGCTTTGGGACCCGACCGAATTCGTTATGGAATTTTAAAACGTTTAACCCCTTAAGGGCTCATTAAACAAATATATTATGCACCAATATGGCCAAATTTTTTAATGATGTGATATGCTTCAGAAACGTGTTCAAAACACAAAAATATTTGCGAAACTTGTTTATAGTCGATAATCATGTTTAATTGGTCATTCTTTACCCCATATAATACCCTATATTTGGGGCATTTCTGGTGTATTCACAAATTAATTTCTGCAACTCCAGAAAGCACGGGTCGGGTTTGAATTGCCTTGCAGAAAACAAACAATTTCTTGATAGTTCACTTCAAGCTAGTTGAGGTTACCATCCGTGTGGTAGCGTTCAAAGCACGGCACTGCGCAGAGAGCCTTCTCGCACCACCTGCACCAGGTCCTGGTTTCCTTGCGGATGTTCTTGCCATTTACATCTCGCTTCATGTAGCAGACTACGCAGCGGCGTGTCGGTTCTTGCTTCTTCTCTGTTGGTGGTATGTGCGATGGAAAGTGGCGCTCACCAAACCGTTTTGCGTTCAGGGGGCGCCCTGGCCGTCCTTTCTTCTTGGTGCCGGTGTTGGGAGAGTACTTCGTGATGATCTCATCAATAAGCCTTAGCCTATACTCCAGATGAGATGCTCGGCCTCCTCCTTTCTGGTACAGAACGAATGAATTGTAGGTAGCCTCATCCAAGAGGTGTTGGAATATCTTCTTGTAGGAGATCTTTTTTCGTTTCCGTGGCACTGAGTAGCTCGCCAGCATCTGATCTGCTCTGTCAACTCCTCCCATTGTATGGTTATAATCAAGTATAACTTCTGGCTTCAGGGTTTCTTTGCCCATTTTGTCAATGAATCGCGCCATTTCAGCACTATGTACTGTAGATAGAACCGTCACCAGTTTTTTGTCCATCCACTGAACAGCCAAGCACTTGCCCCTTTGAAAGGCAACCATCTCGCCTTTCTTGAGCTTTGCCTTGGCGAAACCAGGCGGAAGGTCTTTGCGAGTGGCTCGCGTCGTGCCATAGATGTCAGTTGATCTCTTCAAAAGAAAGTCAACCAGTTCTGGTGAGGTGTAGAAGTTGTCAGTTGTGACGCAGTAGCCTTTGTCTAGCAGGGGCTCCAGAAGCTTCAAAACAACTTTCGTCGCCATTCCGAAGGTTGCTGCTTCTTCTGACGAGATCTCAATGTTCGTTTCTTTCCCTGTATAAATTACAGAGTTCCATATATACCCACTTGAAGATTCGCACAGCATAAATGACTTTATGCCAAACCTCGCTCTCTTCAGGGGCATATACTGCTTCCAGCTGAGCCGGCCTTTGAAGAGCAGCAAACTCTCGTCGACACTGACGTCCCGCTCCGGCACATACAATGTCCGGTATTTTTCAAGAAGTGCCTGATAAACCGGCCAGATTTTCCTCAGATGAGGTTGAGGGTGTCCTTCACAATTTTCGATTGTCGTGTTGTCGACAAAGTGCAACATTCTCATTATTAGTTCGAAGCGGTTTCTGGACATTATCTCGCCAAAGACCGGAGTCTCAACCAGCCGATTCCTAGACCAGTACATCCTTTCATTTGGTTTTTGCACAATGCCTTGCAGCAACAGGAGGCTCAGAGAAACGCGAAGTTCTTCTCGCGTAAGTGCATACCATTTTCGGAAGCGAGAATGTTGTCCCAGCTTGCTAGAATTCAGAAGCTGAGAAGCGTACCGGTTTGTCTCCACGACGATAACATCAAGCAGCTCATCATCAAAGTAAGCTTCAAAGAGCTCAAGTGGATGAGGGGGAGAGCTTACTGTGATCTTCAGTCCCGTGAAACCCCTGAAATCAAACCGTGGAGGTCTGGCTGGGATGTTGTCGAGGTCTATGCGAAACCATTCACGGGAGCTAGCCATTGTATCATCGCTACTGTCTTCTCCTTCAGAGTCACTGTCCGTAAAAACGTCATCACTGTCTTCTTCACTTGAAGAATAAAACACTACGGTGGCATCCTTATCACTCTCGCTTTCATCGTCTGAAGAAGGAAGATTCTCCGCATCAGAACGCTGCACGGATGAGGCCATGTTTGTAAAACGCGCGGGAAACAAGCGCACACATTCCGCCATCTAGTGTGCAAACTATAATTTATTACCACCGCCAATGACGGAACTTGTGGTGCTTAAACATAGATGGCAGCACAGGTTCCGTAAATCCCCGTTTGACGACCCGGGCTCGTCAAAAGCCTGTAGGAGCATTGCGGAAAACTCATGACGACCACAGCTCGTCATAAGCAAAATAGTGGCAACTGCTCTTGACGAGCGCAGGTCGTCATAAGCCCTTAAGGGGTTAACCCCAGAAAGTTACAAGCCGTGCGTTTTAAGCCTACGTTTCAGTACGCAAGCAAGAAGCCATTAGGGTTTTACTCTTGAAACCAGGTAAAGACTGTTGTGAACCAGCAACCCACAGGCCAATCGTTTGACAAGTTGCCTAGAGAAATGTTTTGAACGAATAATTCACCAGCGGCTACCGCAGTTTCGGTAAGGAAATCACATCACTGATGCCTTTCAGTTTCGTTTTCCGTCAAGGCAATCAGCAACTGACTAACGTCTTCGCTTACAACTAAAATTAGGGAGTCCTTTGTCCAACGACAGCACTACGTCTGAGTATTTTGTCCTTGTTAGACGCATATGATACCGGTTGGAAACATGGCATAATACCTGACCTGCTGCGATATGGTGTAAAAGGCAGAATGCTTGGTATGCTGAATCAGAGCTTACTACAAAGAATGCTAATGGCTTAAATCTGATGCTAGTATCTTTTATTTTAATTCGAAAGTTCCCCTGCAGCATAACGCTGCACGATTCACAGGTACACGAACAAGTTTGCTTCTCGTATATAGTCCAGAAGGTGCCCATGAAATGGTCCATGTACCCAGCGCTGCAGGTCGGGAGGGCGGCCAGGGCGGAGGGCGGTTGCACGAAGGTGCCGTAATCGGATCTGATGCAGTCCGGGGTAGGTCCACAGCAGATGCTGCACATTCACATTCTGTGTGGTGGAGTCGCAGAATGGGCAGGTAGAGTCGTATGGGCCGCGGTACTGCGATGGCCAAGAGGCAGTCACAGACGGCATAAGGGCCATTCCAACGCGTATTCTCCGCAGCGCAACCACCTCTCGGCGAGTTAAGTCACCAGGGAGCTTTGAACCGCACGGGGGAATGAGGGCTCGCGTGGTGCGCCAGAGAATTTCCTTCTGTTGTGCCAGGTTTCCACTTGGATGTTCGGGGAAAAGTGGCAGTGGTCGCATCACGCTGTGCGGGCGACTAGCCGGGTCTGCCTCTCTACTGTCGGGTACAGCTGAACGGGGTACCCATTCTATGCGGATCTGCAGTAGAGTGCTTCGTGCTAAGTGGTGAATGGCATCTGCAAACGCTGTAGCTTGTGTTACGCGGCGTATGTCGTGGATGGCTTGCGTAGAGTCTATGCGTATTATTAGTCGACAGTATGGCCCTGCCTGGACAATAGGCAGTATTGCGGCCATCCCATCGTGTATCGCTGCTAGTTCAGCAAGATACGCTGGTGGCATCGGGTTAGCTTCATAAGAGCAACATTGGTCCACCTCTGGTAGCTGGGGGCAGATGAGTGCACTGTGCACCATGCCGTTTTTGACGCTGGCGTCTACATATGCAATCGCCGTTTCCGCGTCTGGGCTATATGGGCGAGAGACTTGGGCCGTGGCCTGGCGAGGTACCGAGTGACGGAGGCGAACGATTGATTGGTTGTCTATTAACTACACTCCCTGCCACAGAGGAATGTTTGAACCTTTCACAGTGGTACTTGGTACAACTTGCCCCATGTACCGGGCTAGCGCAGGGGCGGCACCGGTCATCGAGAGTTTACAGGCCCGGGCAGAGCGGCGCTGGTGCACCAGCTCATCAATCGTATTGAGTTGGGCCTCCCCCTGCAGAGTCGGTATCGGGGTCATTCGGGGTATCCAGTAATGGCCCGAATGGCATCTCGGTTGATGGCTTGGAGGCGATCCAAGTCCCTCATCGTGAGATGGTTGAATTGAGCCGGGTACACGAGTCTAGGTTGCAACACTGACCTCACAAGGAGGCGAGCAACGCTGGTGTGCGACCCGCCAGCCTTCGTCGCCATTCGACGTATCAAGTGTATTCGACGCATCAAGTGTCCGTGCGCCACGATCCTTCGCACTCTTCACCCATGAAGCCGCGGACCCGGACGAGGCAACATCAAGGCTCAGCACACGAATAGTTTTGACCTCCTGTAGAGGATGTTGATAAATAAACAACCGAAGAAGCCGTTTCTCAAGTCGGCGTCTCCAATGTTTGTTAGTCACTGGCGTATATGACGTTTTTTCACCCGAAAGTTCAAGTCCTACTTGGGCGCACCAGGAATCAGTCATATTTAACGCTGTTTGTAGCGCTTTTTCTTGGACAGAGATGTCAGGATGCACGGACCACACAGTAATGTCGTAAGCATACATGATGTAATACGTGTCAGGTATCTCCGCCAACCGCCAAGATGGGGGAAGCAAGGCGATATTGAACAATTCCGGCGCCAACACATATCCCTGTGGAACACCATGGTGCGATGTGAAATGTCCTGTAGCCTTCTCGGCCAAGCGAAAGGTGGAGGTGCGGTCCCGAAGAAAGGCGCTCACAAATGTGCAGACACGGCTGGGCAGTTTAATCCACTCGAGGATCTGAACAATGGCTTCGCGGCAGACATTGTCGTAGGCCCTCTTAAAGGGACACTGAAGTGACTTTTTCGAGCTCCCGTTTTTGCTTGCACTGCGTAGACTGGCGCAAATTAGCACACTTTTCATCGTTTATCCGGTTGACAAATCAGTAATTATTTTACAAAGCGCGAAAGAAGAAAAACTACCATGCGTGGTTTGCGGCGGCCGCACCAACTAAGGCTGTGACGTTGGGAGGAGGGGGCACCGTGATTGGACGATGCCCAAGGTTAGCAATCAAACAAGTTTCCGTTTCGGTTTCGGTTCTACAAAACACAACCGATGGCGTTGTTGGATGGGCATTCTCAATATCTCAGTAATCATCGTACCGCGCTTCTGGCATGTTGTCGGCTGTAAAATGCACAAGATAAGCCTCCCAGGACGGCTTGGAATCGTAGCATTCACTAGCCGAGGCCTACGCAGTGCATGAACGCCCTCCGCGTCCCTGCAGACGCTCAAATGCCATGCGCTTTTCCCCCATTTTCGGAACTTGCCTCACTCATGCCTGTATCGTAAAAAGCGTGTTCGCACCAGGCCAAGGGTCTGTTGATTCTGGCCTGTGCCCACTGCCCGCAAGCAGTCGGTGGTTATGGCAACAGCACGCCAACGAGAATTCGCTAGCCCGCCTGCGCGCGTTCTGTGAACTAGTTCGTGGAGCAATGAACGTTGCGGCCCAAAAAAGGTGAACTCAGTATAGAAAACATCGCTTGAAAACGAAAAAGTTAAGTTATAAAAAAAAGCAAGTACCCGCGTGGATTCGAACTTGTGACCGCCAAACGCTTGCGATTACATACCTAGCGATCCAGACCATTCGGCCTCGAGCGAGCGTTGCCGACCTTGGAAATATAAGGTATATTATGCAAAACCAGTTTACACTCTTATTTCGTCTTAACATTCCAAGCAGCTTAGGTAACTATTTTTTGTTTTGCGCTCGTACAGTAAGCATCCCTCAAGTTTCCAGAATATCTCACGTCTAGCAATTAAATTTCTTAGACGGAAAAGCGTTCGCAGATGCGTCGTCGTGCTGCTGGCCGCTGTGCTTGTTCGCCCGGCCCGAAAAAGTGTTTCCCGCACCCCAGTGTTACGCTCTACGGTAAAAATATCAGTTGATTTTATTTCCTTAGTACCTATATTGACTTCGGTGACTCTTCTCCCGCCTTCAAGAGCTCTTATATTTTCCTAGTGGCGTACCAGTCAGCGAAGCGTCGTATGTGCGCTTCTGCAGCGCTTGTGCGAAGCGACCTTGACTTGGAGCTACATACAGTGTACAAACTAACCAAGTAAAGAAAGGCACATTCGTCCATTCACAAACGTGTCCTGGCTTCGTTTCAACTGAGCGAACGAATTGCAACGACCCGTCGGCGGCCGGCGGACGAAACGCTGGGCCGACTGACTCTGTCTGAAGGCCGGGCAGCCGTGCAGTAGCGCAGCCAATTGCGAGCTCGGCTCCTCCCGACGTCACGCGAAAACGCCATAGAAAATGGGCGAGCGTAAAGAGAGGAGGACAGCATTTTCTAATTAATTTTTCTACTAAACAAAATCGCGTAAACACGCCCAGAGTTGTTGAAACATGGTCTGGTTCTTCAACTCCGACCACGCAGGAACCGCAGCTAGGCCTCGCCGTCAGGCGTAGCGAGGCGGCCGCTTCTTCGCCGTGCCGACGAAGCCAGGCCACCAGTGTTCTACTGCCAGCACGTCGCTCGCGCCGCCGAAGCCTCTCTGGAACCCAACCATGCCAAATGACGGCGCCGCCACCACCCAAGACGCTGCTCATCAACCCCCAATGGATACTACCAGCGCTGCTGACAACGACAGTGACACCCCGACACGGCATTGTTCAACCATGGGCTACGACCCCCTTAGTGACCGCACCATCCACGCGCCCAATCCTTGGCTACAAGTGGTAGCCGACCGCAAGGCCGGTAAATGCAGTGACAAAAAGGCAAGCTCTCCTGCTCTCTTAAAGCCTGAATCGCTGGCGCGCTCGATACCACCGCCTCGGCTTCCATCCAACCACTACGTAACTGTGTTTCGACCTCACAATGGATTCCGGGTTCAAGATCTGTTCAATCAAGAAATCTCCTATGAACTCATGTAAGCAAGTGGCATCTCCGACAAACAATTTCGTGCTCTCGTTACCGTCAAACTTCAACCACAGCAAAATTTGTTCGTGATCGGCACACCCGACCCATATGTAGCGGACAAACTCTCGCATCTTACCAGCATTCCGATACGCAAGACAAAATTTCAAATGACCGCATATATGAAACCTCCCCCAGGCACCTCGCGCGGAACCATACACGGACTTCCCGACGATATCACCCAGGAGAAATTCCTCGAATACACGGAACCCAATCGGCCATATCTCATCCACGCTCGACTAATGGGCCGCACAAAATCGGCGCTGTTAACTTTCAACGGCACCCGAGTTCCCTACTGCGTGAAAGTGAACTGTGAACTGATACGCTGCCGACCCTACCGCCGCACCATCCAAGTCTGCAAACAGTGTGGTGATGTAGGGCACCGGCCCGATGTGTGTCCCCATCCCGACCGTGCTCACTGTCCGACCTGCGGACAGGTCGATCCACCACAGGACCACTCATGCAGCCCTCAGTGCAAACTCTGTAACGAGCCTTATATCACGGCCGAGAAGGAGTGCCCGAGACGCCACCTCCCTGACGCACCTAAGCACCGACAGCCACCGGCCCACCATCAACAGAAGCGATGCCCTCATCCAATATCTATGGACTTCCCCGCCCTGCCGCAGACTACAGGGCCTCGCCCCCCGCGGGACCCCAAGACATCCAACCGTCCGGTAAGCTGGTCAGCAAATGCTTCTCGCTCTTCCGCTGCTCCATCCATTTCCCCTCCCCCACCAACGATCACTCAATCTCCTCCCCATCCACCACAAACAAACACCCCCCACCCCCCTACATACAAGCCATAGCTCAGCATCAACAACAAATCGAGTTCCAACGCCAACTCAAAGAGATAACTGCGAAAATCAATGCTAGTGTCTCGTCTGCTCTCCCCCTCAGCCCACCGGCACCCCTCGATTTCGACAGCATACACGCCATCCTAGAAGACAAGCTCTCACAAACTGTCAAGCTTATCACTGAATCCCAGGCAGCAACCATAGCTCCCTTATGTAAAGAACTTCAAGGCCTGACAGACAGACAGAACAAACTCGAGAAATCTATACAGAACATCCACGAAACTATGCGCTCTACCCATCTCACCAAGAAAACCAAACATCATTCGTACAATGACTAAACGCCCCAACGATTGGTTTACTGTGTTGCAATGAAACTGCCGCTCCTTCAATAGCAAACGCAGCCAGCTGGCTCTCAATCTCACTACAACTACTCTGGAAGTTATAGCGCCACAGGAAACGGATACACCTAACCCAACCCTCTCAGGTTACGCGCCATATACGCACGACCCACTTTACCGGACGGCTATCCTGATACATAATTCCCTACCGGCGCAGCCCCATCCCCTGAGCCAAGATATACCGAACACATTCGTGGAGCTCCTACAACAGCAATCTTGTAATCCCAGCACCTACATCCTCAATATCTACAGCCCACCCAGCAACAGCCTCCAGGCAATTGACGCATTGCTACATGCGGCCACTCGGATTTCAAAACAGGACCCTCTCATTGTACTGGGAGACTTTAACGCTCCGCATCAAGCAGGGCGGTACGCAAGGGGCACCAAGAAAGGTACTTCCCTCCTAAGAGAAACTCACAACCACAAACTAGTACTTCACAATGATCTCTCTTTCCCAACCCGCACTGGTAACAGCGTGACAAGAGACACAATACCTGGCCTCACCTGGACTCGGCACTGTCCAAATGCGACGTGGACCTGCCACACAGAAAATCTCGGCAGTGACCACTACTTCATCACGCTGCAACTTCCGATGCGCAAGAGACCTGCACGCCGAGGAACGGCCAAACTGAGCGACTGGCCATCCTTCCGGAAATATAAAGCTGCACTGCCACCCATTCTTGAAAATATCGCCGCTTGGACAGAGGCCCTAGAACAAAAAGCACAACAACACACTAAAGACATGACGTTAACCGATGACTTTCCTGCAGCCGACACACACCTACTTCACATCTCGGAAGCCCGCAGAAGCCTTACCAAACGGTGGAAGCACCAAAGGCACAACAAGCACAAGAGTACGCAACCACGCTGTACAAGCAAAACTGGCACTCATTCTGCGACCAACTTAAAGGCATTCTAAGCACCAAGAAGACTTGGCACCTACTCCGGCACCTGCTATACGGTGCCAATTTGCGTACTCAAAGCAATCACCAAATACAGCGACTAATACGCAACAGCTCCCTCCATCCCCGCGAGCTCCTCCACACCATCCAAACCAACCTTTTTGGCTGACCCACCACCCATCCTCCCGCCCCCACCCAAGCATATACTGGTTGCCCCAACTCTATTCTTGATGCCCCGTTTAGCATGGATGAGCTGCAGTCCATCCTCGCCAACCTCAAACGCAATACTGCGCCAGGCAAGGATCGCATCACAAACCGAATTCTCCGCAACCTGGATACTGCAGACTTAGAATCGCTGCTACAACTCTTTAACCACCACTGGGAAACAGGAACACTACCAGAGCAATGGCGACATTCGGAGATAACACTTATTCCCAAACCGCACAAACCCGTTTCGACAACATCCCTCCGTCCTATCCCGTTGACCTCATGCATCGGAAAGTCGCTTGAACACCTGGTTAAGCAACGACGTACTAACCACCTCGAATAACACGACCTCTATCCCCTTACCATGTTTGGATTTCGACAAAAGCTGTCCACGCAAGATGTCCTTCTACAACTCAAGGAACAGGTGCTCGACCAGCTGACCCGTACAACGCCACGGGTCATCTTAGCCCTTGATGTAAAAGGAGCTTTTGACAATATTACACACCAAGCAATTTTGGATAACTTCAACAGCACCAACTGTGGCCCCCGAACCTATAACTATGTCAAGGCATTTCTCAGCGAACGCACGGCAACCATCAAGATCGGTTCACTCACCTCACCAACTCTCAACACGCCACCCAAGGGGACGCCTCAGGTCTCCCCCTTGCTCTTTAATATCGCTCTATTACAAATACCGGACAAACTAGCGAAGATACCCAATATGCGGATGATCTAACCCTCTGGACCACCTCTGGCTCCAGCGGCGAACAACAGGACGCTCTCCAACAAGCCGTGGACGAAACCATCTCTAACCTTCGTCCGAGAGGCCTCACTTGTGAACCAGCCAAATCCGCCCTCCTCATCCTCAGGGCACGGTCCAGAGGACTCGCTCCCCCATCTACCCCCGACCCTCAAGTGACCATATTAGGACAACCAATACCCACAATGCCTACTCTCCGGATCCTTGGAGTCCCCTTTCATCATGACGGCACCGGAGCAGCACTCCTCCCGCAACTGCAGGCACCCATCACACAGCTGACTCACCTTATACGCAGGATACGCAGTCAAAATCACGGCCTCACGGAACCGGACACATGCCAATTAGTGCAAGCTCCCCTACTGAGCAGAATGACATACGCCATGCCGTACCTTCTTAAGGCCTACAAGGCAGCACTCAGCCTGCCCACCTATACATGAAATGATAAATTGCTAAAGCTATGACTACATAACACCCTTGATGAGTATATTGAGGCACAATGCGCCTCTCAACTGCGAAGGCTAGCGCTCACCCCAGCAGGCTGGGCAGTGCTGCAAGCGCTGGGTTGGCCATCACCGAATCATGCGGAGCAGCCCCAACGCCTCCCGCCCACCATCAGGACAAGACTGCGCGCGACTCCCATACCACAGCATATGCACCCCACCTACAACCGAGGCCAGCGGGAGGCGCGAGTCCGTTACATCAATAAGAAATATAAAGCCGACCCTCAGGTTCGTTACACAGACGTCGCCCATGACCTAACATCCACCCGCCCCACCCTGGTCGCTCTCAACCCCACAGGGCAGATTACAACTGCGGCTACATAATGCTCATGCAAGGTCGACACTGCCGAAGCCCTAGCAATCGCCCACGCCACAACAACCCACTCAGGCCTTCACTCCCTAACAATCATCTCCGACTCCCAGCAGGCCTGCCGCCTCTACCAAGCAGGCCTTGCCCCACCCCAGGCCATCCCTCTCCTACAACGGTTCCCCGAAGATCTTACCATCACACTCATTTGGGCACCTGGTCACGCTGGACTCCCAGAGAACGAAGCAGCGCATGCTGCCGCCCGAGCGCTTCACTCCCGGGCATTCCCATGCAAGAAACCGGCGAGCCGGATACCTCAGTTATCCCCACCTGACTTACTCACACCCCTCGACACCACTTCCAATGCCTTCTATCTCACTATACCCACACACGAACATACCCTCCTCCTCATCACACGCTCACCAACTACGAATGTTACACATACCGCCGACTACAAACTGGCACATTCTTCAATCACGCCATCCTACACCATATCGCCTCCACTATCTGCCCTTCCCACTGCCAGCACTGCACTACCCCTCTCACCACTTACCATCTAGTATTCTCCTGCCCATACTCACCTAACCCCCTCCCCTCATCCTCCCTGGAGCAGTGGGGGACTGAGCTGACCAGCCCGGACCTAGCCCGCCAGCAGGCCCTGGTCTCCCTGGCTCTCCAGTCAGCACGGTCACGAGGCCTTCTGGACAAAGGAGGCCTCCCACACCCCATCCCCTGTTGCTCCAATAAACGTTCACCACCACTTCAGTGTCCCTTTAATATCCATTGCAAGGACGGTTTGAATACGTCGAGAGCATCCTCCGATCAGGATCATATCAGAAAAGTGCTGCAGTCCGTCTTCTATGCCCAACTGGGGTCGGAATCCAGTTTGGGCGGGATGGTACCAGGAATATCGCTCAAGCCACCAAGTAAGACGTGTAGCTAGCATGCGCTCCATGAGCTTACAAATCGTTGATGTCAGAGCTATTGACCGAAGGTGACAAATCCGGTCTGGTGTTTTCCTGGGCTTTGGGAAAGCAACGACTTCCGCGTGACGCCCGGAATCAGTAATCGCAGCTGTAGCCCACGCTGCATTTATGGCTTCAAGTATGACGTCAAGTGTAGTGTCTTCCGTGTTCCTAAATAGTTCATAAGGGTGGTAAGGTCCCGGTGCAGTGCGCGGCCTGGCATGGCCGATGGCTGCCAAGAATTCCGCCATTGTAAAGGGGGCCTGAATCCCTTCAATGTCGTTGCACGTGGGCAATGAACCGGCGAATGCCGGTAGGCAGTTTGGAATCGTAAAGACAGCTGGTGGAGTGTCAAAGGCGGGAAAGAAGGTACAGGGCCGTCCACGCTAGGTGCGAACACGGCGCAGCGCGGCCTCGCTCCGCGGAGCGCCAGCGCACAATTCGCGGCCGCGCATCGAAGCTAAGCGGCGCAGACGCACAGGGGCTTGGAGGCGGGGCTTCGTGTCGTCTGCTAGCGCGGGAGAGTGCCGTGCTTGCTTTGCTGTGAAGCACGCCTAACTGTAGGCATGCTTGTAGTGTCTCAGCGCGCCGCGATGGCGTTGCGGGAAAGCGCACTTACCATACTGCGGCGCGTTGTGTAGTTTCTGGGCACGAGAACTCACAGCTTCCACTTTTCAGTTCCGCGGTGCCGGTTAAATGCAAGTATTGTTGCAAGCATTTCAGGACTGGCTTGGTTTGGTTCAATGAGAGGCGCTTTATAGAACGGCATCGTATAATTTCGGTAACTAGGATTTATTTAATGCTCACTGGCATTACGCAGAACATAATTGTTTGTACATTTCGCCTCCGTGGAATTTTGGTCACAGCGGCTGGGTTGCGACCTGCCGAATTTCTTCCCGATGTGTATTGGCTTTTTTCACACATATGAATATCGCGCATCGTCGAGATGGTTCAAGCAGTCGCCCAGCCAGGAAGTCACGCCCCCAGCACAATCGTCTACTCTACGGTCGATTCCTGGACTGGACCCACTCTAGTGTGCTAAACTGTAGTGCATACGTCATTGGTTGCGCTCCCTACATGGCTAGTTATTGGGAGACAGGGGCTTTTTCTTTGTTGCCACCTGTACGTATCCTCCTTTCTGGTAAGACCCGTACTTCCTCGCAATGGGCCTACGTGAGCAATGAAGCTGTGGTCACCAGTTCCATGCTACACAATTGTGGAACAGCTTCTCCGTTCTTTAGGTTCACAACTTCGGCATTCTTCTCTTTACTATCCCCATACACATGGCCTAGCCAAACGCCACGAAGAGAAAACTCACCAATATGTTCAATACGTTTTCAATATGCTTAACAATGCATGCAATGCCTTACATTAAACAAACACTTGCATTGTGGACTCGGCATATTGTGATTTTTCTTGTCGATTAACATGAGCTCGTTGATCATATTCGAAGTCGCATCGAGCACTCCTGGAGCGTCTTCGAGCAAGACCGAGCATGTGAATACTCCGATAAAAAAAAATTCGGGAAGCTAGCACTCACGCGCAAGACTTCAATGTTGAAGCTGTTGTAGGTGAGCTTTGCTGGACGCAGCTAAGTTTTAATATCACTGTTTATTTTCATAGTTGCGGTGTTAATAATCGTCGTCATATGCATCATACCAGTCGTCGTCTTTCTCGAAGCGAGTGGTGGATTGAAAGTCGTACTCTGCGTTGTAGTCTTCAACCAGCTCTTCGTAATCGACTCGAGACGCGGTTGCAGGATCTGCAAGTCCTCTCGGGAAGTATTGGCACACTCGTAGCCACATTACCCACAATGGCTTCCAGAGAATGCGTCGGTCGCGGTGACCTCTACCAAGCAGGATGTTTTTTTTTTTAATTTTATCATTGGTCTTTAACATTAACTCTGAAGTTTTCTTACATGCGCGGCAGGGATTGACGACAGCGCTGGTGGTTCTTTTTTTTTTTGGTATAGCCACTGCGAAAGCCGGGGACTCGGCGTTTTCTGCAAGGTATGCGCTCACGAGTGCTCAGCATGTTCTCGCTTCTCGAGGTTTTTGTCAGTTTTTTATTCGCGCTAAATCCACTGCGCGTGCCGGGGACGCTCGGAGGTCGCCGCAAGCACGCGCCCACGAGCCTTCCAAATTTTCTCTCGTTTTTTTTTTCTGCAACGGCGGTCTTACGGCCAGTGACATCTCCGTTATTAAAAAAGCCGGCCGAACGGCATATTCGGGCATATGGCCATCTGCTTTAGAGAGCACACGCAGAAAATACAGCTTTCCTCCCTGACCCTCTTTAATTCTAGGGTGCGGTTAAATCCCGAAAAACCCGCCAGGACTTGACCTGGCCCGCCGCGGTGGATCAGTGGTTGGGGTGGTTGGCTATTTGAGCCGAGAGACCCATGTCCGATCCCAGTAGCAGGTGCCGCTTTCAAAAGAGGCGAAATGCAAGAACGCGCGTTTGCTGCGTGGTATCACTGCACGGTAAAGTTCCTTGGGTGGTTATTCGGAGCACTTCTCTGCAGCGCTTTCGTAGCAAGAGTCGTTTTGTGGCGCTAACCCCTATAACCCGAGCGAAACCAGTTCTGAAATGCCTTCAACCTTCAACAATACTTCCATTTAACCGGCACCGCAGAACTGAAAAGCGGAAGCTGTAAGTTCTCCTACGCTGAAACTACACAACGCGCCGCAATAACGGAAGTGCGCTTTCCCGCAACGCCGTCGCGGCGCGCTTAGATGCTACAAGCATGCCTACAGTTAGGCGTGCTTCACAGCAAAGCAGGCACGGTGCGGTGCTCTCCCGCGCTAGCAGACGACACGAAGCCCCGCCTCCAAGCCCCTGTGCGCCTGCGCCACTTAGCTTCGATGCGCGGCCACGGATTGTGCGCTGGCGCTCCGCGGAGCGAGGCCACGCTGCGCCGTGTTCGCACTTAGCGTGGACGGCCCTGTACTTGCAGCGAAAGAGGCAAAAGCGGCTGGTGTCTGGCCAGATGCTAGAAGGGCACTAGCTGCCGGATCTGGAGGGCGGTGACCACGTTCCATTGCTTGGAATGTTCGCCAAACCCAGGCATTAGACGACGAAGGGCCAAGCGAGGCGCACCAGTCTAGCCAGCGGCCCCGTGACAGTCGTCGTTCATGTCGGCAGGCTGCTGCTGTGAGGCGGTTAAAGTTCAGAAGTGCATCAATTGATGCGGGATTCCTCATTTACATTAGTTCAGCTTGACGGCGCGCGGCCCACGTACGACAAAGTTGTAGGTCAGGGGCAGGCCGCGATTCCTCGGCCCACGTCGTACGAGGCACGGCTTCCAAAGCGACTCGGAGACTTTAGCACGGGTCAGGTAAGGTGCTGCTGGAGACCATCGTAGCTGCTGTCGTTCGAAAGAGGTGGTTGTTCGCGGATGTTCACGTGCTTCTTGTAGAAGCACGTGAACTTGAGCTTGGAGAAGCACGTGAATGTGTAGGCACTGACACGTCATTTAGGAGAACAAACTGAGCGTCCGTAAACGCTTCGTGCACACACACACCACGCACACTGGAAGTGACGTAGCCCCCCGTAGTGTGTAGAGCGTTGAAATCCCCCGCCGCCAAAATTGGACAGCCGCGATGCCGTCGACGTAGATGGGAAAGCCAGCAGAGGCATAGTTTAGCTGTACGGCCGCTGTACGGGCGAGCATAGTATGACACCATGATGACGTCCGTACTGGAGAGGCGAACCAGCACAGCGACGACTTCCTGCCACAGTGCGCACCATCGCGCCAAGTCTATGCGGGTTTGAGGAAAAATTGAGCGGACATATACGGCTACCTTTCCTGGAGGGACATCAGTCATTGTGGTTCGACGATACAGAATGGACGGAGATGAATAAGCCACATATCCAGGAATGGAAGGGAGGCCATTTGTTTTGTGGAATAGTAGTGCCCATACATGTAGCTTCCCGTGCAGAATGCGTTGTCTAAGTTCTCCAACCTTGCCCGATATACCCCGGCAGTTCCATTGCGGAACGCCTTGCGACGAGGCCACAGATACAGGTACCATCACAGGTGGAGGTTAGCCAACAATACCGAGGTGAGAGTCTGGAGTTGTTTCGCCACGAAACACAGCAGTTCTTGAGGCGACATGGTCGTCGACGTGGAACCCTGGATAACTGGAGGCAGTGGCAGGGTCGAGGATTGGGTTTCAGTGGAGCGGTTGTTCACGCGCTCGCGCTAAAAAATTGCACGGCGTTGCTTAAGACGCTGAATTTCCTTTTATAACGTAGCCAGTGTGTTATCAATTTCGCATTCTTCCTCCATATCATAAGCAGGTGATTCTTGTACGGGTGATGAACGTCGACGGCCAGCACGCGGCGCTTTAACCGCTGCACTATACGTTATCGTCTCTGTCGCTGGAGGTTCAGCTGCGGCCGCGTCTTCCTCTAAGCGAGCCAAAACAGCGTATCGATTAGAGGTCGGCCCCTGATCTGGCAGCGGAGATTCACGGCGAATTTCGTTTCGCTTTGAACGCCGCTCGCGAACTTTTTTGTTTGCCTCCAACTTCGTAGGGCACTTCCAGGAGGTAATATCATGGTCATCTGACTTACAGAGGCCGCCTTCGGAAAGCCTGTGGAGCCGTGTCTTCCGTAGGGTCTTCCTTCGGCGGGTAAGGGCAGGAGGATTTCATGTGCCCTTGTCTGTAACATGCGTAGCAGTACACAAATGATGGCTTAAACGGCCGAGGGCGCAAGATGCACCCATAGTAGATGATACGGTCCGGAGGAGTAGGCAGGCACCGCAGGGTCACGAGACAGGTGCGGCTTTTCCCCATGTATCGGACCACGACCACTTCGTGAGTACTGCAGTAGAGCTCCTGGCGAAGCTGTTGAGGTGCCTCATCGGAGTCTACGCCAGACACCACATAGCGTCTTACGTCCGTTCCAGCTGCCAGGTATGCTTGAACCTGTATGCTGTTTAACGACTGGAGCACAGTGGCTTAATCCAAAGAGGGCGCCCATACCGATATGGTATTGGTAGGTTTGGGCACGGCAAAACCACGAAAGCCTGGGATGTTGAGACAGGTGGCCACTGCCGCTTGAATCAGCCGATTGGTTAGTGAGGACATGTCGAAGGTATTTCAGGGTTTGATGACAACCTTATACGAGGAGGCTTCAGGTGCCAGCGAAGCTGTTGTTGACATAGCCGTCGGGGGGGATCGTTTTGACGCTTCCTGCGTTGCATTTCGTTCCGGGCCTGTAGACTCGGGCGGCCTCTTAACCGCGCTTCACGGCGGTATCGGAGTGCTCACTTGTGGTTGAGATGTGTCCATTTTCACGTCGGTGCCATGGCAGGACTCGCGACGCGGTGGTAAAGGGACGCTCAGCGCGACGATGGAGCTGCCTTGACTGCTCCGCTGGCTCCATGTGCGGGGTAGCAGCGCAGCAGTAACGCGCTGCCGCCGCCGTTCTTTCCGGCGGGCTAGGCCTACTTGATGGACCGGAGAAGATGATAGGCCGGGCGACGAACTTGCTGGACCGGAGAAGATGATCGGCCGGGCGACGAGGCAGGAGGATGCAGGGGACGACGAACCTTATGAGTCGGCGCCAGGGGTGGTTCTTGACTGTTTGCGAGAGCGCATAACAGGCAGAATGCCTGCTATAATATAACATACGGCGTCAAGGCAGAGCGATGCAAAACATTTTCGTTCGCAGCCTTGGCTTGGCTTGGCTTCCACGCTAGTATCTTGACCGCAGAACTGCATGCCATGCAGCTCATTTTAAGGAAAGTACTCGCTGAAAGGACACCGCAGTCAATCATATACTCTGACTCTCTTAGCGGGCTAGCAACCTCGTGTTCAGGAAACAAAAACAAAATTTCGCTTGTTCAACAAGTGGTCAACTCAACCAACTAATGGACTGTGGCAAAAATCCCTTAGACGTGAGATTCTGTATGGTGCCTACTCATGGAGGAATTCACGGCAATGAGTAGGCGGACGCCCTTCCAGCCCAGACAAAAGCGGTCGAGGCGACGGCAACTCTTTTATTCGACGAGGATTACAGAAGGATACCTAATTTTTCAATAACGAAGTGGCAGACTGAATGGACAGAACTAAATGAAAACAAGCTGCACCTTGTGAAGCCGCACCTGAGAGGGTTGCAGAGCTGCAGACATAAAGAAAGATTTGGAGAGGTGAAGGGGTGTTATGTCGCTTAAGAATTGGGCACGCGTGCGTGACCCACAACCTCCTTTTGCTAGGAGAAGACCCAAGGGCGTCCGCAGAAATTTTTGCAAGGGGGGGCATCTATAGCTGGGGGGGGGGTACGGTTGGGTAGCACCAAAAATGTGCTATTTGTGGTTTAAAGTACGCATATGAAACAAAAATGATACACAGCGAATTAGAACCACACTTGGAGAATATACATTGGATTTTATTACCGAACAAAGAACTAAAGTTAATAACGAAAATGCGAAAAGTTAATGTCCCTTCGTAAATAAAAGTGGCAAGTCTTGCTGCGTGAGGGTCCTCGACTCACGCCAACAGATCACCAGCACACAGCACAATACGTTCACAAACATACAACTGCACTCCGTCAATCTTTCTTGGAACAGCTGCAGCTGCAGACGCCTCGGGTTTTTCTGGGCAAATTGCGAGATGACATGTGTGATGAAGTCATTCTTTTGTTTCATTACACGCTCTCGGTGCACACTCATCATACAAAGGCCGTCCAGCCTGTCATTTGTCATTGTAGATCGTAGCCAAGTTTTTACCCTTCTCATTGTGCTGAAGGAGCGTTCGACAGTGCATGTCGTAACTGGCAAGGCAAGTGCCACCTCAATTGCTTTTGCTACAGCTGGAAAGAATGGCTTGGCCTGAAGCAAAAGTTCGGCGTAAGTTATTTGTGAGGGGTCCCCCGTTTTGTTGCGCCACATTTCGTACCAAGAGATGCCTTCTTCCTTGAAGTTTTCAATGCTGTAAAAGCCTTGGAGTTCTCCAGCGATAGCATGAAATTCAACGCAGCTCAAACACTTCATTTTTGCTGGATGCAGTTGGAGGAGTTTAAAACTCTTCGCATTGCTTTCAGAGAAGCGGCGAGCCAAAGAAGCAGTAAGCGAGTCCAAGTATGGCACATATATTGCCACGCGGTAGTATTCCTCCGGTGACTGAATCCTGTAGTTTTGTCGGTGGGCCTGACGAGAGACTTGTCTTGGCACAGATATCAACACGTTTAGGTGATCGGCTGCCTCACTTGCTGTTTTCATGATGTCAGAAAACTGCTCTTCAGCGTTAGTCCGGTGGCCACCAAAAATATTCTGCAACTCAGTGATGTGGTCGTGTACAGAATGGATGTCCATGGATACGCTCTGCAGAACGTTCGTAACCGGTTCCAGCCGTGCGCTATACTTCGCTACAATGTGCAAGCAGACAATAAAAGATGAACTTGTTGTTGCACAGTAGAGGATGTGAGCGCGTTGCCTAGTTGCAGCGTTCGATGTTCATTCCATTGACGCGAGCTCTTCGAGTGCTTCGACTATGGTCACGTAATGCTGAGAGAAGATCCTAATTGACTTGTATTTTGCAGACCACCTTGTTTCACAGAGCATCGGAATGTTGGGCACTAATTTCCTTCGAAGCACGCTCTCACGGAAGAAGTTTATGGTTTGTTTGATAACCCCTATTGTGTTACGGATTTCAGACACTTCATTCAAATCGTTGATCACGAGATTCAGCTTGTGACTTGCGCAATGGAAGAACAGTGCCTTTGGAAGCTCGTTCTGTATTAATCTGTTGACTCCAGCTTCTCTTCCAGCCATTGTAGAGCATCCATCGTACCCTTGTCCAACAAGATTTGAAAGAATCAGCCCGTTGTCCTTTAAAAACTTCACGATCGTAGCAGCGATGCAAGCAGAGTTCAGTAGCTCCAGCTCAACAAATCCCATAAACTGCTCTCTAACGTATACGTTAGTTCCCGTCTTGTCAATGAAGCGAATACCTATAGACATCTGCTCTGTTCCTGCAATATCTGCGGTTTCGTCCGCGAGGACGGAAAAAGCAAACGCTGTGTTAGCTTCGGCCACTATGTGCTCTCTCAGGATGTCGCCACAGATTGTGATGATCTCGTTCTGGACTCGTACGGATGTGTACTTAGCATTGCCAGCACCGGATGCGAAGTGTTCCTGAAGACGAATATATCCAGCTTCTACCCGAAAGTCAAGGAGATCACTGAAGACTCCATTGCCAGACTGCTTCCCGCGAATTGGCATGTCATGCGTTGCGCAAAAGATGATGGTAGACACAATCGGAAATAGTTTCTGGCGGTTCCTTTCAACTTGATCTTGGAGTGCTCTGTTGAGCTGCTGAACAACGGGTAGCTGCTTGCCTGTCATCACATCCATAAAGTTCTGTGAGGCTGCCATTGCCTCCTGGTGCCATTGGGATTTCACGTGATCCCTGCACGCCTCGTGCATTTTTTTGTAGTTGGTGAAAGCGCGCACGATAAAACTACCTTGGGTACCCCGGTGAACATTCGGCGGAAAAATGACGCAGAAACGACAAAGGGCGCCTTTCAACGTCGCTGAATACGCAAGCCAAGGGGCGTAATCTGCCAGCCATTGGTAGCGAAATGTCCTCTTGTCAGACGTTACATCTTTCTTAAAGTCGTATGTAACATTTGGCGACCATGGGTTAGTCAGAAGGCTTAACTTCAAACAGTCCGAAATGCTCGTGTGTTTACCTTTGCCCAGAAAGTCTCCTAAATCGTGTTCTTGAGACAAGTTCGTTGCTTTCTTGCTACTCTCACCGCAATTCAATCCCAAGGAAGGACAAAGGGAATCATCATGACTTACTACGTCACGGGAGCTCACTGATGACGGAGTCCCTTCCATGGAGTCGACAACCTCAGCTTCTGTTCGCTGATGAAAGTCTTCATCACTCTGGTCAAGTGGTGCAACGCTGTCACATGTCACACTAGATTCTTCGGCTGGGCTGCTGGATAACCCTTCGTCAGACACCCGCTGACGCTTGAAGAAGCGTCGGATATCCGTCATTTAGGCCCGCACAAGGCAAATCTCGCTGGAGAGTTCCTGGTGGTTGATAATATTAGAAAATATACGCTAATTGAGTGGATGAATAAATAGTTATGCGGGAGTTGAAAACAGAAAAGCGCCTCATTTACAGGGAAAACTTATTTACAGGCTAAAGTACACGCTCACAGCTTCGTACATGTCGCTCGATCTCGCTCGCGCACCCACACAGTCGAGCAACCGCACACACACTGCTGGCCACTGTCGTTCTCTCGTCAGCTGTCCTGGTTGTTCCCAGCTCCGTTGACAGCTGGACACTTAAAAACACCGAATCACACAAACACACACATAGACGCACGTGCAGGGGCTTACTATCGAAGAAACGCCACAATGTGCAGCTCAGAAACACGTTTCCGTGTCGGCTCTTGTAAACGGGTGTTAGAGATGAGGGCCCTTGGGTTGTCTGACTCGTCCAGGCCCGCAGGTCCCGGTTCGGCGTGGTGTCGGACTAGAGACTCGAGATGACTGCTTAGCAGGAAAATGTACAGTAGGTTTATTCACATGGTGACAGTCGAGACAGGAGTACCAGAATAGCACAAATACAGTCGTTTAAATAGAGTTCGTATTCCCCAGATCCCTAGCTGGGGAATTTAGCTTCACACAAGAATTGTCCAATCAGTTGAGCAGTTGATGGCACTTGATGTACCGCACACGACATGAGGTGGGGCTGATGCACACGGGCCACTTGGTCGATGGAAAGGGTGAATGTCCACGTTATCGATCATGCCTTGTGCCGGAGTTGCACCACTTTGCGCGAGTCTTGATTTTGGAGGCCCCGTGAGAACGGAATCTCAACTCGCCTCCCACTATGTGAAGAGGAGTGACCTCCTGCTCTCGCCGACGGTTGGAAATCGAAGAGCTTGGGCACTTGAAACCGCAGCTTTCTTTCGGTGGACCCTTCTATCGTCCGGGTATGAAGGAAAGAAGTGGCCCGCAGCGTCCGGTGAACCGAGGGTAGAAGCCGCAACTTGAAACCGTCGCCGCCGCCGTTGGCGCCAGCGGTTCTTGCCGCCTCGTGCCTCTGGGTGATTCATCCACGTACACCTTGCTAGAGAGCTTGCGAGGAATTTTAAAGACGATAGTCTTTCTTGGGCTCCTTAAACCCAGAAATTTTGGTCTGTCTGTATGTGAGTGAGTGAGTGAAACTTTATTGAACACTCATGTTCAAGCACATGAGGAGGCAACCTGTTAAGGCGCCAATACAGGCCGATGGTTAGTCTTCGGTAGAGGGGTCCATGGACATCCCAGGAGCGACTCGATCCAGGTCCCGGACACTCCCGGTGGTCCCTTGGGCGCTGCTCCTGGTGGGCTCCTCCTGGCGTTGACTTGACGGCCGTTGTAGCTCCAGTGCTGCGATGATAGTGTTGACCGCCTGGAGCTGTGTGTCTAGGTTAGCGCTGCACTTGGCGTCTTCTATTTCCTGAGGAAGCGTTGTTCCCGTTGCTGCGTTGTTGCATTGCCATAAGATGTGAGCCAGTGTAGCTCTCTGGTCTTTACATAGGCGGCAGATGTCCGTTTCGTACACCTCGAGACATACGTATCGGGCAAGGGCTGGTGTAAGGACAGAGTGTGTTTGTAGTTGTCGGTAGAGGACTGCTTCCGATCGAGTTAGGCCCGGGTGTGGAGGAGGCATGGTCCGTCTGCTGAGTCGGTACCAGGTGACAATCTCGCTGTAGGTATTCATGGGTTCCTTGCTCGCGTTGTACGACTCAGAAGTATCAGTGTCGACTTCTGCTGCAGTGCGGTTGGTAAGATCTCGCGCTGCAGCATGGGCAGTCTCATTATGGTTGGTGTTCCCCTTCCCAGAGATGTGGGGTCCCATGTGGGCGGGAAACCACTTGAGGTAGATGGCGAGGTTGCGTTCCCGTATTTGAGAGAGAATATGGGCAGCAGCCGCGCACACATTTCCTCTGGCATAGTTCGTTATCGCTGTCTGTATGTCTGTCCGTCTGTCTGTCTGTGACTCGATTCAGCCACCCGGCCAAAGCAAAACAATGCCTGCCCATTAGTCTTATATAGTCACAGCTAAATCTACCCGTCTATGTCCGGTGTAAGGTTCATACTTGTCGACATTGTCTAAGAAGAACAAGTCATTACGCAAATATGAGACAGCAAATCAATACAGAAGTGATATTTGCAGTGTTCCTTTATAAAAAAATCAAACATGCTTGCTTTTGCGAAATTAAATACTTCATCAACTGCAGAAAAAGAATTCACTTCGCCGTCGCCTACTGTCGCCCGCGCCACTATAGCTTCTTGCGCCATTTTAAGAAATCAACCGGCAACAGTTACGCAAGGTTCCACTAGATAGGTTCCACGTTCTGCTTGCAATGCACGTGGAGTAGGGAAACGCGGTTCTATAAACGTTGAAGTAGGGCGCCTCGATTGACGCGCGTCTCCGCCGTACAGCAGCGTTCGCATCGAGACACCCGGTTTGGAGCAGTGGAACGCGGGAAATTTAAAATGATTTAAGCAAACCTTTGGCGTCTTTACCTTGGGAGGAGCGCGACGCAAGAGGAACAACATGAGAGGTGAGCGGCAAAGCGAAGGGAGGCATTTACTTCGCAATAGTCGATAAAGACTATCGTCTTTTGATGACATTTGCAACGAAAAGAGCAAATACGCGGCCAATTTTTTCCCAGGCCCGCGTTGGCCGATCCAAACACGGGGTATTGCCCGCCGCAAAGAGGGCGGATGGTCGGAACCGTTTACGCGCAGCCGCCGCTGTGGCGAGGTTCCCCGCTACGGAGAGGCGGCATAAATCTAGAGTTTAGAAAAAGAAAACGTAAAACCTTTCACAACTGTTCGCTATCTTCAATAGCCAGCACAGGCAGTCTGTTTCACTCCCGTGACATGACCGGCAATATTAGTCAGTGTTTAATGAGCAATGTTGACTCGCAGTCCTGAATGGCGTTTCATACGGATACGGGGGACCTGAGTGTGATATCATTTGAATAGCGTGGATTGTTGGATCGTTGGTTCACGTACATAATTTTAAAAACTTTGCGCTAAAGGACCGGACACAGGGGAGAACGTCGGTGTTCTTCTCCTCTCCTCTCTTCGTCCTTCAGGGCAAAGTTATTTTTTACGGGCCAACAAAGATGTGCAGCTTTTTTGTAGTGCATGAAAATATCCGAAACTCCAGGGGGGGGCAGTTGCCCCCCCTTGCCCCCTCTTCCGGACGCCCATGAGAAGACCCTCCCCACGGTGAGCAATGTGGGAAGCGCCTAACAGTAATACACGTACTTGTTGATTGCACTAGTTAAGAGAATAGGCGGCGTGAATTCTTTCCCTCCTTTATAAATTTAACATTTCATTGCACCCTGTTTTACGGCTAGGTGATGAACCATCCGTTACATTTGAAGATCTTTTTTTAATACTTTCGTGCAACCGAACTTTTACAAAAAATGAATTGTACCATAGCACCCTGCTTTTAACATGTGCGTTTTACTTGGAGTTCACATTTGACATATTTTAACCTCGTCCTCGGCGCATTACAGCCCGATATGGCTGCTGAGCGAATAAAATCCAAATTACGGTTATAATATACTTTTTTATGATACTCTTCCCTATCTGGAGCCCGTTTTCCGCAGGCTGAGTGGACTGCGGGAATGGTGGCCTGGAAGTAACATGCTAGAACCCGTATGGTCGAGAAATGCAGCAAATTCGCTGCTTGCGAATTGCGGGCAGTTGTCTGCACACGGTGCCACAATGATCAGATGTTCTGGCGAAGATAGTACGGATCGGTAGAATGATCGCAGATGATTATGTGGGTGTATCTACTTCGGGAGAGTTGGAGTAAGTGCACAGAGGCACGATTTTCCTTAGTAGTGAAAGAGGTCACTACGAACCCTATACCAGGGCGGGTCGGGCACAGAATGCATTTGCAGTGGCTCTCGCGCCAGGCAGCACACGCACTTTTGTGGAAAAAACAGGTATGAACAAAATTATCCATATCAGAATTTATACCCCCCCCCCACACACACACACACACTAAAACAACGCCGCCGCGCTCATAATTTCCTTTCTTCAAGCCAATGTGGCCTTAGAGGATATTTCCAACGTTGTCTTCCGCATGCTGGCTGGTATAAATTTGCAGCCTTCAGCCATCTCCCCAGCGAAAGCCTTGAGAGGCAGACATACCGGCAGACATACCGGCAAGAATAATGTGACCGGCATGCCTATTCAGGCAGCTTGCCCGTTGCTGGTAGCCCATGTGCGCTTAGCCTGCTCAGGAAGGCATGTAGAAGTTTTGCGCTCTCTTTTTTCCCCACTAAGTGGTTTCCGAAATGTACACAGACCAATTATAATGCATGCGTACACAGCCGCCATTATTGCCAGAATTAGCTGGCTCCTCATCCGCTCTGGTACGAGCGAGATAAACGCGGCCAGAAGGCAGTCTTTTAGCCATAGCGTCCGGGCTAATTCCAGTGCTAACGCCTGGTGAGCGTGAGGAAACATTTTCGCGTTGTTGTTACCATAACAACGCCGCCGCTATGTTCGCCTTGAAGTTGTTATAATTGTCATGGCTACAATATGAGGGGGCGGAGCTTGTGTGGGGGAAAGGGGATGCTCACGCCCTCTCATTCCGGTTCAATTTTGCCACCCCCCTACCCGCCCCCCTATTCCAATCCGGCAACCGCCTCGCTGCTGCCTCCAACGGTCCAGCTCCGCTGCGACTAGCGCGCAGCTAGCGCACATAAGCTGCCCGGCGTACGCCGCTTGGGCTGTAACGACGCCAGCTCAAATATCACTTGAACGCTTCATTCTCGTTACTTGTGCGAACGCGACGTGCGGCGAGGAACACTGATGCGCAATACAGCATAAACAAGGTTGCCTGTCATCAAGCATAGCACAAGCATTCCTATCCTTCAGCTCAGCTTTACGACATACGAACGAGGTTCTCACCTTTCGCTAACAGCATTCAAAGAGGCTTCGCGTTGCGATTAATCCTAGTGTTCTCGGCGTCCCTTTCGCAGTTCTGCAGCACCATAATGTCCGAGATAGTACACCCGAGAAATCTCCCACTACATGACACGCGCGTCGCCCTCGCCGTGCGACAGCAGCAGCTGCGGTGACTCTTTTTCCGCATGGGCGCCGCCAGTCACGCCGGAAAGAAGAGGAAAGAAAAAAATGACTAGAGGAGTGTTTCCTTAGCCCCACTACCTCTAAGGAGCGCAATAATGCAACCGAAACTAGAAAACGTAACGTCGGCCTGGCACGGACACACTCTCTTCCCTTACTTCTAACCCATCTTCAACCTGTTTTGTGTGCATGTGCATACAGCTGTGAAGAAGGGGTTTTCTGAGTACACACGGTCACTAAATTCTCCTTCGGGCTTGCCGTACAGAGCTTTACTAAAACAAATTCCGGGCCCTTTCACACTGTGAAGACCGATGAACAGCGAAGCTGTGGTGGTTACTGTTTGTAGCGGCTTAGCGGCTGACTGTCAAAAAATTTTGTTGCCGGACAGTTCAAAAAATAGAAGTTACAGCTGTTTCCTGTAATTATACACCCTCCTTAGATGGCCATGTATTGAGAGCAGACGATAGTCCTGTAACGTTTACATTGCACACTTAACTGTGAAGTAATTATGACATGTAAATGAAACTGGCCGTAATGGAAGAGTCGTCTTAGCGACCAATTTTCATATAAATTGTTCCGAATGCTTTGGATAACACAAGACGTAGCGCCGTTCTGTGCAATCATCTTCCCTTTGTAGATGGACACTCGTCACGGTACAATAGGAAAATTCCAGGTTAGATATTGATCTTCTTAAAGTCGGCTTCTCCTCTAAATACTAACGCACTGCCGCGAAAAAAACTTTAGGGGCAAAATAAGCCGTCGTTTACAACAAAATACTATGAAGGGACTAGGACGTTCCTTTTTATGTTAATGAATTTTTCTTACACACATTGCAAATTTTCGCGCGGCGGAGAAACCTGCTTCAGAGAGGGCGCGGCCCGATGCCCGCAGAGAACGTCGTCAGGACCACCCCTCCAACAGCTCCGTTGTTAAAGGAAAAAAACGGTAATTGGTTGCTCTGTCATAAAAATCAGTAAAACACGAAAGTGAAATGTGCAGCGAAATCTGCAGCTGAGCATGATTTGTTGGTCGACGGCTGTCTTATGGGTGTGCTTGGTGAGCGACGTCCTCCTGGCGGGTCGCTTTGGCAAAGGTGTACTGGTGTCATTTCCGTGACGGATATGACGTGAGTGAAAACTTGGGGTATCGTGGCATAAAACGCATTCGTGTTATAATATAAAACCCGAAAACGAACAAGCCTATGTATAACGTACTCTTTAGTAATACAGGTTGCTTCCCCCCCAAGAAGATCCTGTGTGCAGGGGTGCAGGGGAGCACCCTTTACAGGCCGCGTGTTTCGTTGTACTGTCGTCACTTCCTTGACGGATATGGCGTCAGAGAAATCTTCATGTATCCGGGAATAAAACAATTTCGTGTTACAAAACTGCCAATGCATGCGAAGAAGACGGGATTTTCTTAGCGCTCGGCCCCGCACATGCCGAGGAGAGTGACGCCATCCCCGTTCACGACTCCGTGCGCCCAGTTGAAGTTTCCTGTCGAGGCTTGATCGCTGTTCCCCTCGTGTGGTGCAGGAGATAGCGGCGCAAGCAACGCTCAGTCCCGCTGCAGACCGCGATGCCGGCTGATTTGTAACAAAGTACAAAAAACGTTTACTAAGGGCACCGGCACTCCACTTCGTTGTACTGTGCGTTTTAATTCAGACTTAGAAAGCGGTCAGTCCTTGATTGTAACTAATTTTTTTTCTTGAGCACAAATGACAACCAGGTTTTAACCAAGGTTTTCATGTTTAAAACAAAAACTGTCGGCTACGGCTCTCGTTCGTTTAAATATTTTGAACATAGGTCAGTGAAACAAAAAGTCTGTCTTTTAAATACTTGTGAACGAGATTTCAGCGACTTTTCAAGCACGACCAGTGTTCCAAATTATTCCGCAGTCTTCGAGTGCGATACCCCAGGGTGAAGTTTTAGCTTCCGAAACCCGATTAAAATATTCAGAGGTAGAAACTGGATGACGATGCCTGTTGTCGTGCTCGGGTGGACAGGCCTGTTACTACCCATCGTTTCGTACCGCGGTGCCATATAGAGAGCGACTGGCTCGTAAACTAAGAATCGCCTTACCAAGAGAAACGCCACATGCCCTATACCCTCCAGCGCCTTGTTTAATTCGTTCCACAAAGAAACGTGTGGTCGCCTAATAAGATGTCAGTCCTGTCACTTTGCGCGCACCGCAATAACGGTGGCACGATGCTCGACGCAAGGTACTAATCTCGCTTCACCTTAGCCCCAACCATCACCGACCCGATGTTCTTTGTGGTGCAGGATTACATTGTCATGCCAGCGCTTTCCTTGGGGAATCAGCCGCGTGGAAATCTTTCATGTTTGTGTAACCCATGTCATCTTCTTGATGACACTGACATCACCAGCCCCTTTTCTAGAGCTCCGTGGCAAGAGTATATTGTTCAGGGGACCCTGCGAGCACGACAGCCTGTGCACGACAGTGATGAGGAGGGCCCGTTATAGATTTTCCAATCATTCCCAACGCCTGCTCGCGGGAACATTTGCGAAGCAAATTTGCACTGAACGCGATAACGTCGTTTCTCAAACACGAGCTGAGTGAAAGCACTGTTACGAAGCCCTTGTCTTATGACGCCGGCTGCCTGTTTATCGTCATCGGGCCATCAAAACGCCAGTTTGCGTACTTCGCTCACTAACGACGTTCGAGCCCTCCTGTTCTTTTTCGCTTTTACGTATTTCGGTAATGCCGGCGGAACGTAAAGCGGAAAGGAGTTACCCATGACGTAGTCAAAAAAAAATGCCGCCTCCTCTAAAAAATTTCGCACATGTGGGAGCTTTTAACTTCCCAGAGGGAAGAAAATTTTGAGAATGGGCTGGGCGTATTCGCGAAGACGCCGTCGTCAGCACCGATATTACAAATGTGTCGCTAAAAATTTAAAACAAACAAACAACAGGAGCTCTTTCTCTCGTACATTTTTTGCGTGCTTCAAATAGAGTGAAAATTGTGCTTTCAATTTACAATGTTTTCAGGGCAAACCAATCGGGGTTTTAGTAAATAGGCGCGATCTTCATTGTGAGATATTGAAGAAACGTGCCCGAGAGAGATGCTACAGATGCTCATGATATTCCAGGAATAAATGTTTCGCTCAGTAGCGGACAGAAATCATAAACAGCTTTATAGTTACCAACCTACCCATGCTGGGCGATTCCGGGTGCCGAATTTATTATTACTTGTTTAGGCTTGTTTTAGTTCTTTATGACGCCACTGCACCGGCTTGCGGTGGATTTTATTCCCATTTCTCTTTTGAATAGGTGTTTGCTCGGCCGGCCGACGTTATTATTTAGTCTTTTTCTCGGTCGGTTGCACTCAGTCTGACAATTCACCCTTGGGGAAGCGCACACCTTCTGTGGGCTCGATGGTGAGCTTAGATGGGACATTTGAAAGGAAAACCGTCCTTTTCTAGGTTAACACAAGCAAGCACCCGTATGGCGTCCACCTAACCTTCTTCTAGCCGGATAATGTCTCAAAAAGCCTCCACAGTAGCTATCCCGTTGGAAATGCGTTCCATGAGGTTCCACGCGTTCCATTTCCCGCACATCAGAAATAATGATGCACCAAACAACATTCAGCTCGCTTTCTTCCGTAGCATGGATCACAAAAAGTAATCATGGACAAGCACTTCGAGCGAACTGTGGTGGTGGTGGTGGTGATGTTTATTGACGGGTGGACCTAGCCTTGCGTGGTATGCCGGCAATTGCTCACCCGATCAGCACCTTTTTACCGCTATGCGCGGGAATTCACCATGACTCGCTGAGGCTTGTGACACGTAAAAATTTCAGGACCAAACGAAAGATGTCCCTCCCCGTGATCCAATGGCCTTCCGGGAAAATTAAATCGTTCAAAGAGGCATGCGGAGCGGCCATCCTTCGCAGTTCTTTAAACAAAGCTAACCGCTCCTCCGCATGCTCTCAGCAGTCCATAATAAAATGACCGATGTCGCCTGTAGCACCACACGTTCCACACAGTGGTGAAGCGATAATGTTCAGCTTATGGAGCCACGCCGGTGTCCGCGCTGAGTTGGTCCGGATGCGGAACACTAAGGTTGCCTCTGTCCTCTTCATTCCTTTTGTGACACAAGGTCGATGTTGTGGTCGCCAAAGAGAGCGGAAATGATCTTGTATGATTGTTTTTAAAATGCGCCGTTCGTCTGGAGCCGACTTCAAAAGACGAGTGCATGATGTCGCTCCATGAGCCAACTGGTCCGCAGCCTCGTTTCCAAGCACTCCTACGTGGGAAGGGACCCACTGAAAGCGAACGCAAAATCCGTTTTCCTTTATCTGCTGAAGAAGACGCAGGGAGCGTTGGCAAATTTTATCTGCTGGAAATCCAAGCTGCAAGAGTTGTAGGGCCGACTTGGAATCCGTTAGAATTACCGCATGCTTCACCCGAAGCGATTTGATCTTTTTCAAGGCCGCCTCGATCGCTATGCACTATGCCGTTGTTGATGACGTCAACTGGTCAATGCGAGCCGCCCAGGAAACGTTCATGCCGGGAATCACAAAGGCCGCTGCGCTGGTACCGGCTTCTCTGTCGACAGATCCGTCCGTGAACACAAGAACACAATCTCTGTACGACCGGTCCAAGTGCTCAAGTGCTAGCATTCTCGCTTCCGCCACTGGTGTATATCTCTTCGAGCGGATGTCCGGGATCGTGAGCTGACACTCCAAACTCTCAAAGGACCACGGTGGCTCCAAGCGATGTTGGTTCTTCCGCCGTTGCGGGTAGAGAATGCTGAGAGTGCTGAGCACCGCGTATATGCGAGATTCCACCCTTAGGCGGAGACGCCTGAGCAAGGCCTTTCCGGCTGCGGACTCTCCCAGCCGGACAAACTGCAAGAGCAACCGCTCAGGCACCTTCAAACGAAGACGTGGAAAATGGGACTCTTCCAGGACTTTTTTGTTTGCCGCCGCATGGGGAACTCCTAGGGATATCTTAACGCCCTGTCGATGCAGCGCTTCCAGACGAGCATACTGGGACTCCGAGGGAGACAAAACAGGTAGCTGGTAAAGAACCCGATTCAAGATGAGCGCCGAGTGTAGCCTAAGCCTTGAGCCGTAAAAAAGGACTGCAAGTCAGTGCACTCATCAATATATGCCGACGACATATGCATCTGGATTTCAGGTTATCAACACAAGCGGTTGGCTATGATTGCTCAAGGAGTGATTCGTACGGTACAAGCATGTGTCTAGTCGGTGGGACAAACAGTCACCGCGAAAAAGACTTGCTTTATTCTGTTTCCCGGAAAGAAACGGAAAGCGACTTGCCTCAAGTTAACTTTAGGTGGCTTGCCAATCCGGCAAGCTACTCGTGTGAAGTTTCTCGGCGTCACCATCGACTATAAATTATTCTGGAGGCAGGCCGTGGATTCTTTTGTCACGTTCATGGTTCCCCGCTTAAATGTGCTTCGACGAATTGCTGGATCTAACTGGAGGAGTCACCCATCTTCGAGCGAACTGTTTTATGCAGTGCCTCAGAAGAAAACAATACCAAGAAACACTCGATGCTTCGTCGATTCCTATGGGCTTACGAAGCGTTTAATAGCACGAGCATAACAAAAAAGACACAAAGACGAGCCCCCAGTCTTGGTTCAGTGGAGCCTTGGTTCAGCCTTCAGATTCAGTGGAGTTAGTGTCGCTGTTGCATAGTGATTCTTAAAACCGTAGCCGCTAGAGTCTGATGTCGAGATTGAAGGCTGCAGTCGACATCGGCAGAAGACTCGATCGGTGGTACACCTGGGTAAAAGAGATGTTTTAGCAAAAAAAAAAAATATTCTGGAAGACCCTGCAAACCTTTTTTGCATGGTACTTTCAGAGTACATCTCGTACGTGGTGGTCATTGTTGTGTACAGCTTAGCACGAACGGCAGCCCCAAGGCAAAGGCAATTTGTTCTAACCAAATCCCACCGCTCCGGCATGGAGGCGGTGGCTCAAAAAATGCAACGAAGATAATTACGCTTTTCTCCACAAGCATTGGCTGGGGACGGCTGTCTTGCCAGTTTTGTCACTTCTTGGGCTTGTAAGCAGAGTGGCCAGGTCTGGCGATTTGTCGCCAAACTGATGAGTCATCATGACTCGTAGCGACAGAAATTGCAGTTTGCCGCCGTAGCTACTTTCTGGCTCGTTTGAACATTGGTGATTTCATTTATTTTCATGGCCCTTCTGACACCCTACTCACCACGAAAAGTGCCTTATATGACCTTTCAGTGCACTTCAGCCATCGAGAAAAACGTAACATACGGAACAGAACAAACTTTCAGGCAGATGACTGCGATATGGAAAAGTCTAGACGAATGAGCCACTGAAGCAGACCACGGTACAGCGCTACCTACCGGCACAAATCGAAATTTGTATGCTCTTTTAATGTCCTGCTCCTGATGTCGCATGAATAGCGTCAAAACGTAAAAGCAATGCCGTCGGTTAAAGTGTAAATCTTAGTAGTTTACGACAGCTTGAGATGTCATGCTGAGTGATGAGAATTGTGTATGACAATGTATGATAGACAACGGAAATGTAAAGAGACAGCCAAAGTGGTAAAACATGGTGTGCAGTGAACTACGGTTTTAAGTCCTTCTTCGTCTTTGAATACTTTCCCTAAACTTGCATATCCTAGCTTTTTTGAAGACAGTAGGCAACCACTGTCTTTCCCTTGCACTGGAGCAAAGGATAAATTTGTTATACGGTTTTCTACTTCGCTTAATTTCTCTATTTTTCCGGGAAAGTAATCAAAAGTGCTTACTAGCATCGCCTTGCTGAAAATGGCGACTTTTCTGACTCCTTTTCAAACATTCACTTTGAAGGGGCCATGCAGACAAAAGACAAGTTTGGTTCACTCGAAAGATTGCCTGGTTAGAATCATACTGACACCACTTTAACGTAAATGTCTCTCAAATACGCTTTATAATTAGGAAAAAAGGGAATGGCCATGCGACCCACTACTGACTAGCTCATTTCCCGCAACAGAATATATAATATCATATGCCCAGCTGTGCGATTGGCTCAGGCCGGCAAAAGCAAACGCAAGTTAGGCAGGGCTCATAAGCTTGCCGAACGAGCTATTTGCGCCGAAATGTAATGCATATTCATTGTATTACAGTAAGAATGCAGGGGTAAACAATAAAAGTTAGGAAATGCACGTAGACTAAGAAGTGTCGATGCGCACTGCTTTGGTTCTGTTCCCACTCTGCTTGTTTTAGCTGCATAGCAGTCCGCCGCTTTGGAGTTGTCTTACACGAGACTGGCCGATTGGAGTAAGCAAGTTGTCTCACGTGACCGTGTTTGCCGAGGTGCCAATACGGTCAAAAACGAAAGCAATTGTGGATAACGGTCCGCGACTGAGCATGGTAGCGCCATCTGGGAGGACTGACGGAAAGCAAAGCTGCTGAGCCTAATGACGCACAGGCAGTTCATTTGAATACCCGCCCTTCTTAACTCATGGCACACGTCACGAGAACACACGATTTGACAGGCGCATCACAATGTTAACCTAAATTGATTATTTAGGGTATTTAGGCCGGACGAGACCTCCGGGCACTATAAAACACGAAATCTTTTGAATAAAACAAACTTGTATTTTGTCTGCATACCTCCTCAAAAAGGCCTGTAGGCTAACAGTTTTGTTCACTCGAAAGATTGCCTCGTTAGAAGCATACTGACACCACTTGTAACGTAAAATTCCCTCAAAGAAGCTATATAATTAGTAAAAAAGTAATGGCCATGCGACCCACTAGCTCATTTCCCTCAACAGTACCTATGATGTTATAATCATGCCTGTGCAATTGGCTGAGGCCGGCAAAAGCAAAAGCAAATAAAGGCAGAGCCAGGCCGAACAGGATATTTGCCCTTAAATATAGCGCACATTCTTTTTATTGCAATTAGAATTGTGGGGTTAGCATTTAGCAGTTAGTGCGACACCTTACCGGCTGACACTGCGTAACTTAGCCGTAGGACGCGTTGGACGCTTCAGTAGGTCAGCGTCAAACGCAAAGCTGTCCAGTTGACATAAGCTGAACGGTTACTTATGATGGAATGTAACAGCGCCATAAACGACGATGGACACACAGGAAAATTCATAGCCATGTTCGCCATGTTTGTCGACTTTCATAGCCATGTTTGTCGATTCGTAGCTGACGTTTAAGGAAACTGTTAGTATGAACCGTAGTGAAAATACGGCCGGTATAAAAGTCCGGCCAGGAGCCAAATGCGAACACTGGCACTTCAGCGGTATTAGAGCGCCATCTATGAAGGTGGGCGATAAACAAGATAACCAACCGGCCGTCTGTGAATTTAATAGCAGCCCTGGTCAGCTGGCTGTCTAGAGTTCGAAGGCCCTGCTCTGTATACGTCATCGCGGACGTCCACACAACACACGATGTTGTGATTTCACGTGAAATTCAGTCTCAAAATGTTTAATTTCTCAGTGAATAAACCATCGTTTGTTGCCAAACAAATGCTGAGCGCAGTATAAAATTCTAATACTTTCGAATAAGAAAACTTGTATTTTATGTGCGTGGCCTCTTACATACCTGCCATGAAATACACTTCTGTTTTTTTTTCGTTTGTCTGAACATATAACGCAAAAAACCACAAGTTGCACTTGGTGCAAACGGGATTAGTATAGAGAACACTTTTGGCGGTCTTTTTTTTATTGAGAAAACTTTGTCAGTGTCTTTTTTTTGCATATATTTGCGAAATATTTCTTTGGTTTATGCTACATTTCAAAGTACGCGTAAAATACTCGCAATGCACTGTTCGCAAGGCAATTTTCTAGCCCCACTACAAAGCTCATAAGGATATTAGTAATTAATAGCTTTATTTCACCCAAAACTGGTTGAAAGAAGGAAGGGGTACAAGTAGGAGTCTTCCTGCATTCCTCCCCCTCAGACGGTGGCGTGCGGCCCTTAGGCTCGAGCGGCATTTTCGGCTAGTGTGACGACCTTTATCTTATCTGCATTTTGGGGTCGGAGCTGAGCAAAGAGGTCTCCGACTGGTTCGCACTGACAATACGTAGGCGTGCTTCTAGAGTTCGTTGCTGAGCATCACAAGCCCAAATAATCTCAGTGATTGTGGTTCGCTGGGAGCCCCACTAGCATTGACCATTGTAAAGTTCGGGACAAATATGGCGTAATATTGCAGGTTGGGAAATGCATTACCCTGCGTCTGACTCCAGGCTACAGGTTGACGTCTTTTGAGCATGGGATGAGCTGCAGGATATTTCTGGCGCTCCATTCCATAGCGTTGAGCAATGTATCAGTACTCGCCCGCCTGTCTTTACCCCCTGGTCTGATCAAGCAGCTTCGGGAGGGCAATCCCGGGAGCTGAGACATGATTGAAATCTTTAATAATCATCTTCATCATTATTATTATCAAATGTCTTGATGAGTTCGCTGCGAGGCGAAGGCATTTCCCAAAGACCTCCAGCCATGCCTATAGATAGCTACCCGAGTTCACTCTTTGCCCCGCATGTCCTCAAGTTATTCTTCAACGACTTAACGGAACCTGATTGGGTTTACAGTCACTCCATTAAACGGATCGTCCGATAACAAAAGTATATCCAACAAGGGGCCACAATATCTCCGCAATTATTTACAGCCGGGCTGGAGGGTGTGTTCAGAAAGCTCAAGTGGAGGAAACCAGGCAGACGAATTAATAGGGAACAACAGAACCACCTAGGATTTGTAGACGACATTGTCTTATTCAGTAAACAAACGGGAAATTACATAACCTGCTTCGGCAATTGTGCTCTGAATGTTTGGTTGCAGGAATAAAAATGAACACAAAAATATCTTAACCAAAGCCACTATTTTTTTTATTTTCGCGAAATCAAAATGAATTATTATATACGATCATTTTGCAGGAAAACAGAAAAGACGACACTAAAAACCGGTTTGCCATCTTTAAAATAAATCAAGACATGCCGAAATATTGAACTCCTGTGAAAATTCGATCTAGAGCCGGATATATTTATAAGCAACATATGGTTTAGGCTGCCATAACTAGAAACCGCAACTTTAGGGGCGAAAAATTACGGTTTTTGGGCGCCTATAATAGGCACTGAAAAGTGCCGTTTAGGCATTTATAGGCACCAAATATTGTCGTTTAGGCACATACAGGCTCAATTCGTATTTACTTCAGCAGCATATTTTCCGAAAAAGTTTTGACTTGCAGTACAAACTGCAGACAAGTGTTGTAGTGTGTGAAAGGAATTTTATTTTATTCGGGACAATGAGCCACACAATAGCTGCTATTTTAACAGATTTACGTAAAATGCAGAGTGATTCGACAACAAAGACAAGCCCAAAACCAATGACAAGCTACACCAATCGCAATCATTTGCTGCTTGAAGTTGTAACTCATTTCGGTCGATAATTGCGTGTGAAAAAACAATAAACGTTGAGTGAAGTTGGAGGACCGTGCTTGTCCTTAGGGACGCTTCATGACCTGATTCCATTATTGTGCTTGGTGGTCAGAACCTTCGGCAGCTCTTTTAGCAGAGGGAATCGAGGAATTGTATGTCACACAGAATGGCTCTATCAGGAACCCGTCTTTTCGGGATTGAGGCGGGTAAGTCCTGGACCTTCGAAAGCAGCTCAGCATTCTTAGTCAGAGTGGCGCCCAAGCTCTAAGCTGCGGAAATGCTTTCTGCCAAGAGTGTCAAATAAGCACACAACTGTGTCAAGTCAGTTTAAGCGTACCGTGGTGTAAACAATTTTGGCTGCGATGCTTTTGTCGTTAGGAGCACCGGTGGGTGTATTTGTAGCAGTTTTCCGCCTTTAGCCGAGTTTTGAAGTCGTAGCAATGGGCTGTGGGGGAAGAGGGACAATAGGTAACTGGTGCTTGAAGACACAACTGCAAACGGAAGAAAGATGTTAACTGCAGGTATTTATTGCTTGAAAAAGCAGAAGGACCTGCTCGGGTCTTCACAACGCCGTTGAATCCCATACATTCATCGGTGCCGTGGTTTTTATTTTGTTAGCGATGGATTGGGCACATCGACAAATGTTCTTGCCGTTGGTCCCCAGAAACAACGCATGAGAAGGACATAGAACAAAACAGATCGTGTGGACAACGGTGACGTCGGCGTGGTTGGCTGCGGTTCGCTGCGTACGGGCCTCTGGAGTCTCGGCCGATGTGACGAGGTCTGGTGGCGGTGGCTTGTGCACAGTTTGCGTTATTGGGCTTGTTTGGCACGGCTCGCGGATTTTTTTATTTGCTTGTTTTGCAAACGGAGTGCGACAAACACTTTGTTGCGGGAACAGTCCGTGCAAACCACCGACTCAAAAAACTAAAAAATGCATGTATAACACAAAAAAAGGCATTTCGAGGGCTAAAAAGCTCATATAGGCTTACATATAGAGAAAATAGGCGCTACAAAGGCCATATAGTCAAAAAAGGCATTATAGGCATAATAAAGTATTGCTTAAAACGCTCCCCTTCCCTTAGTTCATGCTTAGTCATGTTAAATTGGCTTGATACGGACTCAAGGAAAAAATAGGCATTTTGCCTAATCTTCCGGTCTCTAGTCACAACGGCTATATAAGACGGAAGGTTCGTTAGTGACTTTATGTTGACGATAAGAACAAGAGAAGAAGTTTTTAGCACCGCAAAATGTAACGAGGACATTATTCGTTGGGGATCTCTTCGGGGTGAGCGACACAATGGGTTTTCAGTGAAATTGGCCCTGCACCCAAATGGTGGTACACCGTGTGGAACAGGCTTAGCATAAATGTTTTACCTCGTTACAAAGGACCTCCCAGGCATACAAGCATCCCAAACTTTTGTGAGATGTACTGTAAGCAACCTCTCGAAGCAGCCCAGGATGGCGCTCTTAGCTTAATTATGCGTCACTGCGCATGCGGCAGCATATAAATATTCCGAAATAACTTACAACAATGTCGGCGTCGGAAAAGATTTAACTGCAGTATTTTCCAGTTTTTTATAGCATATCCTTTTATTCCTTTCATGTTCATCAGGAATTCATACCTGTTGCCATATCGATCACCCGCAGAAAGTACCTCTACAATACCCAAGAAAATATATTATTACTCTCTAGCCTTACCTGCAAACACACTGTGGAACTGCCTGCTTCTCGCAATGCTTCAAGCAATGTCTACGGTACATCTTTCAATTTCTTAGCCCAATTGTAAACACCTATTCCCTTTTTTACTCGCACTCACAACTGTTTTCACTGTGTGCAAAATAGTAATGCTTTGCTTTTTCTTGGTTTGCCATTATTACGCCATTCAGTCCCAGTGTAAACAAAACGACAATTAAGAATGAAACGACCTTGGCCTTTCAGAGGCCCGCTGACGGTTAAATTGCAAACAAACCATTCCATCATCTACTATGGTTTATGTGACGACGTGCCCTGCCGCCCAGTTACATCTTCGGTGTAGGTTCGTTCCTGCCTAACATTTACGCCAAGCCTCGGCCAATCTCGGCTCCTGAAGTGAACACGTCGAGGCACTTGGATAGCGACGGCAGCTCCAGCCTGGGCGAACAGTGGACACGCTGAATTTCGACAGCTGTGACCCCAGCCTACGACCCACCAAGACCAGCCGACGGGACCAACCGTTTAGTGCCCTTACTAGGATGCCTTTTCCTCAGCCACGTCTTGAAGGAATCATTATATTGTTTCACTGCATCCGCTGACACTGGTGCTACGGGGCCACTGTTCACCGAGCTTATCGCAGTCATCTGGACTGCAAGAGTTTCTGTGCTGTTCATTTCCATCGAAATATTTCATTTTTCCTTCACTTACTCTGGTACTGCGACTCGCCTGGTATGGTTATCCTTCAAGAAGGGCTGATATCGCGAGGTGATGACGAAGAACAAAATGTCGTATAGAGCTGTGCTTTACTACCTTGGTGGCGGCTAAAGGTGCGTGACGCGGGGCCTTCCTCGAGCAGGCTGATGGCGAAACGGCAAATACATCGATCCTTTGTCGACCTTGGTTCGTGTCATTTTTTATCCCACGTACCAGTATCATCCTTGTTGGTGTACGTTGCCCACTGCCATAAATATCAGTGCCATTTTGCGGTACCAAACACATTGTCCGGCCTCTTTGTTTCGATTTTGTGCCCCTTTTGAGGAGAAAGTAAATAAAAATCAGTTGTTTTTGCGGCGTGAATCTCTGGCAAATGCTCACACCCGAAACGCTAGGCAAAGATAGCATCATAAGTTGCCCGCTCTCCTGAACGACTCGAAGGTGACACTAATAATTTACGTTGTTACGAGAACAAAGTTGAAACAGACAGATTACCTGCAGGTAACAGAGCCCAATAGTGTCGCATCGATGATATCTATCAGATGTAAAAAAGAACATTGACACAGCAGGAAATAAAATAAAAACTCTAGTCAGGCCTGTAACCGACACGTTCACTTCCAATCCACGGTTCAAACACTTGAAACAAGTGGCATCGTGTTATCGCAAAATTCACTAACGCCAAAATGGGTGTCAAACTTCCATTTGGCACTGCAAATTGAAACTTCAACATTTCATCCTAGGTAAATGCTTTCTATATCTAACGTGCTTTATCCCAAAACAAATCCAGACTCTGCAAAATGTCAGCCAGAATGGCCATGGTTTAATCTTACATACAATACGCTATTTGGGAACAAAAACTGTTACCTGTGGAAGACTCACTCTTGTAACATTGGAAAAATCGCACGTCATCCACTAGAAAACCCTAGGTAAGGAAACTTGACCAGTGGAAGATTGTTATTATAGGAAGTATGAGTCATTTTCACCATTATCCAGATACGTTCTGAAAAGGTACTCACACCAATTTTCGGGGATGATAATACAATACCGGTCGCTTTATGTATCTACTATCGGGTACACGTGCGAAATATTACCGGCAAGAGTCTCGTAGAGCCCACGTCAGTTTATTTTAATTGGAGCGCCAACGATACAGCTGAGGTGCAAATATCCACCGAAATCTACATTTTATGACGTGTCCCCGGTTTGAAAGCAAAGAAGGACGCGTCATAGCACAGTGGGCGCCAAATCTGTGACGTCACATAAAAACCCTGGGTGACCCAAAAGTGCGCTTGCCTTTGCACCGTTAGCCCATACGCGCGAAGTTCTTTCTTTAAGTACCGGAAGCATTGTGGCGTGTGATTAATGCGACGCGCAGATGCGCGGAAAGAATTGTCCCGAGAAAGCGGGAAATGGCGTCTTTTTCTCTTCCTCGGAACGACGAGCAGAGCGAGAACGGGGCGCAGTTTGTGCGAAGAGACGGTCGCCCAGATGGGTCACCCAAAAGGGAAGCCGACTGTTCGCCCCATTAAACAACTGAGTGCTACAGTGAGAACCCTGTGTGCGCGGCATTGCTTGAGCTCCCTAACAAAACTCGTGGTTAAATAACTGCCCTGGTCGCTGCCAACAATTTTATTAGTCAGTCAACTGCAACTGCAGGCACTGCAACGACGCCCGGCGCCGTAAACGTAAGCGAGAATAAAATTCGCTCGAGTTGGCGGTGCACCCTAATGACATGTGCACGCTTTAAGCGTACTATGTTGAATAACAGAAGTTTCAAAAAGGCATGGTGAAAACCTTATCCAGTACCTTGCTTCGGCTAAACAAGGGCTGCTTTTAAATGGCAGCAAAAGGCGAAGAATGCCCGCGGGTTGTCATTTCGGTGCGCGTTGAAGATCCCCAGGTGGTCAAAATTCATTTTCAGCATCCCAATGCAGCCCGCTTTATAGCTTCAGTGTTGCTTGGGCGTGCTAAACCACAGATGTAATCAAAGAATGCAGCTTTGACTGCGGCAGCCGCAAGTTTTAGGTCATTGGGCGAACAGAATAGTGCAGACATTCTAAAGCCAAGCGTTATGTGCCTAGGAAAAGAAAAGAAACCGCTAGTCCCGTGTGCGCGCTCGGCTCCAAACGAATACCTATCCACATCCCACCCGTGGGATGTGGATCCACCTCATCTTCCCCACCCAACAACCTTCCCTCTGCGCTTACTGTCCCCAGCCTGGCACCCTCTATCACATCATATGGGAGTGCCAACGAACTCCAGACTTGCCCCCCCTTTCCAACCCAACCTTCGAGCAGTGGAGGGCTTCCCTGGCCAGCCCGGACCCGGATATCCAGCTTAAGTTGGTGACCCGAGCACGGACGGCCAGCAGAAGTCAAGGCATCCCGGACTAGGGACGCCTTCCACGGGGCGACGCCCACCCATCAGCCTCTGCTGGAGAAATAAAATTTTTTTCTCTCTCTCTCTCTCCAGCGCAACCTCGGGCACATGCGGAAAAAAACCGTTAGACTTAGAGTAAAGGCCGCGAAAGGGAATATCCGAGTTTATAGTTGTGGTAGCTACATTTTTGCCTCTACCAACACTGGTAGGTGGCAACTGCATCGCTGTGGGCGAAGAAGACTCGCTCTCAGCAGAGCGCACGCGCAGCGAGCTACCGCGTCGAGCACAGCTACAGCGGCAGAGGCGTGCAGGGGCGGCGGCGGCGCCGGAGGAACAGCATCAGCGTGGCAATGGAAAACACCGGCTACAGGGGACGTCGGAATGACCAAACGATGGGTAAACAGCGGTCCCGTGTTACAGCGTCGCTGGTTATTCATCTGCAGGATCTGCATTGGAGCCTTTATTTCTAGTTGCACCCGTAAAAAAGATGGGTAATTGGGCTGAGGTCCGTGGGCTTGTCAGGTTCAGCCCAACCAACAGCGTGTATCTTCCTCTCCACCTGCGCTTTTGCTTGAGTGCAAGGAGGCTTTGCAATTATCTTCCGTATGACAGCAATCCTGGCTAACCGAACGGCGATGTTTAGAGGCCACAGCCTGTATTACCGAATTATTTTACGGCGCACACACGCATAAGCTTTCCCAAGCAATGCAGCAAAACTAAGGGACCTGGCGACTTTCAACAACGTCGCTAAGGATTAAAGCATTTGTCTCCACCAATGGGTAGAAAAAGGATTTAAACTTGCGCCTATTTATTGTTTTTGTCGTGATTGACGGCACCGTATTCAAGTGGTTTGGTTTGCGGCGTGGGAACGCAGCATTGCTCACTACACCTCGCGTTTCGATAACGGCCTCTGCTTTGCGTTTACGCTCGAATGCATCCAACACCCTCCTGCTCTTCCTGTCTCCCAGCCTTAGCCAACGGTGATAGCGGTTGTCATTTTACTCACACATTTCATGCATAAAAGGATTTTGTCTTGAGGGGGGGGGGGGGGGGGGGGACTCACTGCAGAAGGGTAGGACTAACGGGAGGGGGGGGCGATTTTATAAGCGAAATTCCATGACTGCCGGATACGTAAAACATAAACCAAGTTCTGTTCCGTTCTTAACGATTAAAAGTTTCGTTGTTTATTGGCACTCATGCATCATAAGAAAAAAAGATTCTGTTAATTAATGAAAACATTTTACTTAGCAGGGCGATCGAAGGCAGAGGTTTGTGAAACAATTGTCTCTCGCCGATCAAATGGCGCTGTAAAGTTTAATGATCTTGAGAAACAAGATTGCCGAAGGGCATGCTTACGGTATAGTAACAAATCTGTAAAGACAGCATGCGCTTAAAGAGACAAATAGATATAAAAGTGCTTTTTGAGAAGACGTCTAGACGATGTGGTGGCCGGCAGCCGCAGCTGTGCGGCAGCCTTCGTTGTCCGGGGTATGGCGATCGTCTGTCTCTTTTGGTAGCGCGCGCTACGCAAAGTTGTTTATGTGAACGTTCTTTGCCTCTCCTACACCCCCCCCCCCTCCCTTTTGATTTTTTCGCAATGCAGCGAAAGCATTCTGCGTCCAGACAGACGGTTGTCGTACATCGTCAAAAAAACCACGTTTTCACAGCTAAATCACGCCAAAGGAATATTCCACCGGGGCAAATTCCCGGGTGCCCCAGCCATACTCTTACCGGCCGGTGCAAGGCGCGTGCAATATTTCGCGGCATACTGGCTTCTGTGACAAGCCGCCCTGCTGTATCCTCGTTCTATTTGAACCTACATTACTATAGGTACGTGAAGAAATCTACCGCTTTTATCCTGTACTCGCTCATGTCTTCCACCATTAGACGCATGTGCTGGGGAACCTTGAAGCTCTCCCTCTGATCATTAAAATGTACATTTTCTAACGAACTGCGTAGAACATAAAAAAACTCAGGTGAATCTAAAACTTTTCTACTCACGCCTTCTTCACTTGTAGAACACCTACCTTTGAACCCGACGGGCCCGCCAATTACACAATATTAGAACCAAACTCGTAGCTTGCTGAACCGCGCCTAAATATGCTTCAGCGAGTAAAGGGTCAGACAAGCACACTGAAGGATTTATCTAATCAGCATGCATTAGATTCATGGGCTATGTTAAAGCCTAATACATATTCATGGGCTATGTTAAAGCCGGGGCTACGCAGATCAAGCAAGAAAGAAAAACAAGAAATTAATAAGAAATCAGATCCGATTAGGCTTTTGCCCAAAACACGGTTGTACCAAAAAGAGTTTTTGAACGGCAAAGAACACGTTTCAGAACGGCTGGAATTTTGGTGCTGATGGAGTTTACCCGCGAGAGACTGTTGTAAGGGTTCTTCGAAGGGGGAGGCTGCTCTGGTGTGGTGATAGTGGTGGAAATATCTTCGTATTTGGGATCATCGACCTACTCCGAACGTTTGCCCTTCTGTGTCAATCAAAGCGCAACATTAAAATCAGTATCGTATTTTCTGGTAAGCCTCTGATGGGAATTTTAGCTTTGCAGTGTTGCCGCGCTTGTGTGAAACAGTTACGCGATGCTCGTGGACGCGAGCTCACATGGCACACGAAGGCTTGAAAGTGCCCTAGCCTTTAAAAAAACATGTAAAACACGAAGGAAGTTTTTTCTCCGATCTTAACGATTACAACTTTCGGTGTTTATTGACACTCATACATCACAACAAATCATGACTCTGTTACATAACGGACACCTTCTCCTAAGCAGAACGATCGAAAGCAGATGTTTTTGAAACCGTTGTCTCGCGCCGACCATTGTGACCTTCGAGGCTCACGCACCACTGGCTTATGAGAGAATGTTGCTTGTAATTGCGTTTGAGACGCTAGCTATTTCACTGGCTGAACGTTGGAGCTGCCGATTTTGCCTGTCGATTTCAGAGAGAAAGGGGCATGCATTTTTTCGCCTTTCGAACGGGAGCCTAAGGAGCGAATTCCACCGACGCAGCGAACTAGCCAGTCTACATACTGAGAGAAACTGCCCACAAGAGGGTGAGAGGTTCAAGAGCGACCCAAAGAACTTACGGCCGTGGAAGTCAGAAAATCCATACAACACACACGCAGAGGCACATAGCTGGAGTCACAAAAAGGGAAGGGGGAGCGGGGGGGGGGGGGGGGGAGGGGACGCTTGTTGGTGCTGATGGTCCCTCTGACTCTCTGTGCTGGACACGGCGGGGGCTCGTTGGGTCAGGACAGATTATTATATTCACCGGAGCATTGTTACCTGCAGTTAGGGCATTGCAAAGCTGTGCAAAAATGTAAGTGTATGTCCCGAAGCCAATCCCACCAGAAGGTACAACGCGCCTCAGGTGCAACGCGCAGAGAAGCCAAACACATTTCAAACACATTCTGCACGCCCCCTTAGTGGGTCACACCCGTCGTTAGCGAGGGACTTGCTAGGAAAGAGCCAGGCGTAGCCAATCCGGAAATAACAGGGAATCATGTGAATCACACGGAATCATCTGAAGTGACAACTTAGCTGCTTCAAAGGAAATACCAGGGTTAGAATTGCATGGTAAATTAATTGAGCTGGCAATGAACATTCTTGAAAGTTTCAGATCATCAATGACAGCGTGAAATAAGCACGCACTAGTACAAAAGCGGGGCCAAGGAATAGCGGGAAGGGCAGGGTGGCAAGACAAGTTTTGGTGTGGCTTGGGGGGCGGGGGGCGCAACTGACCTTTTTCATCACCTACCGACGCCCATGCCTGCACTGGGTAACCAGGAAATCCTTGAAAGCTCCCTAAGTAGACAGAACCGAAGCGGTGTTTCAGCTTAGCAGTGAGAAAATATGCACAAATTCAAAGAAATGCCTACTAATGCCTAGCCTATTTTTGCACGTGATGGAACCGAAGTTGAAATCAAGACTTTTAAGTCATCTCCCACGTATCCTAGAAACATTGTGTCATCACCTACGACCGAACTCGGCTTATACCAACAGTTAGGTTTTTGGCCTTGTACTGACGACCAATCTCTACTGTGACAACTGGCCTTCTGTACAAACAGTTTAACATAATTTATTAGAATGTGTGGCCCACTTGGCACCAAGATCTTGTTTTTTTTATGATATTGAACGCTTAGAACAAGGGTTGGTAACTGTAAAGACAATTCGAGGACCATTGACTTGCGCCTCAAAGCAGCGCCAGGCTCTGAAGAGTGAGTTTTTGTATTTGGAGGAGATTGGTCACATTTAAAAATTTAGAAGGCTGCGGACTCAATCTAAAAAAAAAGTCCGTCAAGAAAGTCAGGTGACGCCAGTTATGTTTTTTTAAAGCAAAGCATTCTAGCTCTACCAGACAACGGTTCTTTCGTGGCGTGCCGTAGAACTAACTCTTAAAGCGTTGGAGGCGGCGGCGGGGGAACCGAGGGGTGGGCACCCGGAGCACACTAGAGTTGACGCCGCGAATTTAACCAGCGTTTCCCGAGTGGGAGTGACTGCTCACCGTCGGCGGCGTCCGCGGTACGCCTTTGTCGTCTGCGTCCGCGGTGGTTGTTTTGGTCCTGTTACGGTGCCGCTTCGCGTTTATTTTTTATTTATTTTTTGTTTATTTAAAAAAAACCGCAAAGGCCCTCTGGTGAGGTTATTACATAGGGTAAAGGGGGTTACACTCGTGTCACAAAAACTACAAAAAGAACAAAATAAACACAGGAACTAAAAAGACAAAAATAATTTACATCGCTATAGTGGAAACAAATAAGAAAAATTCAATAGAAACATTAAGAAGGGCTATTGGTAAAGTAACTAAACAGAATTACGCAGAGTATTACTACACGGAATATTACCACACGTCATGTGACAGCGCAAGAACTGAGTAAAAAGAGGCACTGAACTGATACACATTATACATTGGTACTTTTGCTCAAACCTTTGGTAAATTTGTTCAGTTCAGTAAGAATGTTTGACGGTAAAAAATTCCAGTCAAGTGTGGCACGAGGGACAAATAATCCGGAAAAGCAAGAGTACGACATGTGATGCGTTTGATTTTGCATGAATGAACTCGACGAGGAAAAATGGCTGTGGGTTCACAGATAAATTTGTTACGAAGAGACACATGATAGTAAAGTTTATGAAATAATGTTAAGCGAGATATGTTGCGACGGTGCGATAAGGCTTCGAGTTCAGCATAATTTTTAATGCTGTTACTCTAGTATAGTGTGAGTTATCCGAAATATTGAAGCGAACAGTGTGGTTTTGCCAGGCTTCTAAGTCATTTATTAGATATGCCTGATGAGGGTCCCAAATGGCTGATGCATGCTCTAGTTTAGGGCGTATTAGTGTAACATATGCTAACTTACGTAAACGCGCGGAAGCATGCCTGAGGTTACGTTTGAGGAAACCAAGTCAACGGTTAGCAGACGCGAGGATATGGTTGATGTGAGTATTCCATGCCAAGTTACTGGTTAAATGCACGGCAAGGTATTTATAGGTGGAAGTTCTCTCCACGAGGCTGTCGTTTATATATAGGATGCTGAATTTTGGGAGGCTTGATTAGTAAAGGACACTACTTTTGTTTTAGCAAGGTTTAGAGGCATTAGCCAGGTGGAGCACCATGTATTTATAACGTTTAGGTCAGATTGAAGAATGTCGTGGTTATGGTTAGATTGAATTTTACGGTGTAATGCGCAGTCATCCGCAAAACGTCTGATGTTAGATTTAACGCAGCCTGTTAGATCATTAATATGAACTATTATTATCTACCAGACTGTAAACTATTAATGATCTACCAGAATATAAACTAAGTCGTGCCTTCGCACGGCTTAACTTGTTCGACAGCACCTTCAGGGTACTCCGAACCCGATGGAATTAAGTGGTTGTACGGCAAACATACGTTAAGGATAGGTTTGCAGGGCGGGAAAACAAAATGCATAAACCCAGTACAGACACCCGGCCGCCAGAGAAACGCTACCTTTTGCGCACTGCTTCACCGAATGGGACTCCATTTTCTAAATTGGTAATTACCAATTCGGTTGTGTTTTAAGAGGTATTACAAAAGACGAAAGTAGCAAGAGGTTCTGATAAATAGGACTTATAAAAGTTCCCACAGCTATCTCGCAATTCTCAAACTTGCTATGCTAATTAGTTTAAATCGGTATAAATGGGAATCACTAAGCTCACACGCCGCATTGTTTCGGTGTCTGTGTCGTGTCGCGCGGTGGTGTAACCAAAACTAGCACATCAGGATGACTATACTCCGTTTCATACATCAAGTGCAACGCTGTGAAGGCTACACAAGTAGTCCGCAAAGAAAGGAGGTGTATTGCTCCGCGTTGTTTTGTAGCCGAGTGGTCTAACGCGTCGCTCTGGAGAAAAGACGCTGAATTTTCAAGTACATGGGTTCGAAACCGCGTTCCGACGCTTCTTTTTTCTTTTATCACATCTTCTGCGAGTTCGATTCTAAATCTTATTTCGTTCCCAGTAACTTAAACACTACGCGCATGCGGAAATGAACTGCACGTATGGGTTCTGGATGCATACCGATGTTTGACCAGCAATTGCTATTTTGTCGCGATTCTATACCATTGTCAGCTATCTCGTTGATTCTAGCGAGAAGTTTGTGTAAGAAAAACAAGTTAATTCATTAATAATTTAGCACAGCTGCTGTAACCAGGGTGAATTACGAACAGGTGTTCACTTTCAGCTTTCGTTTTTGCCGTTGCCCTGACGATCCACTTCTTTATGGGCCTCTCTTAACACACTCAGCATGTTATTGAATATACCGGGCCGCCAGCAGAGCAACGGGTTCAGTTTTTACCGAAACAGTTTGGAACCGGCTTTGGCACTGCACTCTGGAGTAGCACGAAGCTCTTGGTGCGAATAACATATGATTTGTTATTCATGGGAAAGGACAGAAAGCAGATTTCTGTACCTTAGAATACTGACTTATGGCACAGAAACGCATAATATATATTTTAAATTTCTTATTCCCCCCTTTCCAGTCCGAATATATGCAACATTTTTTGTGAATTCTTGGGCGTGATTTATTTATTTCTTCACTGCAATATTTCACCCCGGAAGCAAGAGTTATATCTTCGTTTGTGATTGGAGAAAGAGCTCTTTTATCTAGGCACTTGTTCGCAAGACAATCATGGATAGGTCAATTGTTTTTACATACGGAACCCTGATATGGCCCGTTTTTCTGAGTCAAGGAAATTTCTATGGTATAGGTTAATGCTGTGACAAATAACAGTACTAGCTCATGAGTTGGAGATTTGTTGCCATACATAAATGCATACAGGGGCAATACGGATTGTGTGTCATACACAAATATTCCAAGAGGAGGCTGACTTTCGCGGTTTAAAAAACAAACTTTATTTATAGAAGAGCACCTCTGGTTGATTTCCTGGTGGGTTCCGACTTCTTACTTTCCTTCCTTTCTCCCACCCCGTTTTTGCAGAGGTTATATGACTGCTCCAGCTGTATACACTTCACGACCGAACAGGACAGCACTACAATGTAATGTCTTTCATAGCACGGGTCACTTGGTGACGTTAAACTCCACAAACAAAACCACACGACGAGGTAACACAGTTTGCTTTGTCGCGGTAACAAAGCCTTTTCGGGGAATCGGCGCAGCATGAAGAAGCGCGAGCAGGCTGGATAGAAAGGTGTCCACGCTCCAGCTCTGCCAGTTGACCCTCGTGAACAAAGCCGCCACTACTGACAGGACACACATTGCTGGGAAGTTCATCAACGATTACCCCTGCCCTGCCTTCGGAATTCCTTGATCGCCCGCAGGTACCTGCGGCGCCAGAGAATGATGCCAAGATTCCGTATTCTCCTATCATAGGTGAAGCCCATGTCCTTCATTAACCTCCACAAGGTGGTTTTCGTGAAGTTCGGCAAGTCGTCGTCTTCGTGGACAGCCTTTCGCACACTGTCCAGTGTCGGAATCTCCCTCTTGGCGTACATGCTCTTCACATTCAGACGGATGGCATGGACTGTGAAGCTGTCATGCTTGACGGTCCCCGTGCTTGATATCGTCACGTCGCGAGGTCTTTTCTTTGGAGACACCAAATTCCCACGCAGACACTCCGCCTTCAATTTCGCCACGGTACGGTGAGATACTCCGGTGTCCTCGCTCACAACACTCAGTACTTCCTGCACAGATTTCACCGGGAAACGCACCCTGGTACGGGCGCACACATTTGCAATTACTTGCTTGGCGTTCTTTGACAACTTTGATGCGCAAAATACGTACAGGAGGCGTGGTCGAAGCCCGAGAGCTGGACGCCATTTTTTCAACGCTGCCTCAAAGAGTAAACAAAAAACGGCCTTCAAGGTTGCGCGGAGAGCGAAAACCTGATACAAAAGCGACAAACATAAAATACAAACTCGCATATTTCGATCGTTTGCCCGGCAACACGGGCGTTTTTTGTCAAGCTGATGATAAATATTTATGCTTTAAGGTTGCCGGCGAAGCATTTATTGTATCTGGCGCACCGCAACCAACCCACTACTTTTGGTCGCGGAAGCACACAGCGCAAACAGGAGCGCTAGCTTTGGCAGCGTTGCACCTGATGTATGAAACGGAGTATAGGTTCCGCTGTCTCACCCTTCGAAAGACGCTTTACGTTTTCTCTCTCCCGACTCACGGCCGGGCTACAGCGGCCTCCACTCTATCATGGCCGTGGCCGACGGTGCTGCTGCGTTCGGAACGCCGCCCCCGCGAATTCCAGGAAACGGTTAGCAGAATCTCTGGTTTCACTCTTTGTAGAGCCACGTGTGCGAATTCAAGTGACGTGCATGGGCAGTTGTTGTGGGTGTCATTTAAAGCTTTCCTTTCAAACCACCGTCACAGCGGGAATTGGAGCCAATTTTTTTTCTTTCTGCCCATCTCTTTCTGGGGTCTTCCTTCCTAGCATCCAGAATCCCAGAAGCATGTAGGCGATTGTAAACGCCGGAAAAACTCTCTGCCTTTACAATAAAGAGCCTTCTTTCTCTCTCTCTCTCTGTCTCTCTCTCTCTCTCTGGAGGTTTAGTTCTTCGAAGCTCAATGTGGCAATGAGTAGCGAGAAAAGTTGGATTATTTAATTATTTTTAAGAGAAATCTCTACTACTTTCCTCCCGCGATTTTCCCGGGGATCTGCAAGGTGACCTTTTGACCGGAGGCCGGAGGCACACCCCCTGCGACACAGCCCTCGCCGCGCATGGCTCCATGTCGGCGCTGTGCACAAGGCCCCGTTTTAAGTCTTTTTGTGACTTAAAATCTGTGTTGCAGTCTTTTTGTGACTTAGCGACGGCGGCCGCTACGGGAGCGACCGCTCAGCTGATCGGCAGCACACCAAAACCAGGGCACTTCCACACATTCTCCGCTTGGTCGTCTCGGGATGTGTGATCATTTTGCGCCGCGTTCGCTGTGAAACAGGGATGCCGCGTACGCCGATAGCCCGAGAATGAAAGCGAGGCCGGAACTCCTGTGAGCGTTGCACGGGACCGAACGACCTTGAGCCGCGCTCTGCAATACAGCTACATCAAAGAAATCAATACAGCTACAACCAAGTGAAACCAAGACTATACCAGACTATGCCAAGCTTTTTCTTTGCATATCCAAAGTTAGCTGAACTAAGCCACAACCATTCTTTAAAGTTCTTCTTTGTTTCTTTTCGCCAACGTTGTAAATTAAAACTATTGTAGCGATGAAGTGCTTTTACTTCACTAATTGTTTTTTTTCTTCCGACGATGCAAGGCGTACTGCAGAGTGGTCCGTTTACACTATTTTTTACTCGTATTTCTGACGTCCCTTTGCGGACTTTCTTGCTTATTCTTCCGTTTTGGGGGGATATGTATAGGATGCATATTTTGATTTTGTCATGTCATTTTTGTTAAAATTGCTATTCGTATTTCCAAGTTCTTTTGCGGACTTCTCTCGTTTATACTGATATTTTGGGGCAGATGTGTATATTTTTTTATTTTATCAGATCATTTTTCTGTGTTTCCTATTTTTTGGTTCCTAGAAATTCTGTTCGCCCATTTACGCTGTTATAACAATAAACGGTGTTACTTCCGACAAATCTGCATTTCTGTAGAAATGCGGCGCTTTACATGGTTTGGCATTTTCGTTATTTCTTATTCGCATTTCCACGTTCTCTTGCGGACTTTTTTCGTTTGTTCTTCCGTTTTAGGGGCAGATGTATACGACTCATATTTGTTATTGTGTCAGATCATTTGTGTGAAAGATTTATTTTTCCACTTCTCCTACCCTTATGTTCCTCGAAATTCTGCCCGACCAACCATCTCCATTAACGCTATTAGAACGATTAAAGGTGGGACTTCTGCCAACTCTGCGTTTTTGTAGGCAGGACGTTACACAGTCCTCGCTGGGAGGTGCTCTGCAAACAATTCTACGCCTTTTTACTTGGCGGAAAGGCTCCCCCGTTAAGTTTGGCCACGGGCAGAAACGACGCAATTCACAAACAGCTTCATTCTCTGTCCTCTCAGCTGTGCGTATTTGTTGATTGATATGCTTAAAATACTAGTTTGCGCAAATGTCGGATCGCACTACAGCAACAGCTTCGATCAATCGAGTAAAACACACGTATAGTCGCGGACAGACGAAATCGGAACATGTGAGTATGAACCAATGCACGCAAAATTGACCAATACTGTTCGCAGAGGTCCAATAATGGCACGGTATTTTAATCTTTGGAAAGTCGCATGCCCCAACTTTGTTACGGTAATTGCGCCACGCTTCACTTTTAGTTGCATGGAAAGAAATCACTGTATTTGTCGGTCCTGGTTTATATTTCGGTGTTTGCGTTTCACCTGTCCATGACTGTACGCAACAACAGCACTAAGCTTGTTCGCTAAAGTATTTTTACGTTTGTGCTTATCGTAAAGCTTTCAGATCATTTACACCATAGGGAGGCAGCCGAGGAAGGAGTGGGACACGACATTTGAAGTTGAACGATTCAAGAAGAAGAGGAAGGCAGGGAGGGACAGAGAAACGAACACTAACTGCAGATTTCGGTGGGTGGCAGAGTTGCATGGATCGTAGAAGAAAGGAGGTGAAGAGGGGCGGTGAAATGAAATATTTCTAAGATACCGGCGCAAGAAAAGACAAGATTTTAATACGGACAAAAGGGACAGCGCTCATTGTTGGTGACGTCACCAAGGTCAGTGCTGTCCTTGTCGCCTAGTGATGGATTGGCCTAACTGGTATTCCATGGTTATGTACAGTTGAGCGCTAAGAATAGACAGGGACTGTAAAAAGACACGACACAAGGGCGCTTGCATCGTGTCCTGTTACAGTCCCTGTCTATTGTTTACGCTCAACTATACAGAACATTTTCGTCTCGTCTCGGTAAGTGTTTTTTTTTCGCTGCTTTCTTTGAATCACCTACCAACCCCCCATTTGCCAGGGGTAAGCGAATTCAGTTTGTGAAAATAAATCTGTCACACACTCATCGCTCGGTGCTTGATCACAGGCCAAATTAGAGAAGTGCAAAAGCAAGCGCGTCGAGGTGGGAAGACGCCGTTATGCTGCCAAGATGAGTGCGGCTCGAGCTGCCATAAAAGTTCGATCGCCGTGCACCGTAGGTGGACGAAGCCCGCCCGAATGTCTCCCGAACGGCACGCGTTTCCCAAGCGGCATTGAGAGGTCGGCGAAGAGCAGCCCTCCCCATCGAGGCAGGCTTCAGAGAGAGAGAGAGAATAACTTTATTGTGTGCCCGGTGGGAAAAGGAAGAGGTTGGCTTCACTAACGACCCATTTGGGAGCTCGCGTAGCATCTGCGCCGGAGCTTCGCTGAGGTACACTTGACCCGGGACTCCTGCAGTTCCTTTAGTATCGTGGAAGAGCGCTTCCCATGACGTCACGTTCAACGAGAGGTGTGGCGGCCCGCATTTTTTTTATGAGCGCATCCTGCCTGTTTGCATCATTACTGCGTGGCGCACCTCCTACAAAACACGCTTTTCCTGTTGCGACCGGTGAGGGTAGTTATGGACACCTATAACCAAGCCACTGGTTTACTCAGTGCTATTTCGCCATACTCCTGCGCATATAAATGATTTTAAAAACACCAAAATGTTCGCGCATGACCACGTTGGGAGCTGCAAATTGAGGCTGCGAGTGAAGATAGGACTGGTGTAGGTTAATAGTCAATAAAAGGACGGGCAATTTTTGGTTGCATCAATATTGTATTACGTCTATGCGTCCTTAATTGTGTTGTCAAAGTAGTTCAGCCTATTTATCGAACGGCTTATTGAGATAAAGAAAAGGTGTGAGCCTCAGAGGATGGATTTCTTAAGGCAGTGCTGGGTTTATGGGTGCTGGGCGTCAATAAAAGAGGGACTGATCAAGTTTTTGTCTGTCCAAGAAGGACCGCATGACGACTCAATAAAGAAACTGGTGTTACCCCAAAATAAACTACATTAATCCCAGAAAATGATCATAATGGGGCTATTCCTAGAAGGTATTCTACGTTTATGTACACGAGCAGTGCCGCCTAGATGTTACCTAAAGATTGCGCCTATTTTCATAGCTTGGTCAATCTGAAGGTGAAATGGGAACAAGGATAATGGTGTTCATTTCATACGAAGACACCAGGGGCGGTATTCTCGTAACTGTCCCTTTTGAAAACGTCCCTTTTGCGTCCCTTTCATCGTGACGTGCTTCCGGTTAAGCAGTCGGCCTTTGATTCAAATACCGTAACTGTTCTTGCAAACGCAATTTAAAGAACTGAAACCGTATCAGAGTACCTTTTATGTGTTTGTTGTTCCGCAAGCGAACCAACAATAAGGCGACAAAAAATCGTCTGCTCCAAATCGTCTGCTCCGTGTAGTTACGGCTCGTAGCTCCACCGTGCTTGCATGGCGTCACATCCGGGTGTTCGCTTTTAGCCAATCAGGGCTCGCTCAAAAGGGACACTTTTGAAAGGGACACAAAAGGGACAAAACACGGGAATACCGCCCCAGAAAGCGATATTGCGTTCCAAGATAGGTACAATCCTGGCGTTTCTAGTCTGATGCAGAGAATTATGTAAATGTGCTTACCGCCGCATCCCGCTCCTATATCGACCTAATGATGCCAAACCCCCTATATCTGCAAAAAGGATCAGTAGGATTGTGCTAAAGAGTACAATTTACAGTAAAAAATTACCCTTTTTAAGAAACAAATAGAACTGCTGGGGCTTCAAGCTAGGCCGGTCGGGCCAAAACCCGTGACACTACAGCCCTAGGCTGCCAAGAGTAAACAGCCGATAGGATTGAATCCATCATTCCCCTACCACTAGTTGCGTTAGATTGTACTCTCGACAAACAGAATTTTACGTCACGGTTACTCGTCGACCGCATTTATTCGGAGATCTCAATCTCTTGCGTTCGTATACACGTATGAATTACTTGTAAAAAGTATCGCTCAATTTAAAACCAATTGTGGGTAACTTTGCCTTACTTAGGATTTGGCTGACATACAAGAGCGGCGGGGGAGGGGGGGGCAACAGACTTTTTTTTAATGCTACGACGTGACAAGTTCCCGAGATATAGAGGGCTGAACAGTTATCTTTGTTTCCACTCCATCCCTTTTGTTAATCTGATCGGTCGTCGAAGGGAACTAGTACGTCGAGAAGAATTTTAATATGTATTTCTTAATTATACGCGTAGATGGAATTAGATGGCTGACAGTTACCTTCTGGGCAAACCGCTAAGCCGATGAAGGGGATGTTCGGACTCTCGTGGATTGTTCTCCTACTCCTGGTCTGTAAGTGAACCATCGTCATCATGACCATCATCGTGCAGGCCGTGCCGGGCCGTAATGTCGGCCACCCATGGATTGTTGATGATATACGTGCACAGCGTGGAACTTTATGCGATTCTGCGGCTCAGCTCTCCCCAGCTTTAAAGGTGCCTTACGAATTATCCGGTTCGGCGCACTTCGGAGAATCCCGCATATTTCTGTGAACTGATCGATACCGAAACGCTGCAACCTTGCTCTCCTGCGGGTTTCGCCACAGGATGCCGAGCCCGGATAGCGGCGCTTTCACGCTTTCCAAGCCATAGTCATGGCACGCATTGGCTGCTCCTCGGCTGCATAACAAAGACAAAATAACTTCTGCTGAGTGGCGCTGATAAATTCCCGGCGACTACTTTAAGGTGTCGATGGCAGATATTGTGTCTTGAAATCTAAGGTTTTTGTTGGTTCGCTAGGTGTTCCCATTAATGCTGGAATATAGTTACTAAGATGAGAAGCAAAACGCAGAGCACCCTTCTAAGGATAAAGATGGTTGTTTCCCATGCAACCTGAGTCAAATTCAAATTCCAAAATCTAAACTGGTTCGACCATGTCGGATTGGTGCATTCGGATAAACGTTGGTATAACGCGAAGAACCAAGGTTAGATTCCTACCAAGGAAAGACAGAGACAAAACTTTGTTTTGAAAGACCGGTTTGAGAAGGGGGCCGAGGAGACCAGAGCTCGGGTGGGGATCATCAATTGTTATTGTGATGATCCCTTGGATCATCACTTGGCTTATGTTATTGGGGGATTTCAACTGTGTACTGTACAGCCACGATACAACAAGCAAAACCACCTACAGAGACGCTAGCACCAGTTTGCTGGCTGTGATAGTAGACGAATTTGGCTTGATTGATGTCGTGGGATGCGTTGAGGGTACCAGAGACGCGAGATTCGCACTTTTAAGTGCAATGCACTTCTTAAGCGACCCTGAACCTGCGTCCACCGGCGATGTCCGCGCACGTGGAGATGGGCGCGCGCAGCCTGGCCGCTGACATGGCACATACCCACATGGAGGATTGGCCAAGAATCGGGCTTGAGAAGGGCTAATGCACCTGCTTAAAGGAGTACTGACACGAAATTTCAAAGCTGAGATCCTCTCTAGCAATCAAGTACAACGACAACACAAATAGGTGTCTGTAAATAAATGCATCTTTCTTTGTAGTTGTGTGTGTGTGTGTGATCTCTTTCGCGAACATTACCTAACCGCGCAAATTCAACTCGTGCATTCGCACTTTCACATTCTTCCCCTCGGGGAAATGCGGCGAATTTTTTCAGGGGTGCAGCCACGCATGGCTAGACAGGCGTTATTTTTCACTAAATTTAACCCAACAATGTCACGGCTGCGATTTACAGCCGATTTTTGTGGCTGCTCCTTTCCCTGTACCCATCGGTAAGGCCAATAAAGTTGATTTGATTGATTGATTGATTGATTGATTGATTGATTGATTGATTGATTGATTGATTGATTGATTGATTGATTGATTGATTGATTGATTGATTGACTGACTGACTGACTGATTTCTCCGACCACTGTTTGGTTAGATGCATACAGGGGAGAAAGAAACAAAACACCTTCTCGTGGGACATGTGGACACTGAATGAAAAGCTGTTACAAGTGGAAATGTTTATAGGTGTTGTAGTAAAAAATATTACGTAAATAGCTGAATGACATAACGGTAAAATCGGAAGATATCGGAAATAAGTAAGCAAGACGTTAAAATAAAAGCCATAGAAAATTCTAGCTCCATAAAGTATGAGGAAAAAAGAAAAGAAAAGTGCGATCAAACCTACAAAAGTTGATTGCGCTGGAGAACAAAAATCCAGACATGTTCAAAGGCGACATAGGGCATATTAAGCACAAACTCGAAGTCATTGATCAAGACCGCTGTAGCGGAGCGCGAGTACGCGCGAGGTAGGAACATTGGACTATCGGGGAAGCTCCCGCAAAACGAGAATTAGGAATAGAAAAGACGCAATGCCGGCTGAATATAATTAAATAAATAGAAACTAACGGTTATGTAACTTCGGGAAACGAAGAGGTGTAGTGGACATTTTTCGATTGCAATCAGGCACTGTTCACTTTCAGAGAAACTGATATAGAAAAATTAAACCTCGATTTCATCGGTGCGTTTCCACGCTTGGATAAGGAAACAAAACAAGGGCTCGAACAACCCTTCACGACCCAGGAAGTTACGTGTGCCATCGAAAACCTGAATCCGGGCCAGTCATCAGGTACTGACGGGCTTATTGCGGCATTCTAAAAACATAAGAAATCTTTTATAGCTCCTGTTCAGGGCCCACATTTACAATCAAGTCTAGGAAATCGAAGCGCTTCCTCTATCTTTTTCTGATTGATTGATTGATTGTAGGGTTTAACGCACCGACGCAACGCAGGCGATGAGGCGCGCCGTAGTGGAGTGCTCCGGATTCATTTTGACCATCTGTGGATCTTTAACGTGCGCCGAAATCTCGTGCACACGGATGTTTCTGCTTTTCGCCTCCATCAGATAAGCAGCCGCGCGGCCGGGAATCGAACCCGAGACCTCGTTCTCAGAAGCGAAACGCCTTTGTCACTGAGCCAGCGCAACGGGTCTGCAACTTTCTTTTTCGACCTCCTATTTAATACTCATTCCGAAAACAGACGACAAGCAAAAAGTACGAGATTTTAAAGCATACCGACCAATCTCGCTAACAAACTTTGATTGCAAAAGTTTTATGCAGGTTCTAGGAAAAAGCTGACACATGGTAATCCGGCAAATTCTAGGTCCACATGAGACGTGTGGCCTCAGGGGTCGTACATATACGAATATCCACAAGGCGAGGTGCGTGCTGGAAAGTTGCGATGCAATGCGCTCGGGCGTGGCCATTCTCGACTTTGACCTGGAGGAAGCCTCCGCCTGCGTCTCCCACAAGATCCTGTTTTATGTTTTAAAGCCAATCAACCTTGCTTCGATCATCGGACGGAAAGTGATGCTGGAGTACTGGAACTTCACTACAGAGTTGATAGTGATTAAGTTTGAGGACGTTGGGGTTAAGCAGACGGGTGTGTGACTCGCGGAGGAAGGTCACGAGGAAATTGACGCCATGGTCTTGAACGGATAATTCAGCGCTGAATATATTGGGGACGGAACGCGCACACAAGCGAAATAACAAAAATATAAACAGGTCCGACCCACTAGAGTTCGGGAGAGAAGCGGGGAAAAAAATGCACAACGCCACGTTCACGGCTCTGTCCCACAGTGATGGCGCCCAGTCGCCACGGCGACAGCGTCCTCGACGCAGGGTTTTGGTAGACGGCGGACCGGTCGCGGTTCCACTGAGTCACGCGCCGCTGTCTCCGCTCGCTAGGCCTTGCCTCGGAACTGCGGCTCCCAGGGACGACGCGGCGATCCAATAGCTTCCCGAACGGCGACGTCGGTCTTCCGCGTCACAGGCCCGTGGACATCACCCCGCTGGAGCGACCACGAACCTCGAACGTCGAAAGCCACGAAAGCCTCGAACCGCCTGCCCGTCGTTTTTGTCCAGCTGCCCTTCGGAACCTCCGCCGCTCGCTCCGCTTCCCAGGCCGGCCCTCCATGATGATGATTCTCCCCTCGCTGTCACACACTCTCTAAGGGAAATTGTCCCGGTCTCCATCTTCTTCCTCTCGAGGCACCTGCTCTGCGCCGTCGTCCGGGTTTTTCCCCACTCGTGGGACGCCAGTCACCACAATAAGAAATTGGGAGCGGTCATCGAGTGTAGCGTTCGGTGCACCAGGGCTGCCCCTCTCAGTCCTCAGCCCTTTATTGCATGTGTATGTAAAATGAAGCTCTTTTCCTGGGCATCATCCATAATATTAAAATAACCGTATTTAAACTAGGAGACAGAGGTCAAACTGCTCGCAAATGCTGACGACATTGCCGTTGTTTGTGATGTTCGCCGTGGAAACAGTGAAGCATTTTGGTGAGGTCACTGGGAGACTGGTGAATCAGGGAAAATACCTGGGGTTTTGGCGCGGTGAATGGACGTCAACGCCTGCGATCTTTGCTAATGTAACTTGGGTAACCACTCAAGTAAAGTACTTGGGAAACCCTCTGGAATCCTATCGCGACAGTGAGCCCTACTGACGGGGTAGATGCAAAAACTTAGGGAAAGCGGAAAAAGTGAAAGCAACTCGGCTGTCAGTGTTCGCGAGAGCCATGACTTGTAATCTTTTCTCTTTAGCAAAGCTTTTGTTTTTATGCAAAGGCGGCATTGATCACGTTTCAATGTGCAGAGCCCATATCGCTTATTTGCTGTTTTTGTGTGGGGGTCCACGTCGGGGAGGAGCAGTACGACGAATTTCTTTCGGCGAATCCATGACGGCGGATTAGGACTGACTCACCTGTTTGTACGGCAAATCGTAAACCGATTTTTGATTCTACGTGATGTACAGGACCCTTTTCTACCCACTGTATTGCAAGTTCGGGCAATGCGTGCTTTGGGAGAATTTGTGGTTTCTTCAAGTTGCATGCGAGGTGGTGTTCATGGATATTTAAAGAAATTGTTTTGTCATCTCTAGTTTTAGCAACGCGTTTTTCAATGCAATATCTGGTCAATGTAACCAGGAAAAAAATTATATAAGGATGTATGTGATGTAGTCTCTTCCCAGTGCCTCTGTATAGAGCTCTGTACTACAATGGTACAGGACAAGAGGTGTTAAAACGAGTGAAGCGAATGGAAGTGTCACCTGAGGAAAAGTCTTTTTTTTTAATTGCACACTGGTAAACTTTCAGTCGCAACTTGGATGAAAGAACGGGGGCTCTCAGTGCCCTGGGGACCGACTGTCCTGTTTGGAAACAACCCGAAACTGTGGAGCACGTCTTTGTTCATTGTTGTGCCCCAGTGTTCCTTTGGGATGTGACGTCCTCCAACGGTCAGTTCAGAAAGATTTTCCCCGTAGCCCACACGGCATACGTTTTTAAAGCAAAGCTTTTTACCTCAACCCCCGAGGGTTCCTTGCGACCGTTGGTGTCAACAGAAAACTCCAGGGAACAAATAAAAGAATTTACCGGCACCACCAGGAATCGAACCTGCAACTAATTGACCAACAAACGAGAGCCCGTTGTCTTACCGATTTAGCTACAAGCCCACGCGGACACGGGGCAGACAGGTGGTGCACTCATCGAGCACATCTACGGCTTTACCCCGGCATTCTCGCTGAATGCCACACTACAGCGTCAGGCGACCTCTCGCGTGACGCTGCGGTCCGTCCACGGCCCGTGGAGCGGCACTGTGCGCGCTTTGCGCATGTGCTAAGAGTTACAAAAATTAAAGGAAGCTGACAGCAACGCATGGCATCTCCCTTCTAGTACGCCAATGTGTCTAACATCGGGTTTGAGCTTAATTTAATTTTATAAAAAAAGAACTTCCACTCATGCCTGTGGCCTCCAGTATTCACGTAAAAAATCACAGCTCCGTCGTCCACCTTCATGCCAAACGACACATCAAGGAACACAATCACTCCAAGCCCCAGCATCAAGAGCCTGGGGCTACACCTCCAGGCCAACCCCAAGAGTGAGGTATCCTTGCAGCGCCTCAAACACAGCATGAATCAAATCATAAACATGATCAGGCGAGTTGCCACCTAGAAGCGAAGCCTCAAGGAATCCGATAACTTTTCAATAATTCAAGCTTTTGTCCTCTCGATAATCACTTACGTCAACCACCTGTCTTCTCGGCAAGGATGACATAAAGATGCTTTATATAATGATTAGAAAGGCGGTCGAGCAGGCCATTGGTCTTCCCATGAGTGCGCCCACAGAGAGACTGCTTAGCATGGGGCTGTACAACACGGTGAAAGAGCTGATAGAGAGCCATCTTTCTAACCAAAAGCTCCGACTGAGCAGAACTGCGGCGGGTTGCCGCATCCTTCGCCACATTGGCTGGGCAGCACAGAATGTCACGCCGCTTTACTACCGGATTCTTGGCGACAAGAACTAAAGATACTCCCTTTGTTTACAAATATGAACCCCTCACACGACGAGGGTCGCCGACAAACACGGGCTCAAGCTCTCAACACCACCCTCGGTGGGGATCATGCAGTTATCTACACAGACGTTTCGCAACATCGAGAGCAGCAATGCGCCATTAGTGTGGCTACCTCCAGAACCGACCTCCTTGCGTGTACCTCACACAAGCCCCAAGACATGATGGCTGCAGAAGAGGCAGCCATCGTCTTGGCTCTGACGCAACCAGGGGTTCGGAAGGTAGTCAGCGATTCCCGACAAGCCTACCGGAATTACCATTCGGGTTGGGTGTCCCGACCTGTACTGCGGGTACTAAACATCTACTCCCCAAATGGTTCAATTGAGCTAATCTGGACACCCGCTCACGTTTCCATGGAGGGCAACGAATACACCCACCAACAAGCCTCTTAGCTCCCGTTCTATGGAGCTGCACGAGGACAGTCACACGCTTGTCAGGTTCAGGGAGATAACCCAGCATTATCACCTTCAGAGACAGACCCTATCGGCGCCTCACCCTGACCTTTCCTGAGAACAACAAACTACCTACGGCTCATACGAGCACTAGTACGGCTCATACAATCCGGATCGTTCCCACACCCGAAGCATCTTCACTTAATGCGCCCGAAGTAGGAACTCTCTGTCCCATAATCGGGGTGTGCGACTTTTGCCCTGAGCACCCTCCTCTCTTTCCGTCAACTACCCAACAAGAGAAACGGGTGATGCTGCTGTCCAGCCCCTCTTTGCCTACCCAGCTTCAGGTGGTGGATAGAGAAAAGGAGTCGCGGATTGCATATGGGCTCCAGTGAAGAAGGAACCGCTTCGCTGGGCCGCACTCTGAGCCGTTCAGAAATCTGAATAGAAGTATTTGCTCCTGCACCTTCTCCTCCACCTTCTCTTCCTCCTACTCCTCCTACTTCATTCATCTCTGCCTCCGATCTCGTCGCCTCCATCCGCGACGGCAGAGACGGATAAGTGGGATCATCTAACACCGGGTTTGAGCTTCCTTTCATTTTATAAAAAAAGAACTTACACTCATGTGCTACACCAATACCACTCAACCAACCACCGTTCATGCATCATGCATTGATTTAACTTTACCGAGTATAGCTCTTTGAAGTATAAAACGGTGTGGCTAAGTGAATTTCACTTCTCTCTGCTTTCACTATTTCTAGAGCGACGTGAGTGAATTTAGGTGACGTCACATGGATAATCGCTGTGGGTGACGTTTACAGCGTTGTTTTCCAACCCCATATACAGGGTGGATTGGCGTGAATTTTTTGTGCATTGATAGAGAAGACGGTGTGTCATCTGACAGTGTGATGTTGTTGGTCCTGCGCAGCATTTGGCGTTCGCGCATGGCTTGGCTTTATTGTGATGTACACGCGCGACGAACGCGGCAGTATTTTCGGGAAACCGTTCCAGAGTTTGTTGAAGTTCAGAGAGCGAAGAACTCGCCACCTGAGTGGATGTCAAAAATAGAACCCGTAACTACGCTTAGGGAATTTCAAAGAACAACACCTGCCCTTAGCCATTGTACTTTGTGTCTGGCGTTGCTGTATGAGATTGGCAATAAAGGAAAAAAAGCCGCTGCGGGACCCCTCCTCGCCAACTCCAACCACTCTTTTACAACGGTTAGCAGAACGATTATTGCCCTTGCCACCACTGATTCCTCTTTCGCAAGATGCGCAGTTGGCTGACAGAGGCCGCAGCGCCGTTCTCAGATGACTGCGGATAATCAACGCCACCACGAATGCCTGTAAAGATGCCCGCAAGCCGCCGCCACCGCCGATAATGTAGCCGCGGCCGCTGCCGCGTGAAATCTAACCTCGCCCACTAGCTGCGCGCTCCTGCCGGTTGCAAGCAGCTTGCCCCGTTGCAACGCCGGCGTGAGCACGTTATTCTTATGCAGCTTGAAAGCCATTCTCCTGGCGGAAGAATAATAGATTTTAGTGTGGTCGCATATAATGTCTTTCACTCTCCATGCACCAGGTATTTCACGCCTAAGTAGGCGCCTATGCCCCGCTACGTCTTTGGTCAGTTTGGTCGTGCACGGGTTGTAGGTGGAGGGAGGGGGCATCCACGCAAAACAGGGCTTAGTCCCGCTACCAACGGCATATCCGTTGTGGTGGTGGCCGTTTAAAAGTTACAATATAGGTTACAAGGATTAGAGTGTAGGGAGGAAATGTCCGGTAAAGGACACGCAACCTTGCGCGTAAATTCATTCAACCGTCGGTAGTCGACACAAAGGCAGAATGTTCCGTCCTTTTTCTCAAATTGCACTACCGGAAATCCTCATGGGCTGTCAGATCACCAAACAACACCTGTATGAAGGACTTCGTCTAGGGCACTGTCTAGACCTCTCCGCTTAGTCTGGCTAATTGGCCGTGGATTACATTTCCACGGCTGCGCATCCCCCCTATCTATCCTATGCTTGACCAGCTTGGTGCAACCAGGACGATCGGTAAAGATCGCGTCGTACTCGTACAACAACAACGACAGCCGCGCCTGCTTCCTCTTTGTTAGGCTAGTCGCTGCCGATAGCAGCGGGTGCGTCCCCTCTTTGCTCGCTGCAGCAGAGGTCTCCCCCGCGTCAGTGCGTTGAACTGCCTGCCCCGTCTCAGCAGCAGCCACACCCATTGTCGGCGCGGTTGCAGTCGCTGGGAGCTCTTCGCAGCTTAGTGGCCTGTCGCCTTCGTCACCTGCCTGAGTAAGTTTCGCTGGGCGCGGTGCCTCCGAGTCTGCTGGTGGCTTAACAAAAGGTTTGAGCGAACCGGTAGCTCGCTCTCGGTACCCTCCGTTGGCGATATCCAACACGATGCCCGTTTTGGTCAAAGAGTCTCGACCCAAAATAATGGGCACCATCATTCAGGGAAGATGAACTAGACGTTGTCGCCTCACACACCTCTCCCACCGAGCAACAAGCCTCGCGGCACCGCTCGATTGGGCTGTGCCGCTCGCAAGCCGAGATGTTGTGCCGCACGCTCGGAGATGAACTTTGTTCTCTTGGAGATGCGCTAACACTTCGTCGCCGAGCAAAGAAGCACTCGCCCCAGTGTCTAACAAAGCGGCGAACTTCTTGCAGGCTATAGTTATCTCGATGTGCGGTGCCGGCCCGTCGGCGGAACTTCCCACACGACAAGGCAACGGCGCGAGTGAAGCATTCATACTCGTGACGACCGCCGGCTGCCTCATGTGATCTACCGGCGGCCCCTTCCGTTTCCAGAACGCCCGTGGTCCCGGACCAAAGGACCAGGGTCACCCCAGCGGTAGCAGCGGTTGCTACCGCCTTGCCGCTGGTTACCCCGATCACGCGGCGCATCGCGCTCGGGGGCGAGCGGAGGGTGCGCGCTCGGCCTCGGATCCGCGTGCTGGCCTCAGCGCGGCTGGTTGCGCTCCGCGGTACCATGTGCTGACCTTAACGGGTACGAGTACGGGTCTAGGGCGCGGTCCGACAATTCCCAGCTGTCTCGAAATTATTCATCCGCGACCGCTACCGACCCGTCTGTCCTGTTCGATCGCGACGAAGGCGCGCTTGTCTACGCGCAACGAGGCTCGTGTGAGTGAGCCGCGGCCGGTGGTGGCCGATAAGCTCGCGCAGCGAGGATGTCCCCCTGAATACGCTTAGCTTCGGAGGCAAGCTCATCCGAATTTCTGCAACCACCGCCTCTCAGGTAAGCCGCGAAAGTCGGGGGAGCTTGTCGCGTGACGCGCTCTACCTTCTCCGCGTTCGTGGCCCTTACGTTCTTCCATGGCCCTTACGTACTCCAGCAGCGATTCGTCCGGATGCTGGGTGCGTTGCTCCAACCTCCACCGCAGGCGATACTCATAGTTAGCGGGGAAGAATTCGTCACAGAATATTTCGCGCGGAAATCCTCCAAAGAGCGCGAGCGCTCTCTCACCAACCGGAACCACCGTGCCGCTTTGTCCGTCAGCGACACGGGACCAATGCGCTCGAGTATTTCGGCGTCCCTAATCCCATCGCCTGCTGATACTGCTGCAAGCGGTCGAGATACTCGTTCGCGCTGACGATCGCGGTAGCCTGTGTAGGTAGGAACGTCTACCTTCGCGCGCGGTCTCTCCGCTCGCGCGGTTGCCTGCAGTGTTGTCTGCATCACGACCGCCATGCTCTGAATGAGGCGCATCGCATCCTGCAAAAGAGCATCGCCCGTTGGCCGACTAGCGTTAGCCGAAGCCGGAGGTGCAGCTGTCGCTGGTCCGTTTGGCGGCAGCGGTGCCTCCGTGAGGACCGCTAAGTTGGCTAAGTCGGGTGTAGCACTGAGGTCAGAGCCCCCCGCGTCGGGTCCGTTCTCCGCCGTCGCGTTGGCGGCGGGCATACCCTGACTAGGAACGAAAACGGTAGGATGCAAATCGCCGGCGTCAGCAGCTGAATCTCGCAATTGTGCGCCCCCCGCTCTAAACTCCCGACGCTTTGCTGCTAGTTCTGACAAGAGGCGTAGAGCCCCGCAAGACTGGTTGTCTGTCATCCTTTGTTTGGGTCCCGACAGTCGTTCCCCGCCGAAGGTCAAAGTCCGTATTTCCGATTTCGCCCCACGTTCGGGCGCCAAGATGTGGGGTCGCCTTCACAAGGCTAGCCTGTGAAGCGAAATTCACCTGCTAGCGTTTACGCAATCGCCCCGCCATATAACTTGGCGGCTCTCACGCGACTCCCAACCCGCCGTGCGCAAAGTCGCAAAGTCGTGCGTGGCTCAGGGCGAAAAAGGACACCACGTACTCGCAACAAACAATAATGAGGTTTATTGTAGCTAATATCGTTGCGCGTGCGAACAGACCAGCAGCCACAGCAGGGAGGATAGTCCTGTCCTTTGCAGCGTTCTCGCAAGGGAAGACAAAGGGTTTGGCTAACCCAGTGAAGGTCGCGGGTGCGGGTGCATTCCGGGGTCTGGGCCGAGGGGGTCTCTTTCGCCAGGATGTCGATCCGTCGAAAGAGGCCAGGCCCCAGCTTGCAGCCCCAGATCTAGGCTCTTGCCGAGGACCGGTTTTTCCCCATCCTCCTCCCGGAGCTACGAGCGCGCCCTCCGAGGCGTTGCCGAGGAAACGGGAACCGAGACCCGAAACGGGTTGTTACCGGGGCGGTTCGCAATGTGCAGCGCAGCGTATTGCTGCGAGAAGGTTGCCCCCGTGCCGGCAGCGTCAGCTGGCTTGGCCATAGCCGCCGGCGTGCGCTCGAAGTGGAAGAGAAGGCAGGGCGCTAGTGCGCTCCCAACAATACACACCAGACTTCATTTTATTCGGAAAAAGATGGCGTATGAAGCACAGCGACTGGTCCGTGGGCCATCACTGGTGATTTTATTGCGCGCAACTTGCTTTGGGGAACTTCAAGCGTTAACACCAAGGGCCGTACCCTGGTATCACTTGCCTCAGGCTATAGGCTGTGCCTACTCAACGATGGAAGTCACACCTAACACTCTGGAACATTTTGTCCCGTGCACTTGAAATATAATGCATACTTAGCGTAAAAACCCGCGTGTAATACGGACCTGCGTATAATACGAGGTGTAATTCGGGGACAGCAAAATCAGAAAAAAAAGTTTTCATCCGCTTATGATGCGAGGGTGTACAGACGTATGATGGGTCTACAGCTACCATCATCCTCCATTGGGAGAGCAGCAAAATACCTATAAGGAAGGGTGTCAGGCAAAGAGACACAATCTCTCAAATGTTATTCACGGCATGCTTACAAGAACTATTCAGAACGTTGGATTGGGAACAGGTGGGAGTAAGGGTTAATGGAGAATACCTCAGTAACCTCAGATTTGCTGATGACGTTGCCTTGCTAAGTAACTCGGGGGACGAATTGCAAAGCATGCTTTCCGCACTGGGCGAACAGAGTAGAACCGTGGGCCTGAAAATTAATATGCAGAAAACTAAAGTAATGATCAATAACCTCGGGGCAGCACAGCAGTTTGAGATAGGTGGGGAGGCAGTGGAAGTGGTAAGCGAATATATCTACTTAGGTCAAGTTGTGACCCCAGATCCCAACCATGAGGCAGAGATAATTAGAAGGATCAGAATGGGGTGGGGTGCATATGGCAGACATTCTCAGATAATGAATAGCAGCCTACCATTGCCGCTGAAGAAGAAAGTGTATGACAGCTGCATCTTACCTGTACTCACCTACGGGGCAGAAACTTGGAGGCTCAGCAAGAGGGTTCAACTTAAATTGAGAACGACTCAGCGGGCAATGGAGCAGAAAATGATAGGTGTAACATTAAGGGACAAGAAGAGAGCGGAGTGGGTCAGGGAGCAAACTGGTGTTAAAGACATATTAGTAGAAATTAAGAAGAAGAAATGGACGTGGGCAGGGCATGTAATGCGAAGGCAAGATAACCGCTGGTCATTAAGGGTAACAGAGTGGATCCCTAGAGAAGGCAAGCGTTGCAGGGGGCAGCAGAAAGTTAGATGGGCAGATGAAATCAAGAAGTTTGCGGGGATAAATTGGTCACAGTTGGCACAGGACCGAGGCAATTGGAGAATAATGGGAGAGGCCTTTGCCCTGCAGTGGGCGCAGATAGGCTGGTGATGATGATGATGATGATGCGAGGTAAAGAGAACAGAAAACATTTATTTGTACTGCCGTTACCGTTCAGTCATTGTCAGTTTTCGCTAGCACTGTCTCCCGACGTCAGTTCAGTCATCGTCAGGTTCGCTGCCGCTGTCTCTTGAAGTCGCCTTGTCGGAAATGTATTCCCACAGAAAGTGGTCCTCAGCGCCATCAAGGGCGTTCGAGATGCCCCATTTCTTAAAAGAGCGACTGACGAGCTCCTCTGGCTTGCTGGCCCACGCATCCACGATCCAGCCACGAAGCACCGCTGGAGAAGCCCGCGGCAGCCATCCGGTAGCTGTCACGGGTCTCTCTTGGTAGCAGGACCTTATGCAGTCTTTGAAAGGCTTGTTGCTGCAAACGTCTAGCGGTTCCAGCTGGGATGTCATTCCTCCTGGAATTACAATGAGTTCGGTGCGGGGTTTGCGCAACAACTTCTTCACGGAATCGGCCCGGTGGCAGCGAAAGGCGTCCAACACGAGCACTGACGGGAACCCCCAACAGTGCTCCAGGCCGCTGACACACACACACTTTATCCAGTCAAACACCAGTTGCTTTCTCCACCCGCGAATGCTGCCTTCGGTGACGCCGAACTGCCGTACTGCGGCGCAATTCCTGATGGTCTCGGCACATAAAAACACTTTTCTTTGAATTGCAGCCGCATACTGCCTTCGTGCACCCGACATCGTGATAGACACGCGGTGAACGTGCCGATCCTTCGTGTGGTCAAAACAATCAAAATGGCGCCGTCTGAGAGAAGCAGCAGCCAGCTAACGCCACCGCAAGGTGGCGCAACTTCCGCTGAAGCCGAAACCGAAAGTGCAATTTTTCGGCTGAAAACTTTGTGATCCACATATAATACGAGGCACAATAAAATGGCGCCGTCTGAGAGAAGCAGCAGCCAGCTAACGCCACCGCAAGATGACGCAACTTCCGATGAAACCGAAACCGAAAGTGCAATTTTTCGGCTGAAAACTTTGTGATCCACATATAATACGAGACACAATTTTACAGAGTAAAATTTATAAAAAAGACTTGTAATATACGCGGGTTTTTACGGTACCTTGTGCACCGACTGAGTTGGTTCAGTTGATCAGCCGCTTTACCCAGGTGTGTCCAGTACACCTCAGCCGGGGTAAGCACCTTCGTGGGCATTGAAACACCGGCTGATTTATTTTCCCATTACCCGTGCCTTTGGCAGGGTTCCCACACCGTGATGTAAAAATACTAGCAGTTAGACAGATAGAGGCGGCAGCGTGATTTGCATAAGCAACACGATTCTGTTTGCGAGGCTCATCTGTGTTGACGAAATGAATTGAATGTACCCACTATCTCACTACCTCTCGAGCATTGTCACCACTCTGTACCCGCGTCCTCTTCTGCCGAAGCTTCCAACAAACTGCGGCGTAGAGGGTTGTGACGAAATGACAATAGCACTGCTTGCGTGGCTGGCAAGAAGGTCGCGAATTGATCACCATGGCAGTCGGGAAAGCCTCATGTTTATTTGACGGTAAAGGATGCTTAGAGACATCTAACCACACACGGTAAAAGCAGAGCGCATGCACACACGAAAAGGCCACACTGGCGTTTTAATAAAGAACCACAAACATGATCAAGGTTTTTCACATGAGAGCCAACATGATCACGAACCACAAGCATGAGCAAGTTGATGAGCCGCGTGTAAAACTTGGAAACAAAAGAACGAAAATTTCGCTAAACAAAAAGTACAACCACCGATCACGTGTGGCCGACCGCAAAGCGTCGTCCGTTGTCCGGCGGCGGCCTCCCTTCGATGCTTTGATACCATGGCAGGAGCATGTTGTGGCAGTGGAGGCCATACCTGCACCTGCCACGCTCCCTCCACGAAGGCCACTCCTCTGCCTGACGCCAGCGTAGCGGTTGGGCCGTGGGGAAGGCCAGGCCGCTCCGCTCCCCGACAGCACCAGCGGCAGTGTCGACTAAAGCTCGAGATTTTCTGCCGCCAAGTTGGGCGTCGACGGTGCTTCACACTCCTCCGGTGGGGAGGCCGCCGGCGGCTTGTCCTCGGAGCGCTGCGCCATCGCTTGGACGCCCTCTTCCACCTTGCCGTCCATGCATTTCATAGCCACCGTCTCCGACTCTGGCTTGCGGAAAGTGGTGAAGAGGACGCAGGTCCGCTTGTTGCTACCCTGCACGTCATCGAAGGAACAGTAAGTGCAAGTGAATTCGATAACTGCCCGACGCTCACAAGCTCTCTGAGCGGCAGAAATTGACTAAAGGTTAGGCGTACCGTGCTTCACAACAAACTCCTTTTTAAGAAATGATGCGATAGGAGTAATTCCGACCACATGTTTTCGGCATTCAATCGTAAAATCGAAAGCACTGAGCATCTGGTGTTACTTCAAGAAAGTACCATAACAGGATAATATTCAACTCTTCACCACTTCATCCGCCAGTCTGCGCTAGTAGTCACGATGGAATGGAGACCTCGTATCGCTGCCTTGCTGCGTAGGGAATTTTAAGTGGACATTTACACGGCCCGAGGGACGACCTGCCGGAATTGACAAAATACACCAAATTAAAACCAAGCATGCTGCTGGAGAACAGTGTGGAACTTCCGTGAGGGGAAGATACTACTTATAGCAATTTGCGCAGTGGCACTCAGGTCTTCACTGAAGTTGTTGTATTCCCCGCCGCGGTGGCTCAGTGGGTAAGGCGTTGCGCTGCGGAGCACGAGGTCGCGGGTTCGATTCCCGGCCGCGGCGGCCGCTTTTCTGATGGAGGCGAACAGCAAAAAAACGCCCGTGTGTACGAGATTTCGGCGCACGTTAAAGATCCCCAGGTGGTCAAAATTAATCCGGAGCCCTCCACTACGGCGCGCCTCATCGCCTGCGTTGCGTCGGCGCGTTGAACCCCACAATCAAATCAAGTTGTTGTATTCTGGATGCAACTATTTTCTTTCTTTTTCCATGTCCTCTCTATTTGTTATATTTAGATTTTCATTATTTTCTATATTACGTCAATTTGTTGTATATACAAATCAGAGTAATTTGTACCTTTTTACATATACTTTGAATTTGTTACATTTCGAATGTAACTTTTGTATCTTTATTTCTCGCTTCTGCGAATGTAAGATTCAGAATGGAATGCCGTAAAACAGCGATATAATTCGTCGGTAAGCAGCGCTTCAGTTAACAATTGCACGTTAGTATATGATCGTCTGTGTTCGTAAAACAGACACCTTACCAGCTTTAATTTTATACATATGGCTACTGAGCAGCTCCTAAAACGACAACCGATGGATCAAACGCTAAACACGGCGTCTTGCGACGTCCAGCATGCTGCTTTATACGGCAGCACGTTCAGGCCATGTCAACAAGGATAATGAACTCAATGACGGGAAGCCCTTTTGCGTCACCAGGTATAGCCATTTCCTTATGTTTAGATGTCACTGTTAACTCGCGTTTTCAGCAATGCAGTTCTCCTTTATTGTGGATGCTACCGTTGCACACACAGTTCTCGTTTTGCAGTTATGTCAGAGGAAACTAATGGAAGCCTTAGATTTTAAATTCCGTTACACCTGTCGATGCGTCGCATGCGGTTAAAACAGCACGGCGTGTGTGCTGGTCAACACACCTGCATCGAAGCGAAGAAGGCGTAAAAAGTCTTCAGGAATTTTTCTGTGATACTCTGGGCGGAAATTTTGGAACGCCCCACGCGCGCTGTTTTTTCGAACGAAATTCGCATAGGATACGCAGCTTTAGCTATGAGAGTAACGATTCCCACAGCCTACATGGTGACCATCAATTTCCCATTCGCAATCGTAGCAGGGCAGCCGGAAAAGACTTGGGGATCAACTGAAAAATATGGCGAGTAGACGGACACCAGCTTGAAAGGGGGCGCACACTCACCACGCCGTTGGGGCGGAGGGAGAAAGCGACGCGATGACTGACTCGACTCAGGAGGCTTGGACACAGGCTGCTTCGGCTATTCTGGAAGATGGCCGGTGTGAGCGAAGCGCGTTCACTGATGGCGTGTACATGGCTCCGAGCGTGCCGCTCGAGCTCTCGCGCAGCAAACGACGAAAACGTTACACGCGGACGATCTCGAAATGACAAAGACGACGATGATAATGATGATAGCCACGTAAAGAGGTGCGTGTACCCACTGTGGGGATTGACCAATGAGGGAGTGTCTTTATAAACGTCTTTCTCCTTTTCGGTTCCTCGGATTTTTCATGCACGCGAAAACAAACTTTGGTGCAGCTTGCACTATTGTGCAAGGCTGGAGAAACAGCACAGCTGGCGGCCCTTCTCTCTTAGTCGGAGACCCTGCTGTTGCCCATCGCATGGATTTCTGAATTTGCCGCTGAAAGTTATCCATGACTGGCAGGCACGGATCGTTTGGTTCGCAGGCTTTCACATTTCTCCTAAAGTGGACCGCGTTACGACGCGCTAGAACCCGCGGCGAAGTCCCAAGCGAACGCCAGTTCTACAAACCCAAAACAAAGGCTGTGCTCTCGGAATTCGTGAGCTATCGCTCGCATGCGTTTCTGTTCGGTCCTTCAGGCTAAATCGTTTCGAGCTTTCATACCATAGGCGAATTCCGCCGAGGAAACCCGTCTTCGACCCGCCGCGGTGGCTCAGTGGCTAGGGTGTTGCGCTGCGGAGCACGAGGTTGCGGGTTCGATTCCCGGCCGCGGCGGCCGCTTTTATGATGGATGCGAAAAGCAAACCGTCCGCGGGACATTCTGCCAGTAGCACAGCATCAGCAACCGCAGCAGCAGTAGCCCACCCAGTGTCAATAAAGTACCTCCTGGTCTTGCACTGGAACTGCAACGGTTTTCTAAGGAAGAAAGCGATACTGCAGCAGCACCTACAGCAACTACTAAGAAAGCCAGACATTACACTAATCCAAGAAACACACTGCGAAGAACAGCCGAAGCCCCTGGTCACCGCGCACACGCGGGCCCACCGAGCGGGAAAGGTGCGCCGGCGAAAAGCAGAGGACACAAGGGCAGAGGCGTCTGCACCTTCGTCCGCAAGGACGACCTGGTGACCAACAGTACAGTCGAACACTGCGCCGTAGAAGTGATAACAGGAAAGAAAACAAAGGAGAGCACGTTCGTGGTTAACGTCTACAGCAACGCTGCTCACAACCGGCAGAGGTTTCGGGCACTTCTACACAAGGCAAGCAGAATCACCGGAAGCAACACGCTCGTGGTCTGCGGAGACTTCAACACTCAGAGCAACGAGTGGGGCTACGTCAAAACGACGGTCAAAGGAAGGGAACTAATGCAAGACGCGACGGACGTGGGGCTGCGCCTCGTGACGGACCCGGCGTTCCGCACCAAAACGGGCACATCGGTAATGAGGGACACCACCCCCGACCTAACGTTTGTCAAGATCGATCGGCGCCGTGTGCTCGAGAGAAGTGCAGGGGCGCAACAGGGGGGGCAGAAATACTTCAACAAGTGCTGGAGAGCCGGCCGCCTTCCCAACCAGTGGAAGACGGCCAAAACGATTCTAATCACGAAGTTGCAGACGGACTCCGTGATAACCCGGGTGCTCGCGAAAAACATATTCCCTATGGTGTACCAAAGTGACGTGTGTAGACTGGCGGCGAAGGAGCGAGCCACGCTGGCTCACATCCTATGGGACTGTAGCATTAACGCGAGAAAGGCAGCCAGAATGACGACGATCCCGCCACAGCTAGAAGCAGCGACGTGGACCTACGACTACGACATTCAACTCCCGGCTGTCCATCAGGCCTCGGCGGCCCTAGAGAGGCAGCGACCGAACGACGCCGATGGTGAGGAGGGCGGTGGCCCTTTCGCACCCGTGAGGGTGACTCTGGAGAAAACCACGGGGTTAGGCCGGGACGACGTCCAGACCGCGTCGCAGTCAAGACAAGCCCTCCAAGCTAAGGGACTCTAAACCGATCTGCAGCCGATCTCCATAAAATTGTTCTCACTCACTCTCACTCACGTTCCTCCCAAAGCGGACCGCGTTACGACGCGCTAGAGCCCGCAGCCAAGTCCAAAGGCAACGCGAGTGCTACAAACCCAAAGGAAATGCTGTGCGCCCGGAATGCGTGAGCTATCGCGCGCATGCGTTTCTCTTCGGGGCGTGACGCCGAATTGTTTCGACCTTCCATACCATACGTGAGTTCCAACGAGGAAATCCGTCTTCGTTCTCCTGCACTTTGTGGCAGAATTAATGTAGAATAGCACAATCTATTTTAAACATAACAGGTGCTACGAATATGATAAAAATTGTTGTTTATTCATCTTTCATAGGAATTGGTAAAACGCTAAAGTGAAAGGTGTATTCACAAGAGCAGTTGAATGTTAAAGCAACCCCATACATGTGCGAAGGGTTCGCGAGCTTGACCCCGGCGATCAAAGTGCTGCCGACACGCAAGAAATAAAACCGGTTTATTTCTGGACAACAAAGCCAGAAATGACGTGCCGGTCAGTGGGAACAACGCGACAGCGAAGAGTGCCTCAATTCACGCGCGCCCCCGAACACGAAGGCCCTGACAACAAGACGCAAACTGTCGGCGCCCATTAGCGTCAGGATGCGCTACTTCCTTTCACTTCTCCTAGATGGCAGCACCATCTTAATGCGTCATCGGTAAGGACATCAGGCGTGTTTGTACAGCTGCTCAGGTATCTTCATAGTGCCGTCGGTAGAACGCCACATATCTCCGCTTGTGGCCAGCGAGTTCATGGGCTCGAATCCGGGCACCGCCGCGTCAATTCCACTTCTTTTGGCGACGTCACTTCCGTGACAGATGTGACGTTACTGATATCTTGGTCTATCCAGCCATAAAGCATTTTATGTTAAAAAATTGCTGGGTGCGGCGAAAAAGCAGCACGCCCCAGTCACGAACGTGCTGCCGCGCGGTGACCGACCGAGTATTGCACGGGTCTGCCGAAGGCGGCGCTGGGTGTCGCAGGGTCCGTCTCTTCCTCTCGGCAACCTATGGGCAGCGATCTTTTCAGCACGATTACATAAAATTTCGAAAACTACCAGTATGAAAAATTTGCCCCGCGCGCGTGTGTGTGCGTGTGCGTGTGTGCGTATGAGTGTGTGCGTGTGTTTGTGTGTGTGCGTGCGTGTGTGCGTGTGTGCGCGCGTTTATGTATGTGCGTGCGTGTGTTTATGTATGTGCGCGCGTGCGTGCGTAATGTGTGTGTGCGTGCTTGCGTAACGTGTGTGTGTGCGTGCGTGCTTGCGTGTGTGTGTGTATGAGTAAGAGAGAGAGAGAGAGAGAGAAAGAACGCGGCGCGCCGGCTTTGACAGCACAAGATGTGACACTCAGCCATTATATTTTCTCGCATAGTCCTGGAGACGGAAGAGGAAAACCACTTGCGGCCTCTTGTGGCTCCGAGAACACGCTGCGGCGTGAACCATTCCGAGCGGGCATTCACGACGGCATCGTCTGACTCATCGCCTCAGCGCTCTTAGACAGCGGTTTTGTTAGTGTTTGAACCTAGGTGCCGTGCGAACATCCGGAGCGCTTGTTGACCGTTGGGAGTTCTCGTTCTGGGAGGCGCTTTCAGCGAGCGTCGTGCAGTGTTCTGGAAACTCTGTGGCAGTACGTCACTCCGCCCATCCGAGTTCAACTATTGGAAACACGGCAGTGGGTTACTGCTGCTATCGTCGCTATTCTCTACTCGCCCCTCATTAAAGAAGTTAGGTTTGACCCTCTGCCCTTCGTCTTCCCGGATGGTGGCCACTGGTGTGAACGCTGCTAGTCGACCACGCTATTACGACTCGACGAACATCGGCTCTTGGATGCATCCGCCAATGTAACAGTCCGCTGCCTCTGTTTGCAACAGTCGCATTTACCAGTTTACAACATCGCTTGGCAGGTTTTACTGACGTGAGTTTACGTCTGTACCCATTATTGGCTACGAAAGCGCGGACTGAGCCCCGCGCGTAGCGGTGATTTGTGTACGGGGGTGTTAGTACTTGTGGCGCCACTGCACTATAGTGTTTGGTGACCATGTCGTGTGAGCTAGCCTTTGCAGCTGCGCTACTTCCGCTAGGAAACATTGGTAGGAAATAGCAGGGCGAGAAAATATTATGCCCATGCTCTCCATTACTCGCGAAGGCCGAGAGCCCAGCATAAAGTTATGGCGCAAAGGAGGTGGGGGCTTACGAGTGCTCATAATGTTTTCGGTAGTTTAGGATAATTATTTATATGTCTGTTATTGAGGTTTTACTTTGCGGTGAGCTATAATTACCTTAAAAACCTTCTTTGATTCCAGTATATTCTGAGCCTAGTGCAGCCCTCGGCCACAAGGGGCTCAAGAACGAGCGTAACTCTACGGGCAGCAAACTATTGAGCATGATAACAAACAACTTCCAAAATGTCCTTGGATGGATTTCTCACCCTGTTATCTTGGCAGTCATTACTGCCAGTACGTAAAGTTTGGCTAAGGTATATTGCTTCCATTAGGTTCATGAAAGATTTAAAGTGTCAGTACTGCGGAGGAGCTTCAAGCATTGCGAAAACATTTCTGTCGTCCCCGGAGCACACGACGTGTTGCTCAATGGGTGGATGCTTTGCCTTGTCGTTGTATCAGTCCGAGTTCCAGATCAGTCGTATTTTTGTACTTACGCACGTCACTGGCGCACTGAATGATAAACGGGTGATATCAAAACGAAGCGGTATTGCTTAATGTCTGGCAGCACTGTAATCAGGACCCGCAAGCGGGCATGCCACGTGTTTTTTGTGTTTTTTGTGTGTGTGTCTCGCGGGCATGATGACGGAGCTGAAGAACAGTAATACTGAAAAGATAGAAAAATGAAAACTGTGTATTCCGACGTTTTGCAAACCACTCTGCAACTCTCAAATTGAACTTCTTGAAAAGATGGCGAATTAAGCTTAAATAATGTCTGATGAAGATAATGACAAAAAATTGCGTAGAATACTACACGAAAAATAGAGCAACATGCATTCGGTCGCGTCCTCTTCGAGTGCGTCGGAAAATTTTAAAACTCTGGCTTAAGTTATCTGGAACACCCTTGTACTCGGTTGAACACTTCAATAAGCTTGGCTTGCGTATTGATTATTAAGCTGCGTTTAACTCACTGAGTGACTTTGGTTGGATTTAATAATAAGTAACAATGCCCCTTGAGAATATTTTTTGGGGGATTATTATCAACTGTTTTTTTTGTGGTCATCTTTATCTAGCGACGAAAAGATCCTTCTGATATACCGCATTTTGGGCTCTTGCTATCGTCCTCCTGCTATCGTCCTCTTGCTATCGTCGTGTGTCTCGTCGTTTGCGCTGTGATTCAACATGCACCACCAACTCGCCCAAGTTTTCACGTTGATATTGGGCTCGTTCCGTTCGGGAAATGGCACCGCGCGTATTGTTGAGCCTACCGCCGTTGGCGCAACCGTTCCAAGGTGGGCGCAAACGTTCACGATGGCTGCCGCTCTCCGGTAGTTCAAAGTTGTTTTCAGTTATTTTCTGGAAACGTGGGTAAGGGATGTCACCCTTCTTTCTGGTAAACAAAAAGAACCGCAGATTGTAATATTCTTGCCAAGTTTCAAGCCAAAAAGAGAAGTGTTTTTTTAATTTTTATTTCTTTTCAGAAATCACTCATTTATCACCGCAGCACCCTGTATGTATCGTCGTTCAGTCACCTCCAGGAATAAAGGGATGCTGAAGCAGTTTCAAAAAGCTATCTCCCCTAACGTGAAATCTGGGGAGGGAAAGGCATGCAGTGTATAAGTGCATTCTTGGTGCCTTGGCCTGTTCGCCAACGGAGATAAAACCGTAGGGAGGTTGAGGTATACAGTTTTGCTGTAAACGTTTCTGTCTTTGAAGCACGAAGCTCTCTAGCGCGAGGCGTAAACGAGTGTCCCGGTGTTTTTTTAGTATGCGTTACGTTCTAACTGGAGGCGTAAGCGAGTTTCCCGGTATTTTAGTACAGTGGCTACATGAGACAACGATTACGACGCCAGTTACAATGACGATTACGACGACGACAAGAGGAGACGCCAACAGCCCCAGCACATAAGGGTCTTAGCCCCTAAAAAGAGTTAGAGGAGATTCTGTATAGTTTATCACACGTCGACTCCCAATATCACATCAAAATTTATCATACACGAGTTCCATCGCGACTTATATTGCGAAACGCAAGCTCTCGCTTGGACGACGCTTGGGCTTTAGCGCGCCTGATTGGTTACAGACTTCATGACATAAAAAGAGGGCACCCTTCGGCTGCGCGGGCTGTCGGAAGCATTTTAAATAATCGCGCCGTAAAGGCGCTGGCCTATCCCTATAGCTTGCACTCCAGTGTTACAATGGGACCGCAATTTTATTTTCTATCTTCCCAACCTGTTGTTGCAACTATATTGGAGCTCGATTTTGCCCAATACACCTGATAACCGCAAAGCAGCGACTTTGTGGCGTCGTTGGGAGGTTTTCGTTAGAACATATCTAAATTGGGAAACCCCCATAGAGCACTTGTATTGCCTCGGTTACCTGTAAGCACTGCCTCAACTGTTCGTTAAAGTAAGCACATATGTCTTAGATGCAGCGGTGTGATATAAACAATGAACCAGAAAAACGCAGGTCGTGCGCAGCATGAAAATATTGCGTTTTTTTCTGTATAAGCTAACGCCAACCAGTACTTATGTTACCGGTACTTATGTGGTTAGACATAGTACTTATACAAACGGACTCTGTTGTCCATTGTTGCTTTTCCGTGTGCCACTAATTCCCGAAACAGGAGTATTCCTCGTGCAAAACGCCCTATGCAAAGTTGGCATTCCCGGCCAGTTTACCTATCACGAGTTGGCCTATGACGAGTGGGACAATACCCTTAGGCATCGTATACATGGAATCGGGTATACATCAGAGTAAATTTCAGAACTTTCTGGCCACCAGGAGCGCGCCGAAATCCCTGGTGCCTCCGTGAGGGACGTGGCAAACTCCGATGTCAAGTATTTTACACTTTATCTACAGCATTATACACAGCACATATGCACGGCAAGTGAGATATCCCGCAGCGGGACTGCGAAAGTGCTTGCCATGGTCTAACTGGCGCCCCGAAAGCTGGGCGGAAAAAAATTCTTAGCTCTCAAACATCATGCTTGGCCCTTCAAGAGCAAGAGGGTTCAGTCCAATTCCCCTAGGCTCAACCCAGTAACAGGTGAGCAGGGGCTCCTTAACGTTACAATTCATTTTCTATGCGCCCCTAGCTCTGGTGTGTTCTATTGTTTCAGCTCGTAAAAAAAATTCTGCAGAAATTCAGAGAATTATCTAATAATACGCAGCAATCTTGTCTTGAGAGTGAGTTTTTTACAGACAAATTTTCGGTTTTTCTAAATCCTGCCCGACCAATTCATTTACGCTATTGTAGCGATTAGAAGTGTAACGTTCGCGAAATCTGCGTTATTGTGGAAATGGAGAGCGTTATACATTTTGCAATTTTCTTTGATTATTTTTTTAATTCTTTGTTTTTGAAAATTTCGTTTGACCAATTATGTCCATTTACGCTGTTATAGCGATTACATTTGGAACTTTCGCGTAACCTGCATTATTGTGCAAATGCAGGGCGTTACACGTTTTACCATTTTCCGTAATTTTTAAGTGCAGAGAACTTGATGGGCTCGCGTTGTCGTCGTATCTCGCTAACAGTCGATTTCAAGCGACTGCCGAAATCAAGCCGTGCCGATAGACAACGGATGTACAGCTCGGTGTATCATCATCAGGGAGTCCCGCTAAGGCTTCAAAAACCATAGTCATACCCGTTCGAACCCCGTGAACCGCTGGCGCTCATCACCCACGTTGTTTAGCATAAGGAAAACTGCAGGTACAGCTCAGGCAAAATCTTTGTATACAACCGGCGGCCCCCGCGTTCATTTAGTGAGGAACGCCCGTTGGGTTGGTGTTTATGAGAGTAAGCGAAAAAAGCGGCCACGCAAGAAAAAAATGGCGCGTTCCAAATGACGCCGAACGGCTCCAGCCGAAAAAAAAATTACGAGTTCGAAATGACCCGAAACTAGCTCCAGCATACGAAATTAAAGCAAGCACGAAAAGAAGAGAACTCCCGCTGGAGCACTTTCAGGCAGGGGGTAGGCGAGCACAGCGAAGATGGGGAATTGGAATTGCAGATTCATCAAGTGAGAAGTAAGACAGGGCGGTGAAGAGCGTGATGAGTGGTAGCAGTGAGGGGATAACGGCGCCACCACCCATTTACCGAATCACTGCTCTGCTCTTGCGCAAGCTCTCACAATGGATGGAACGGCTTTAATTTTTGGGGGGGGTTTTTCCTATTTTTTAGTGATTCAAAATCTCTTTCTACCAATTATTTCATTTGCGCAAATAAAACAATTATAGGTGAAACTTGCGCGAAATCTGAATTATTGTGGAACTGCCATGGTATGCGTTTTGGAATTTCCGTAATTATTTTACATTTTTCCGATTGTTTTAGTTTTACAAAATTTTCTTGGACCAAATATTTCCGTTTACGCTAGTATTATAATTACATGTACAACCTTCGCGATATCTTCATTATCGTGGAAATGCCATGCGTTGCCCGTTTTACATTTTTCCGTCATTTTTTTTTAGTTAGTTGTTCAAAATTTCCTCTGACCACTAATTTCCGTTTAGGTTATTTTAATGAATACATTGAGAACTTTCCTGAAATCTGTATTATTGTGGAAATGCAAGGTCTTATACGGTTCGCCATTTTGCGAAATTATATTTTATTTTACTTATATTTTATTATTTCAAAACTTTTGTGCTACCAGTTATCTCCATTGACGCTATTACAGCGATTACAGGTGGAACTTCCGCGGCGTCAGCGTTTTTGTGGAGTTGCAACCCTCCAAATCTTAAGTTTTCGGGACGTCAGCAAGTTTGCGTATTCAAACGAAATTTCATTGCGTTATTCGGCCCTGCAGCCTTGCTTGCTATCAGCCCTCCATGATGGCGTTACCATACTCATCCATGAACCATTGTCCGCCGTTGCTTTGTTTTAGACCGTTTTTGCACCTGGCTTGTTATTGTTACTGTAGAGAGTAATCGTTTTGTGAAACGTAGGGTATCCTCGACGAACAGGGTCACGTAAGACTACGTCGCTTACGCCGACCAGCCAGTTTCGTGTGAGACAAATTCCAAAGCGACGGACTGCTGTGCAGCTAAAACAAGCTTAGTGCGGCCAGTACCAAAACAAATGTGCGGATCGGTACTTATGCCGTTACATGCATTTTCGTAACTTTAATTGTTTACTGCACTATTCTTACTGCTGTAAAAGCAATATACATTACATTCCGGCGCAAACAGCTCGCTCTGCCATCTTATAAGCTGTGCCTAATTTGCGTTTGCTTTTGCCGGCCTCAGGCAATCGCGTAACTGCGCGGATATGACATCATAGATTCTGTTGCGGAGAATAAGCTAGTGGCTCGCATGGCTATTCCCTCTTTTCCTAATTAGATAGCTTCTTTTAGCGATGTGTGTCTTAATAGTGTAGTCGTATGGTTCTAACGAGGCAATCTTTGGAATGAAGGAAAGTTGTCTTTTTCTGCATGGCACCTTTATGAATGCAAATAGGAAAGGGGCTGTGCTTGCTGAAGCTGAACGCATTGGAGTAAATTGAAAAGTGTGAAATCCACTCATTGGTAACAAGCACTTGAAGTGCCAACTATTGCCACCTTTAGTTTTCACTTTATGTGCTTTTACCGATTCGTATGAAAGATGAATCAACCACACTTTTTATCACATTCGTAGCCGCTGTTATGTGTAAAATAAATTGTGCTATTCTACATTAATTCCGCCACAAGGTGCAGGAGAACGAAGACGGATTTCCTCGGTGAAATTCGCGTATGATATGGCAGGTCCAAACAATTTTTAGTAACGCCCCGAAGAGAAAAGCATGCACGCGATAGGTCGCGCATTCCGAGCGCGCAGCATGTCCTTTGGGTTTGCAGCACCGGCGTTGGCTTTGGACTTGGCCGCGGGTTCTAGCGCGTCGTAACGCGGTGCACTTTGGGAGAAATGTGAAAGCCTGCGAACCAAACGATTCGTGCCTGCCAGCCACGGACAACTTTAAGCGGCAAATCCAGAAATCCATGCGATGGGCAACAGCAGGGTCTCCGACTAAGAGAGAAGGGCCGCCAGCTGTGCTGTTTCTCCAGCCTTGCACAATAGTGCAAGCTGCACCAAAGGTTTTGTTCGCGTGCATGAAAAATCCGAGGAACCGAAAAGGAGAAAGACGTTTATAAAGACACTCCCCCATTTGTCAATCCCCACAGTGGGGACACGCACCTCTTTACGTGGCTATCATCATTATCATAGTCGTCTTCGTCATTTGGGGATCGTCACCTGTTACGTTTTCATCGTTTGCTGCGCGAGAGCTTGAGCGCCAAGCTCAAAGCCGTATACACCTTCTAATCTCGCGCTGTTACTGGATGCCAACGGATAGGTATCTACTTTTAAGTTGTGAGAGGGCGAATTAGGCCCTTTCTTGCTCGATTCCTGGCCAATCCCCCGCGTGGGTATGCGCCATAAGACGTGGAAAACAACAACAATACACGTCATTGATGAACGCCCTTCACTCACACCGGCCATCTTCCATAACAGCCAAAGCAGCCCAGCCTAATGCGTCGAGTCATTCATCGCGTCGCTTTCTCCCTCCGCCCCATCGGCGTGGTGTGTGTGCGCACCCTTTCAAGCTGGTGTCTATCTACTCGCCGTATTTTACAGTTGATCCCCAATAGTTCGCTGGCTTCCCTGCAACGATTGCGGATGGGAAATAATGGTCACCATGTAGGTTGTAGGAATCGTTACTCTCATAGCTAACGCTGCGTATCCTAAGCGAACTGCGTTCGAAATAACTGCGCACATGGCGCGTGCCAAAATGTTTAGCCACTCAATTACAAAAAAAAATTCCTGGAGACTTTTTACGCCTTCTTCGCCTCGATGTAGGTGTATTGACCTGCACGCCGCCGGGCAGTATTACCCGTATGCAACGCGTCGACAGGTATAATGGGATGTAAAATCTAAGGCTTCCATTACTTTCCTCTGACATAACGACAAAACGATACCAGTGTGTGCAACGGTCGCATCCACAAAAACGAGACCTCCATTGCAGAAAACGCGAGTTCACAGTGAAATCTCAACATAAGGAAATGGCTATACCTGGTGACGCAAAAGGGCTTCCCGTCATTGAGTTCATAATCCCCGTTGACATGGCCTTAACGTTATGCTGTATAAAGACGCATGCTGGACGTTGCAAGAGGCCGTGTTGAGAATTTGTCACTCCGTGCTCGTTTTATAGCTGTTCAGTTGCCGGTGCTGTGTATGGATAAAGTTAAAGCTGGTCCGGTGTCCGTTTTACTGGCACAGACGATCATATACTAATGTACTATTGCGAAATGAATGAAGCGCTGATTGCCGACCGTATATCTCGCTGCTTTACGGCGTTACATTCTGGATATTACATTGACAGAAGCAAGAAATAAAGCATTACATTTGCAATATAATAAACTCAACATATATATAAAAAGATAAAAATTAGTTGCACTGTAAACGTAATAAATTGACATAAGATAGAAAATAGTGCAATTCCTGATATAACAAAAAGAGAGTAGATGAAAAAATAAAGAAAATACTTGCATTCACAATACAACAACTTCATTGAAGAACTGAGTGCCACTGCACAAATCGCTAATAGTAATGTCGTCCCTCATGGAATTACCACACTGCTCTGCAGCAGCATGCTTGGTTATTTTGCATGCTTGGTGTATTTTGTCAATTTTGTCTTCCATTTAATTTCCCTACGCAGCATGGCAGCAATACGTCATCCCCATTCCATCGCGGTACTAGCGCAGATCGGAGTATCGAGTGGTAAAGAGTTGAACATTATCCTGCTAAATTAAATTCTCGAAGTAACACCAGACGCTCAAAGCTTTAAATTTTTTAATGAATGCCAAAAAATGTGCTTTGATTAATTCTCTATCGCATTATTCCTTAAAAAGCGTTTGTTGTGAAGCAAAGCACGCCTAACGTTTAGTCTATTTCTGCCGCTGTTCTAATTCATGAGAGTTCGGAAAAGTCGGGCAGTTATCGACTTCACTTCCAGTTAAAGTTCCTTCGAGGGAACCAGTGTCGCCGACAGTGGGCATGAAATCTATGCAGGACAAAATATTAGGCGCCCAGCGATGACGCAGTGCTCCTAGGACAAGTTGCCGGCGTCCTCCCCGCCGGAGGAGTGCGAAGCCAACGACAGTTGGCGGCGAACTTGGCGGCAGAAAAGACCGGGCTTCAGTCGACACTACCGCTGGTGCTTTCGGGAAGCAGAGCGGCCTGGCCTTCCCCACGGCCTGGCCTTCACCGGCGTCCTCCCCGCCGGAGGAGTGCGAAGCCAACGACAGTTGGCGGCCAACTTGGCGGCAGAAAAGACCGGGCTTCAGTCGACACTACCGCTCGTGCTGTCGGGAAGCAGAGCGGCCTCGCCTTCCCCGCGGCCTGGCCTTCCCCGGCGTCCTCCCCGCCGGAGGAGTGCGAAGCCAACGACAGTTGGCGGCCAACTTGGCGGCAGAAAAGACCGGGCTTCAGTCGACACTACCGCTGGTGCTGTCGGAAAGCAGAGCGGCCTGGCCTTCCCCACGGCCCAACCGGTACGCTGGGGTCAGGCAGAGGAGTGGCCTTCGTGGAGGGAGCGTGGCTGGTGCAGGTATGGCCTCCACTGCCACAACATGCTCCTGCCATGGTATCAAGGCATCGAAGGGAGGCTGCCGCCGGACAATGGACGACGCTTTGCGGTCGGCCGCACGTGATCGGTGGTTGTCCTTTTAGTTTAGCGAAATTTTCGTTCTTTTGTTTCCAAGTTTTACGCGTTGCTCATGAACTTGTTCATGGTCGCACTCATGTCTGTTGTTTTGTATTATGTTTGTTCTCATGTGAAAAAACTTGCGAATGTTTGTGGTTCTTCATTAAAACGCCAGTGTGCCTCTTTCGTGTGCGCATTTGCTCTGCGTCTTACGTGTGCGGTTAGATGGCTGTAAGCATCCTTTCTCTTAAAAAAAACCTGAGGGTTTCTGGACTCGCATGCTGGTGAAGTTGCAACCCTCTACGTCGCAGCTTGTTGGAAGCTTCGGCAAAAGAGGACGCGGGGACAGAGTGGTGACAATGCTGGACAGGCAGTGAGATTGTGGGTGACGTCAATTCCCTTCGTCAACACACCTCAGTCTGGCAACCATAATCGTTCTGCTAGCGCAAATGAGGCTACTGCATCTACCAGAATAACTGCTTGGAATGTTTACCTCACGTTGTGTGAAACCTTCCAATTGCGCGGGCCATGGGAAAATGAATCTGCCGGTGTTTCAATGCGCCCAAGGTGCACATTCTCGAAGAGGTGTACTGGACCCAGATGGGTAAAATGGGACAACTTAACCACCCCATTTGGTGCACAAGTTAAACACGCAATATATTAGATGCGGAGCATCTCATGCTCGTGGCTGTCCCTCCGTTGTCGTTGTTGTTCGCCGTCCGGCCACCTACTGCGCATGCCTGGCCAGGCACCACTGATGATGATTGTGGCAGGATGCCCCTAGGGGTTGGCCAACCAAGGAATCCATCACGAGAGAGCTTCGCGTTCAACCATCGTCGTCATCTTTCCTTAGGGGAACACTGAGTATTACACCACCACTGCGCATGCTTGGCCAAGCACCGCTGATGATGATTGTGGCAGGATGCCCATAGCGATTGGCCTACCAAAGAATCCATCATGAGATACCTTCGCGTTCAACCACCATCGCCATCTTCCTGTAGGGGAACCATGAGTAGTATGCGAGGCTTTCCTCCTCTCCTCTCCGACACTGCTCTTCTCTCCGGCATTCCTCCTCTCCTCACCGAAGCTCCTCTCTTCTCCAGGATTGCGCAACGAATGGCAACACCTACGGTTCCGCGTGCGACAATGCGAAGCAGTTTAGGGTTAGAGACGCGACGGTAGCCGCTGCATACTTCGCTGGGGGCGCCACTGTAGCTCCGCGGTATAAATGACGCGCGCGCGCGCTCCCCTCCGCTCATTCTCCTCACGCAACGCCGCGATCAATCTGAAAACTAATGGGAACTTGAGTTTACCCCATGGCTGCTTCGTATACTACTCAGGGTTCCCCTACGGGAAGAGGGTGAAATTTTTTCAAGTGCGCGCGCCACGGAGAAAAATGTGCCAGTGTTTCAGGTGCGACTTCCATCGTTCACTAAGGACAGCCTAGACCCTGAGGCAAAGAATAGCTGGCCACAGGCCGTGGTGTTAATGCTTGAGGTTCCCCAAAACAAGTGGTGCGCATTAACACCGTACACCAGTTATAGCTCACGGACCAGTAGCCGTGCTCCATACCTCCTCTAGGCTTTTCCGAAAAAAGCTAGCTCTCGGGTGTATGTCATCATCATCATCAGCACCATCATCACAAGCCTATCTACGCGCACATCAGGGCGGAGGCCTCTGGCATTATTCTCCAATTACCCTGGTCCTGTGCTAACTGCGACCAATTTATCCCCGCGAACTTCTTGATCTCATCTTCCCATGTAACTTCCTGCCGCCCCCTGCAACGCTTGTTTTCTCTAGGGATTCACTCTGTTACCCTTAATGACCAACGGTTATCTTGCCTTGGTATTACATGCCCTTTCCGCGTCCATTTCTCCCTAATTTCTACTAATATGTCCATAACACGCGATTGTTCCCTGACCCCCTCCGCTCCCTTCTTGTCCCTTAATGTTACACCTTTCATCTTCTGGTCCATTGCTCACGTGTATGTACGCACCTGCAAGAGTGAAGTTGCGCTTGCACTTTCCGATGGTCAGTCAGACGTACTCATTACCCATCGAAGGTTGCACAGGCTGGCGCACGTATATGGGCAAGCTCAGGTTTGACGAAAACAGCGACTGTGTTGGGCTTTCAGCGTGTGCTTTACTAAAAAAAAATTTGCAGTGGATTAGCTTGGCTATGCCACGATATAAAAATCGTGAGCACCATCATCACAAGCTTATTATTATTATAATTCTTATTATTATTCTTATTATTCTAAGCTTTCCAGGTTGCCTAGGATTAGCTTGATTATAATGCTTACTGCTGCTTCAATGACATACTCATGGTATACGCATTCTGTGACACATGTATATTTATCAAGCGGCTCTGGCACTGTGTCACCAATTGTTCCAGAGCTAAGCTGATTCCACAGGCGCACACCGGTGTTTCTGCGCCGCACGAGCCATCGGTTTCACACCCGGCCACCCCTTGCATGATCATCAACGGACCGGGCCGCCACGTGCGGAACGGAGGTCGGCGAAGACGCAGGGCGCGTGGGGTGTGTGAGGGATGCCGGGCAGCCAGCAACGTTCTGTGCGCCGTGGGACGTCACTGCTCCTCGCACATGTGCCGCACAGCTCTCCAGGAGCCACGTGAAACTGCTCAACTTCGGCCAGTGTAGCGAACGCTACAAAAGGTTATAGCAATATAGCCCGAGATGATTATTGGGTTTGGCTCGCCGATGACGAGGCTGGGCATTGACTTCATGAGCCCACACTGGCGAAGATCAGAGATGCGCAACGTAATCCCTCTCGCGTTTTAATGAAAACGGAAGCTTCCTTGACGTGTACGCTGAATAATGGGAGTACACGGTACATGGCACTTCTCACCGGAGAGTCTCTCGTACGTGCAGTACACTGAACGTAGCTGGTTTATTTATGCACGCGTGAGCAGTGTGCGGAGCAATTGTTCAGGGACCTCAGGACGACTTGCCTATCAGGGAAATGCAGTCGTCTGGGGAGCTCGCATGGACTCAGTCGCAGATGCAGTAGGTTAGTGTGCGGGCACGCGTCAACCCCCGACAGTTGTTGAACGTTCCCACTTGCTGAAGTTTGAAAACAATCATTGTGACCACTGCTTTGAGCCAAATAACTCTAGGAGGATTCACATGGGTCACCGAAGGAAGCAGCCTGGCTGACAGGCATAAAAGACAGCTTTTAACCACCACAGTGGCTCAGTGGCTGAAGCGTTGTGCTGCTGAGCCCAAATATGCAGGTGGTACAAGACTGAGATTATCCCCAGAAACAACATCGCTGCAGAATAGCGGCACAACTATCTTTGTCAGTAGTTTCATACCGAAGCTGATGCAATAAATGTGGTGTTCGAGTGAGCCGCACCTCGTCTCATCTCTTTATTGGCACCTCTACAAATAATAATAGAACAGCAGGTTCGTTTCCCAGCCATGGTGGCCACTTTTCTAATAGAGGCGAAAAGTGAAAATGCTCGTGTGCTCGAGATTTTCGCACACAATAAAGATCCCCGGGCAGTCAAAATTAATCCAGAGCCCTGCCCTATGGCGCGGCTCATCGCCTGCCTGCATTGCGTCGGCATGTTAAACCTCGTAATCACTCAATCAACAACACACAGTGACTTACAACGCCAATAGAAGAGAAAACACCCAGCAACCAAGTAGCCTACAACCAAGGCAATAACAAATAAAATATCTGAACTTTGGGGCACAAATAAGTATAAGGCAATGTTCGATAAAATTAAGTTCTGACTTTCATGTCAGTCTGGTGCACAAGGCATTACACAAGAAAAAAGGAAAAATAGATACACTGAACACTCAAGGTTAGAACACAGCAACAACGATTACTGAGGAAAGGTGTACTTAGCTGTATCTCAGAATGAAGCAGGGTATGAAGCTTGAATCATTTAACATAAAATATACTGCCACCTAGCGGAAAAAAGCAAACGTGACGTGCAAGGGAATGCATAGTTGCAACACAAACACGGGGTTAAAAAAAGCTACTCAGAAAAAATGCATCCGTCCACAACAAGTAATCTTTACACACAAAAACTAAGCAATAACTGTATAATGGGTCCAAAAAACAATCTGTACACACAAACACTAACCAAGTACTACATAATGGGTCCCCAACAAACAATCTGTATATACGAAAATTAACCAAGAACTACATCATGGGACCACAACAAACAATCTGTACACACAAATACTATTCAAGCACTGCGTAGTGGGGCACAACTTCACAAAAGTCAGCGTGGTAGTAGAGATCAAGTGGGTAGTAGTCAAAGTCATGATCTGGTATAACTGCCACAAAGCCATTGCCCTCTTTCACAAGATAAGAGCTCCTGTGCTCACTGCAATACTGAGTAGTGAGTTGCTGACAAAGGAGTACTAATGTGCAACTGTAAACAAGAAGTTTGTCAATTTTGAGAAACTGAGGAACATCATGTTGTATGCTGTGCACAAAGACGTCCCCGACTCGTTAGTGGCAGCAGTTGCAGCAGGCAGTGGCCACGGAGGAACGCTCTGCCTCTGATGGTATGTCAGGAACAGCTGCCTGTTGTTCCTGTGTAAGGCTTGTTGCCTGCAACGGCTTGGCTGCGGTTGTCTCGAGTAGGCCGTCGAACATGCTACCAGAGAGAATATAGGATTGGAGTAGCTGATGCCGCGTTGATAGTGTGAGGCATATGTTGTGGAAGTTCTTCTTTTTACAAGCGATGCTTTCAAAGTACGAGTGCTTCGCTTCAAACCACATGCCCCAGAACCGCCTTGGTGGCCCAAACTGCAACAAATACTTCGGGTAGCGCACCAAATAATGGAATTTGGGTGTCACAGCAGCTGTCGCGTACCGGACTGTGTACAGCTCGAAGAATTCTGCAACTCTAACTTCAAGGTAGGCAGCACAGTCCCTGGGAATCCTTTCAGCCAGGATGATGTCGACTACTTGCCGGTAACACAGATATATTTTCCAGTGATTGTTTCCTCCAGGAATTTTGTCTGCAAACAATTTAGACAGTAGTCTGAAGATGCACCCTCTCTGGCTAGCTGTACCTTTAAGGCTTGTCTTTCCTGATAAAAACGTCTCCTTTACTGGGACAGGCTTGGACTTTCTGTCGTGAAAGCAATAATTGAAGGCTGTAACCTGGTCGAGGTATTTTTTGCAAAGAACGTTTTCTTTGAAGAGGCCAGCCAGGGCATGGCGTAGCACACGTGCAACCCCCCTTCTAGAATGTCATGGATAGCATCAGGGGGAAGTTGGCTGAAAATGCCAAATTGACTCAGTGCTTGCACGGGAGGGACACTTGCAATGCCGTAGAGAGACCCATTCGTGTCTGGGTTGAGGGCATATGCCTCCAGGTGGCTCTTGTTTGCACTGCCTGTTCGTTCAATGCAATCATGCTCACTTCGCAGCATTTTCAGATCTTCATGCCGAGCTAAGCAATGACGGCAAATGCAACCTTTGCTGAAGCAAGCATTTAAGCCCGCCAAACGATAGAGAGGTTGTCTCCACAGATTGCAACAGTCACTACAGCAAATTGTAGGACTTCCCCCTTGATCCCATTTTCGTGAACGAAGTTCAAGTCTTCCACTATTGGGGCCGCGACTTTTTCCAAGCCATGACGCATTACAGCCTTGTATGTTGCCAGAAGTAGAAGGTGGATGGCTTTAAGTTTGGAGCGGTGCCGTCGGTGCAAGTTCAAGGAGAAAAAATATACTGCCAAAATTTTGTGCTTTCTAGCACCACTTCCAAGACGGTTTGTTATTTCCAGCTGATCCGTGTACAGCAGCAGCAATATTGTGTCGTGAATTGAGTCACTGCTGAGCTGTTTAAAGAAGTCACTGTGGAATATGTCCGACAGCATATGTGGTGACCTTGACATGGGCTGCATGAAGCATTCCAACATTTCTTCTGAGTGCAGAAAGGTTAACAGAAGGTTTAGTACTTGTACGTAGCTGACTGAGTCAGTGAAGTACCCAGTCTGGAGATGCACTTCAGTTACCTCAGTGTAATCAAAATGTTCACTCACATACTTCTTCCTCAGATGCACACTTTCGAGCCCCGAAAAAATGTCTTCTACGATGTTTCCAGCCCTAAGTAGTTATTGCACCTTCTCAATGGGCGAAGGTGGTACTTTTTTCTTCTGAAGGACGTTCACTGTTTCCTGCATTTGAACATCAAGGAGTTGGTAAAAGAGCGATCTCATAACCGCGAATATTGTATACAGCTGTTCTGTATACAATCTTCAGCTTCTGGGTTATTTTGAGATAAAAAAGGACAAGTTGTTTCCTGAAGTCATTGCTCGTCATCTGAGCATTCGGGGGCCCGTCATCCGAAATATCACCTGCTCCTTTTGATGAGCGCGAGTTTGGTGCACGCGAGGGCGAAGCCGGAAACGCGGGGCTTTCCGCCGTGCGCCCACGTGTAGTCGGAGGGGCTATTCCCGCAGAACTTCTGTGCACGCGGTACACATGTTACTTGTATGCAAAGTACCTTCGAAACGACGCCGCGCAGTTACCGATGCCGCATACCACACGAACGTCCACCTCACAGCTATGCGCTCTCTAGTGGTTCACGGCCTTTCTTATTGAAGTCCCTCGAAATGCACACCTTGGGCAGTCGACAGGCGACATCCTGAGCGCTTGTCCTTGTCTGCTGTGTCCCTGATTTTCTTCTGCGCTTAAGTTGAACGTTATAGAATACCAACTAGCCCTAACGCAAGCCTTTCCACATGCTAAATATCTAGGATGCATGGCTTGATGAGATGCAGGCAAGCAGGCGACGTTCACGTCATCGAAAACGAACAAGAACGAACCTCATTTGCACCCTTGCTCTTCCCGTTCACTCACATGGCTAACGAGATGTAAATAAAAACTTCATAAACGCGTAATCAGGAAGGCACAAGCACTTCCCAGCGGGCCGGAAAACATATCGTGCGAGAGAGACAGAGACGGAGAGAGAAAACGCTTTATTGTTGAGTCGAGAGGATGAAGAGATTACGGCAACGAGTGTCGCGCGGAGGAAGAAGCAGTGTAAAGAGCGGGTGCGGGTCGAGTTCCCCAGAGACCTCCTGCTGTAGCCCGTGTCACCTACAACTTTGTTTACCCACCAGGTTTCAAACTACTGAGTTCGTCTTCGCGGTGTTTTATAAACCTTTATGTCCTAAAATAGATAAACAAAGCCATCTGAGGCAATTAATACAGGGGAGTTTAACAAACAGACCTTGTGAAGCCGTTTTGGGCGGCCGCTGCTCACCGTGTAAGCTCCACAGCAGAACTTCGCATCCTCAAAGGACCCTCCATCCACAGACGACACGCCCCTCACTCTCCGTGGAAGAACTCAGTCTTCTTTATGCCAAACCGGGACGATAAGATCTACCGCGCACATTCCTCCAAGGCCGCGCACCATCGGATTCCGCACAGTCGGCTTTACAACCTGAAAAGGTTGCTCCTTATAACTTGAGCTATTAAATGTAAGAATAAAAAGCTAGAAAAACAAAACGGCCTTAGAAATATCACCAGAAACTCCTGTTTAGGAACTTTAAAGTTGAGTTATGACTCGGTGACTAGGTTAGAAAAAGTAAAATGGAACGACTGTCTGCATATATAAACCGCTCACATACCCGTCCTGGCCTCTTCGCCTAGCTGTGGCGCTGTATTTCATATAATTATTTCCTGAATCCTCGTTCCTTTGTTCTGAAATGTCTAAATGTTTAGTGATTTTTTTAAATTCTGCCGGCCACTGATGATTCCCTTGGAACCTTAGCTCGAACAAGTGAAGAGTACCATTTTCTCGAAATTCCGGAGCTGCAATCTGCTGACACCATGTTAATTCAGGTATGTGTACCATCCCCCGAAAACAAAAACTTCCGTTTCTAACTTTGCCTCCGAATTCTTTCACTTAACTGCGCAAGCTTAGTAAATAAGCGCGTGTTGACGGCGTGAACCGGGGAAACCGCGCGCGCTTTGTGCGCGCACAATTTCCAAGCGCTATTTTGCGAACGAAAGTTTCGCGTGTCGTCTGCAAAGCAAGCTACTTGTTCACATAATACATTTCTTGTGGCTATTGTACGCTTGACTGTTCGAACAACTAGCCCTGGAGAGCTACGTATTAACAAGCATTTTTGCTACTCGGTCACGTTATCGCGTACAATATCCAGGCGGTAGACAGCGTACGCTTTAGAAGCTGCATGAACTGAGCGCACGTCTTGTATGAGAAATGCCTAGTGGTCGGTTCCGGCGCACGCTTCGTTTTCTTTTTAAAGCAAAGCTTTTTACCTCTACCCCCCAAGGGTTATTTCGCGACCGTTGGTGTCAGCAGAAAACTACAGCGAACAAATAAAAGAATTTACTGGCACCGCCGGGAATCGAACCTGGAACTAATAGACTAACAAAGCCAGAGCTCGTTGTCTTACCGATTTAGCTACGAGCCCACGCGAAGACGGGGAAGACAGGTGGTTTACTCACCAAGCACATCTACGGGTTTACCCCCTCCGTTCTCGCTGAATGCCACGTGAAATCGTCACGCGACCACTCACGCCCGTCTAGCGGCCCTGGGCGCACGTTGCTCGTGTGATAAAAGTTAAAAAATTAACGGAAGCTCACACCAATGCATGACATCTCACTTCCAGTACGCCAATGTGCTAAAGCATGTGGCCTCCAGTGTTCACGTAATAAAATCACAGCTCCTTGTCCGCCCTCACGCCAAATCAAGGAATACATTCCAATACTCCTTGAGGCCCAGGCCATTACTCCAAGCCCCAGCATCAAGATCCTGGGCCTACATCTCGAGGCTAACACCAAGAGTGACGTCTCCTTGCAGCGCCTCAAAAACATCATTAATCAAATCATACACATGACAGGCGAGTTTCCACCAAGAAGCGAGGCCCCAAGGAATCCAGTACCTTTCGATTAATTGAAGCTTTAGTCCTCTCGAGAGTGACTTACGTCAACCCCCTGTCTTCTTCTCGACAAGCAAGACATACACTCTTAATCTGGTTCAATGTAGTTCCAGGTTAAACAGGGCGATCCACATATTTTTATCTGGATCTAAACGAAGAATAACTGGAATGAGAGATATAAGTGGATCTTATCTGGAACTGTCTATTTGTTTTCTTTAGGTTTGTGGTTATTATGTGGTACCGAATAAATGAGGGGATGTGCTGTCGGCCGTTCCAGTTACTGTTCCACTTATGTCCCAGTAAAAATTTTGGACAGTGCTTTTGTATATTTTTTGCTCGTGTCTTGTTCCACATAACTTGTGCGCTGCAGTGAAGTATGCACTGAATCGTGCATTAACTGGAACAATGAACCACATATATATTTGACGCGCTTTGGCGCACAAGCGCACGCACAAGCACTTGCACGCACACGCCCACAGACATAGATACAGACACGAACGCACACCCGCGCACCCACACATACACACACACATGCATGCAGTCACACACGCACGCACCACATAAAATTTAATAAACTTCGTCGATATCTATGGAACTGTCTTACAGCAGTTTACTTATATAAGACGGCTTAGACGTATTTTTAGTGACGTTATTTGACAGAAAACAATATGTCCACTGCTATAACAACACCGTACAAAGCATGAAAGGTGCGAGAAAAGGGTATCTTAGCGAAAATAGAAATTTCACGAACCCCTTTCAGGTTGTCTGCGGCGCTCAGACCGCTTTAGTGAATATCGTCTTTTGCTAATTGCAGACGCGCAGTACGTCTGAAATCACCAATGACTTGAATTTGAGAAGGACCAGATGTCCTAAGGTTCTCCTTCTGCGTTTGGGACAGAGCCGTGGTAGTGCTGAAGTATTCATTGAGATTTTGTGGATACCTCATAAAGAAATATATATAGTTGGTGAGACTATTGCATGTTCTATATTTGGTTCACAAAGCGTCGCAGAAACATTGTTTTTTGCTCAATACTCAGCCATCAGCTCGCTGTGTTGTAGTACGTGCACAATTTTAAGTGCTTTAGAGGAACGTATGAACGGCTACAATCTGCTGTAAAATAGGTACTTAGTCCACGTTATTTATGCCCTGATGCGGTATATACATAGTGTTAACTGACTGTGCCGCATTTTACACTGCACGCAGCATGTCACGCATGCAGTTATATATGCTTGGATGTTCGTTAGCATTTTTCGTCTCCTGCATGCTATTAAGGGTGACTCACCTGATGTAATTCATATAGAACTCACTAATTCATGACGCAAATTCATGAGACTTACTAATTCAAAAGCACCATGTACCGATAAAGAAGTGTTACCAATTCACAGAAATGACACTAACGACCTGGGTTGCTTCTTCTAGAAATACAGTAGACCTTCATTAAGACGAACTTGGTTAAAACGAACACGGATTAAGAACCACAACATTTATCTCTTGTAACGTCCACAATGCAATGCACCTCTGCTTAAGACAAATTTCGGATAATACGAATACATTTTTACGGTCCCTTCGGGTTCGTCTTAACGGGAGTCTGCTGTATATCATTTCTTTGGAGAGATAAAAAAAAACAAGAAACGCATTTTGGTATATCAAGTCTTCACTGGAATTGCGCTAGCGGTCTACCATGCGAGAGTTTTATTTCTTTGTTTCAGTAGAGAAGCGACATATATCTAAAATAAGCAAACTAGGCCGTTGTGAATATCGGTATGTATTTGTAAAACTATTCGTATGGGTGCACGATGGTTTTTAAGTGCGTTGGTCATGACGTAGTAAGTCCGATAGGAATGCTAACAGGTGAGTCCCTTTTAATTTCCACAAGCAAAAACAAGAGCCTCTTTGCAAAGAGTGGTTGACTGGGTGAACGGAACTAAACTTGGACACCTAGATATACCACGTGATACCTGCATTATTTTGTATGTATTAATGCTGAAATGACATTGTAATTCCTAATTATGCTGTGCAGGAACGGCAAAAATACGCAGAGTTAACTTGCTGTTGTTGTGTCTTGTCATAGTAATTGAAGCTCATTGAATGACCCGCCTTCTCCAGCTGCTTCCCCAGTTGCTGTTTTCCTGTAGTATTGGTGTTCAGGAGGGAAAAGGGCTGGGAAACGGGCCGATGTATTATTACTCACTAATTAGCTATAAGTAGCTTTATATAACATGGGTATCTAAGAGCGTCGCAGTATTATTTATTGACTACGGAAAGGCTTGTTGTCAAGAAAAGCAGTAAATGAAGCCACGCCCTTTTGAGTTCATTGTAAACAGTAACGGAGAAATTGTCATTCAAAGTTAAGCTCGGATATCGCACGCAATCACGGCCCTCCGCGAGAAACAACTTTAGCCAGTACTAACGCGCTAACGCGGCTATTATCTGAGCTTTGTTTCGGCCTCAGCGGGCGTAAACGTCCGCTTAGACCACATAAGCCCCTTTTCCGAATCAAATAAAAGCCATCACGTGTGCCGAGTTTGTATGAGCTCTTATGCGGGCGCATCGCCAAAGCCTCCGCGAAAACGAAAGTACGCCGAAGCCATGAGGAAAAGACCGCCCCTCCAGTAGCGCATTCAATGCGCATGCGTCAGCAGCAGCACGGCAGAGATGTTTTTGCGTTCATTCACGGTACAGTGGGGCTGCAACGGGTACGATGACGACGGATGAAAATCGGGACTGCGTCAACACTTTAAACGACAGCAGCGCTTCCATCTTCCAGGATTCCCCCCGCTAATTTTACGGTCTTCCACATGCAGCGCCACCAGTGGCACTCCGAAGCGGGTTTCTCAATTGCTCGCGCGATGCGCCTGATATTTAACTAAAGAAATTCTCGGTCACGCTGGCGAGAACCGTTAGCGCAGTTACCGTGGTTACCGCCGTGAGCAGTTTGATTGGGTTGATTGCGGCGTGCAACTGCGAATTTTTTCATATCCCTGGGCTATATTTCCTGTTCGACGAAGTGGATTTTTGCCAGGAGGCGCAAAAAAGGTCACTGTTGCTTATTTATGTGCGGGTAACGGTTCTTGTTCAGTGACATCCTTGTTAACTGCGTCCGATAAACAAACCGCGTCTCTGCCCGTTGTTCGTGTGTCGTCCATGCTTGTGGTCGCGGCGTGTAACATTTTATGTTGGAGAGACGTTTGCAGCCGTAATTTACCAAAACTTCCGTGTTCGTGGGTCAGAGTCGGCTGGACATTTCTGATTGCGTACGTTAGCCATTGCTAAGGAAGTTTTTGGTTTGCGCGTTTCATGAGTGGATGTTCCCTTACTGTGTGGCTTTGCTTAGTTGTATATTGACGGTAGCTGTGTATGTCTGCGGTAGCGAATCTTCTCGGGTTAGTCGCTCTCGATAATCGCGCGTGCACACGTGTCCAACTTCCAAGCAAGTTTGTCGGAGCGTCCGTCCTTATATTTATTGGTAGTTTTAAAACTTGCGTGGTAATTGCGGCGTTGTGTTAGTCTTATGAGTAGAATGCATTTGCTTTTATGTCTGATGAGTAGAATGCATTTATTTTTATGCCGTCAATGTCGGTGGTAACCCGAGAGTCGAAATAATTTCCGACAACGCTCAGATGATAAGTTCTTGCATCACTATGTGCACCCAACATTAACCCATTTCTGTGCTTCCTTGAACTTAGAAAATATACTGCGAAAGCAGATTGCTACATTCTGTGTTCAATCTCTATAACCTGTCCAGATGCAGACTATGGCTGACTGTGGAGAAATTTGTCTCTACACTGGTAGTTTGCGACAATTGTTTTCCTTTGTCTGAAGCACAGAAATTAAAACGAATTATACAGACGTTCACCACTCCGCATGGAGCAACGACAGGTGAGCCAAAAATGTTCAAATATTTTTATATTTAAAATTGTTTCGCCTGAAAACGTTACCAGGGGTCGTGCTGCAAAATACATTTTAGCACAACTAATCAGGCCTTGTACGAGATCTTGTAGTACTCCCTTCTTAGAGGGAAGCATAAATTTATGCTTCGATATTTTTATACTGTTTTTATTTTCTAGGAAATAGGGCGGACCGGGACTTAAAACAATGGAACAAGGAATGCATACTGCCATTTTCCTGGTTCTTGAAGGGGTGTGTTCACCGTTTTTGAAGTCGTGTGTTCACAAAAAGGAAACACGTGAAAGCCGTTGTACGGGATGAAATCATTGCATTCTACAAGTAAGTACGCACTCCCAGTTCTGGAACTTTGATGGTCCCTTTTTAGGTAGTTGCATTATACGTAATGGCTTCGGAACACCATTTTAGTGACAACTTGACCTGTAGGTGACAACTACAGTAAGAGCTTTTGGGAACACGTTGGCAAACCTTTCCTGGAAATGCACTCCCAGGAGGCCCTGCCAGGAACGCCTGCATCTTAATTTTAGTTGGGTAAGTTGGCATTTTATATTTGTGGCACTCAATTTATGGTAGTGTTTATTGAAGCTGGCATTTTAATTTTGCGGGACTGAATTTGTGGTAGTTTTCTTTGTAGCAAAATCTTACTGTTAAGAATAAATCGTGAACTCCAAATTGGGAAATACCTTCACATTCAGCCTATTTCGGATGCTGCAACATGTGGACAAAAATACTATTATTTTGCATTCAAGTTTTCCAAACATTTTGCTTTCACATTGAGAGTTGCTGCTGTGATAATACGGCGCCACGGCCACGCCCAGTGCGGTTGCTTTCCAGAATTAGAGAACTGCCATTGACAGTCTGTGCTAATATTTTTTGTACATTGTTAGCAGCATTCCCAGAAAAGAAACCAAGAAATCGCTGATATTTCGATGAATTACTGTGCTATAAAAGGGGTATCCTAAGCAACTCACTCATTTAAAGCCATCGTCTAACAAAATTTTCTTGTTCCTTCCTTAAAGGTACATGACGTGGTCCAGTTATTCTCGAGGTCCAGTTATTTTGAGAGAAGAGAATGGCAGCGTAAATATTGTCTGCAAGAAACACGTCATGAATTTTCCGCCTGCGTTCTCACATCAAAATGTGGTCATCCTCCTCGCCGTATATATCATCTTAATCTCCTGAAACTTATGCGACTTTGGAGAGTTCTTGGGACTTTTGCAGAGAGTTCATGGCCATTTAACAGTGGCCTGGTGTCATTTAAGTTTAAAGCTCTGTTGAAAGACTTGATGTGGTCACTCTACTTGTTTTAAATTATTGTTAGACGTTGAAGCCTATTCGGAAAGATACGTCGTGGTTCAACTGATTGGTAGATGCAAGCGGCATGTCAATTGCAACAGTGAAGTCGTGCTTTCCTTTGCAATTTTTCATTATTGGCACAAAGCGCAGGCTGCCTTTGCAGCTACTGTGTTACTCTGTTAATGTAGCTAATGGCGCTGCAGTGTAACGTTTTTATTATTTAAGTGCACCTCGAAATTTTTTTCCATGGCAGTGCTGCTGTTGATGGATGCAAACGTGAGAGTAATTATTTACACAGACGGTTTGGAGCTTTATTAATCAATTTTTGTACTGTATCTTAGCTGACACCTAAGCCCTAGAAGAATGCGAAATATACATATTTGGCTTGAAAAAGTTGTTTACTTTGGACAAAGTTGCATTTCTTGCTTGTTAGAGGCAGTGCTTTGGTCACAAGCATGCTGTCGTCATGATAGTAGGGTTTGTATAGCACGCAACTGAATTTTTCCTCAGAAAAATGTTCCGGCTGGAAAAATGCTTCCCAGTTCGCTTGGTAAAATTGGTCCCCTGTATGTTTCAACGCTACCTGGCTTGGTTATTTGGGGTGTCTGAATTGTTCTTGAGGGAATTAATAACGTCTTTAGAGTTAGGCTGCTTGATAAATTTTAAAATGCGTAACATGCTCCGAGCTATCTGGTTTGTAAAATTTTGTAAGATTCACACTGGGTGCTATGAGCTTTTTTTGGATAAGTTATTTTAAATAGCTACAAATTGTCGGGGAAGCGACGCGGCTTCAGTGAAAGGCTTTTTCAGGGCGCGTATATAGTCGGTTTTGGCTACAGTTAGCTTGATATTACAGTTAGCTTGATATTGATATATGGTGTATGTTTTAGTTGTGCAATAGTGCCACATGCTTCCGATACGTTTTTCTGTGCAAATGTTAAATTGTTAGTATTGGCTCCGGTGTTCTTTTCCTACACTCGTGCAGGTCTTGTGATAATCCAACCGTGTATGGCTTGTATTTTTGGCTTTTCCCTACAATTTAATAGCAAACTGCATTTTTTGGAACCGGGATGCGTAAACTGTGGTATGGCAAGCGCTGTGGGTACTTCCGCATTTGCGGTACCTGATTTCATGTGAGACAACAGCATTTATGCTCACTGTTGTGTAATGCTTTTTGAGTTAGTGCGACGGTAGATGTACAAGTCTGTTTGTGACGCGGTTGCGCTTAAAGCCATCTTTATTACCCATGTGTTTTTAGCAAACAAGAATGGTAAATATTAGCAAAAAGAGGAAAATGTCACTTAGATCGTTTTGGCCACTTGATATCGTTTGGTATTTGATCCTGTACGCTGGTCATTTTCTGCCCAAGTGGAAACAGATATGTCTCCGTATCTCAAATGTACGCAATAATACGAGCGAATAAAATTTGCTTAGTGTTTTGAAAAGCATTGTATCAGTGCTAATAGTTGGTTTGGTATGTATTTTAATGCGAGTCTTGTTTCTTTTACATGCAGCCAAAACCCAGAACAGGATTCGGCGGATGAAGCCAAAGTCTCTGTGTACCGCTCCAGGTATCTCAAACCAACTTTTATATAGAACTGTGCTCCGATAGGCAACTGTTGGGAACTGTCAGGGACCACACTGCTGCGGCGGTTTCTGTTTTCCAATTGTTGGTATCACTGTGGGCCATATGTCAAGGCTGCGTTAGAATGGTGCTTGCGGTTTCCTTCTGATACCAATAAATCCGCTAGCCTGGCAAATGACCTCAGTTTATACGAACAGGAAAGCAGATATGTTGGAAAAGTGGAGTCCCATAGACAGCTTCTCAACGTCTATCGGAACACCGTTTTATATAAACAGCTCATCTGAAGGTACCTGGAACGGCGCACCGGATAAATCCATAATCATTTTACGTGGATCAGTGTTCCAGTAAATTACACTACCCGTTTATTTGGAACAGTGATCTGTATATTTTTATTTGGAACGCCGATCCAGATAATTTAGCTGCAAAAATATGTGGTGCACTGTTCCACTTACATTTTCAGGGTATTTGGAACACGGTTCCAAATATATAGGTGGAACTTTTTTGCAAAAAAGTTCCAGTTACTAAGTTGATCTTATGTGGATCCAGATTAAGAGTGTAGAGATGCTTTATATAATTATTAAAAATGAGGTCAAGCAGGCCGTTGGTCTTCTCATGAGTGCGTCCACACAGAGGCTGCTTAGCACGGTGCTCCACAACACGGTGAAAGAGCTGATAGAAGGCATCTTTCTAACCAGAAAGTCCGACCCAGATCTGCGGTGGGTAACCGCATGCTTCACCAGATTGGCTGCGCAGCCCAGAATGTCACTCCGCTGTACGTACTCCCAGACTCTTAGCGACTAAAACTAAAGATGCTCCCTTTGCTTAGAAATATGAGCCCCTCACATGACGACGGTCACCGAAAAGCACGGGCTCAAGCGCTAAATACCACCCTCGGTGGGGATCATGCAGTTATCTACACAGACTGCCTCCAAACATCGATGGCAGCAACACGAGATCATCGTGGCTACCTCCAGAACCAACCTCCTCGCATGAACCTCGCTTAGGATCCAAGAAATGACGGCAGCAGAAGAGGCAGCCATCACCTTGGCTCTCACTCAACCAGGGGTTCGGAGGGTAGTCACCGATTCCCAGCAGGCCTACTGGAATTACCAGTCGGGTTCGGTGTCCTGACCTGCACTGCACGTGCTAAAAAAGCACTCCCAAAACGCTTCCATTCAGCTCATCTGGACACCCCCTCACGCTTCAATGGAGAGCAACAAATACACCCACCCAACAAGCCCGCGCTTTTACCTCCCGTGCTATGGAGCTGCACGAGGACAGTCACCCGCTTGTCACGTTCAGGGAGATAACCCAGCATTATCGCCTTCTGAGACGGACCGTACTTTCGCCTTACCCTGACGTTTCTAGAGAACAACAAACTACCGTACGGCGCATACAATCCGGGCTCCTTCCCAGAGCCTACGCGTCTTCACTTAATGCATCCGAATCGCTACGACGCTGAACGTAAATTTTGCTCAGAAGTAGGAACACTCCGCCCCGTAATCGGGGTGTGCGACTTTAGCCCTGAGCACCCTCCTCTCTTTCCATCAACTACCCAACAAGAGCAATGGGAGATGCTGCTGTCCAGGCCCTCTCTACCTACCCACCTTCAGCGGGTGGACAGAACACAGGCCGCGCGGACTGCATATGGGCCCCACAGAAGAAGGAATCACTCCCCAGGGCTGCACTCTGGGCCGTTCAGAAATCTGAACAGAAGTATTTCTTTCCCCTTCTCCTCCTTCTCTGCCGCAAATCTCGTCGCCTCGGTCCGCGGCGCAGAGACGGAGAGGTCAGATCGTCTAACACCGGGTTGGAGCTTTAATTTCATAAAAAAAAAAGATTCCACTCTTGTGCTACACCAATACAACTCAACCAAACACCGTTCATGCATTATGAATTGGTTTAACCTTACCAAGAATATCTCTTTGAAGTAATAAATGGTGTGGTTGAGTGCATTTCACTTCTCTCTGGTTTAATATTTACTGAGCGATGTGAGGGAATTTAAGAGACGTCGCTTGGGTAATCGTTATGGGTGCCGTTTACAGCTTTGCTTTCCAACCACATTAACGGGGTGGATTGGCGCGATTGTTTTATGCAACCAGTTTTAGCGGTGTTATCCACCCAAGCCAAGCTCCGGCCACTGGGCCGTCAGCATGATAACATTTTCATTGCCGGCAATGGCAAGGGGGTCGATCACTTACACAGCATACTGTCCGCCGCTCCTAGACAACCATTCATGTGACCGCGCCGACGCAGCCGGTAATTAACGGTAAAACTAGCGCGGCGAGCAGAACACCAAGAAAAATATTAAACACGTTTAACAAAACGGCGCTGCGGCAACGCGGACGAAAATTTTAACATGCACCACGATAAATAATCACTTACGGGAGAACGCGCAGCATTTTTTCACACGTCACACCGACTGACTGGAACTTGCAGTATAGGGCTCTTCACGTAGGCGCGCACAACTTGTTAGGTGTTTTGCCAAATGGCTACCTCGATGTGCGTTTACTACAGCAGCGCAGTACGGCGACGATAGAGGCGCTTTGTCAGCACTCACGACGTTTCAGGTGGCACAAGAGCACTAACAGGTAATATTACGGCAGGAGGAGCACGTAGCAATTCACGTAACACCAACACACCGAAATCAAACCACCAAAACCACGAACAACAAACAACGAACAGGCCACGTTTTTTTTGCACACCGCAACTAGTACCGCACTGACTGCTAGTCTAGACTAGACTCATTACTACAGTAGGCTATATAGCAGCTATTCTATAATCACACTTGAAGCAAACTAGGCAGACGCTTTTATAGTATTTTGTCAAAGGTAATAATATCAACCGTATATATAATAGCAGTACATTTTAATAGCAGGCAACGTCTTTTGTTGTCCTAGGTTACTCAAAAGCAAATAAAAATTGATGAACAAACAAAGTATTATCATCGTCATCTACATCATGATTGACTGTTTATGTTTAGTATTTTGTTTAGCGTCCAAGCATTCACTTCTTTACCCTTCATAAACAGAACGGGTGCATAAAAAAATTATTCCCCGCACACACGCACACACGCGCGCGCGCACGCACACACACACACACACACACACACACACACACACACACACACACACACACACACACACACACACACACACACACACACACACACACACACACACACACACACACACGCGCACACACGCACACACGCGCGCGCACGCACACACACACACACACACACACACGCGCGCACCCTGAATCGGGTTATTCATGCATGCAAATAGTTCACTGAGATGGAGGCTTGGCAAGGCTCGGCAAGCTGAAATATTTAAACCCACGTTTACAATGGCCCCGCATTCCGCTTCCGTGGCCTACAGGTTAAATTCTCGCTCAATGATTCAACGGTTGGAGGTTCGAAATCAACCAGATGAACTTTTTTAACTCTGTGTTTCAATGGAAGTTTTCTTGCCTTAGGGTATATTTTGACGATTTAAGTTAATGTTCTAATATGAATATGTCCCTTGTTTTTTTTTCTGCGGCAATATTTTTCTATCGCAAGCGCTACCCCAATAAACAGTACACGGCTTCAGCATTTCGCTGCAAGGATAAGCCAATTTACAACGACCCTGAAGGAAAACACAAAGACTAGGACAATCAGAAACCACTTTTTAGGCTGTTTTTGTTTTTATTGCTTTGTTTTGTATTCGGCTTTTTGGTTTTTTTAGTTTTTCTGCTCTTTGTATTCTTCTCCCTTCCATTTGTATGCGTAGGAGGAGGGAGGAGGCACTTCGAAAGGCCTCGTTTAATATGTATCCTTCTTACGCCACTGTTTTATACAAACGTACCAGTTGGTAATATTGTTACGTGGCGGTAGAAGGAATGAGGCAAACCATGGAGGATGACGATGCGATCTATTTAGAGTACGAAATAACCTATTTACATTATTTACAAGACAGCTGCTGCAGAGCGTTTGCCCAGGCTGCACGCCCCACACACAGCTCTTCTTCGTCCTTCATCGGGCCCACAGCGGCGCATACCCTACTCCGCCCTTCTTCTTCTCCTCGTGACATATCCCCCGCGTCGAAGGCGACCGTCCCGGTCGATATCACAATAAATGTTCTGATGCGGCGAGGATGCGAATGAGAGGAGAAGAGAGGGGAAATGTTCTGACCGCCACGGATTACGATGGTTCGATGAGCTGCGGCCCCTGAACAGCGTTTCCTGCCGATGGAGCGAAGCAGCGGCCAAAGCCCTTGGAGCGCCGCCGGAGAACTGGGCAGGGGATCGGCGTCGTCGTATCGTTGGGTCGCAGCTGGTCACGTCGGAAGGTCACGGCGGGTCATTGGCTGGGGAAACGGGGCTGGGGATGGTCTTGTCCATGGCTTACCGGGGCTGGGGCGGGCCGACGGGATCCAAGAGGCTTGTAGCAATTGCTTCGGAAGAAGAGTCCGGGCGAGGCTGAGACCGCGATGGGGATCGATACCCAGCACCTCCACCAAAATGTTACGTGGTGGTAGAAGGAATGAGGCGAAACATGGAGGATGACGATGCGATCTATTTAGAGTACGAAATAACCTATTTACATTATTTACAAGACAGCTGCTGCAGAGCGTTTGCCCAGGCTGCACGCCCCACACACAGCTCTTCTTCTTCGTCCTTCATCGGGCCCACAGCGGCGCATACCCTACTCCGCCCGTCTTCTTCTCCTCGTGACAATATTAATTCTACGAATTCATCAGACCTCACTAGCACGAGATAACATATACAGTGCTGCAGAATTTCCACAAACCATCGGCATTGTTTTTTTACAATCTCTAGCCAAGCCAAAGAACTCAACCTTTTGAGTATAATTAAGGCTTACATGCTCGACTTCATGTTTACTTGAGTAAGCACAGCAGGATTGTTTAGTTTACGGCACTTCAGAAAAAGAATGTATGGCAACAAATCGTTCTATCTTCCACCCAATCTCCTAGAGGGAACACAAAGGACATAAGTCAGTCTTTTGATGCATGAGCAACAGCATTATGGCACACAGACAAATAATCAAGACAGCAAATTTAGGTTCTATCTTCCACCCAATGTCCTAGAAGCAACACAGAGGAAATAGGCCAAAGTCTTTTGACTTCATTTTGCCTTGAATACACACATAGGCAATAGCATTGCGGAACTCAGAAAGAGGAGAAAGGACGCCACTTTTAAAGTTTGATACTTCTCGTCTGAAATAAAATCTTCGTATGGCAATTTGAAAGTCATTTTACCCTACTACATATAAAGTACCGCGTGCAAAAGGACTCGCGTGCAGAAGGACCGTTATTTGAATCCCGGTACCAGACAATTCCCACCGGAAAAAAATCCGCGTATTGATGGAATTACAGAATGGGGATTGGGGTGCGGCCTGACGGCGGCCACCATTGCCGGTAAGATCTCGGAGCAGAATTGGCCACTCTGGTGTAGTAACGGCCACAACCTTCCATGAATACTCCAATTAACCTACGTCCCTCAGTCTTTAGTGGCTGCGAAGCAAGTAACCACGGCGGCGGTCATGCCTCTGACGCAGCAGATGGGGCTAAGAATCCCTGGACCCGGACAGGCCGCCATTTGAATCTGAACCTGGCAATAATTAACACAAGAACCTTATCTAGCGAAGTGAGTCTAGAGGCCGTGTTCGAGGAATTAGAGGGCGTTAAATGGGAAATCATAGGGCTTAATGAGGTTAGGAAGACAGGTGAAGCCTTTACAGTGCTGAAAAATGAACACGTCCTATGTTACCATGCTCTAGCGGACAGAGGAGAACTGGGAGCGAGATTTCTATTCAATAAAAGCATAGCTTGCAATATAGACGAATACTACAGCATTAACGAAAGCATTGGCAAAGGCGTCCAAGAGCCGACATTTCGTCAAGCCGTGGTAGTGTGGTCGACGATTTGGCCTTTATAGAAGTTGCCACCATTCCGAACGACGAAGGGCGCAGAGCCAAACTTAAATTGTTTTATGAGTGGCGAGTAAAGAGCAGGAACGATACAGACAGTAATGCACTGCCGTGCTTACAACAGGCCAACTGGGTCGGGCTGAGTAAATGTCAACAGCAGGATTCTCAGAGAACTGCGCGACGCTCACAGAAAGCGGCTTTTTATAACCAGAACTCCCAACGGTCAACAAGGCGTAAGCAGGTCACGCACGGCAACTGAGCAAATAGAGCAACCCAACAGAGCAAATTGATCGCATCGTCAGCCTCGGCATTTAACTCGGTTTTCAAGAATAATGAAGCAGAAAGTTATATGACCGAAAGCTGCGCCTTCTATCAAAACGTTCGCGCTGTATGGATAAAGAGTTTTCAAGAAACAAGATTTTTGGATTAGACGCCAGATAGTTCACGGTAAATAGTAGATTTAGAGGTTGATAAAAAGAGGCGACGATGGATGCGAACCTGCAAACCATAGTGAGGGAAACTATATACTACACGGGCAGCTTTTCCATACCTCGCCCGCAATCCCTAAGCCTGCGTACATGACCCAGTTGCGAGAGCAGTATAACCTCCCCTGGCGACACTTATCAGTCTTCTTTACTACATCGTGTTTACGTCTCCTTCCGCACTTTCGTTCCTCCGTCTGTTGTAGCGAATTGCTCGGGCAGGGATGCTCAGCTTGTCAGAGAGAACCAGACGTATTTCGAGCTACACAAAATTCAACAATATGCCGGCCAACTTAATTTTTATAATGTGTTTCTTGATTGTGACGACCGGACGACAAGACGGCGAACGCGGCCCATGCCAGGTGGGGCCGTGTACACCTTCGTGGGGTACGCTAGATAATAGGGTTTCTTTTTGCTAGTGTCGCCAGGATACAATTTCAGGATGTAGTGCCCGGACCGGCCTTTCGAGTGGTGTGGTTTATGCTTTGTTTCGTGCACCTGGACAGGGAGCGTAAACTCCCCGAGAGCTCGCGAACGAGTGGTAGAATAGAAAGAGGGCGACCGGGAGGCGACGCAAGCGAAGTGGTCCCACTGCGCAGCCACCGCGCGCGCGCTCGCATCGGGCGCGCGGGTGGTTCTTTCGCCGCGCCTGTCGCGGCTACAGCCGCTTGATGCATGCTTCTTTCGTTGTGTGCGTGCCGCAGTTCTCGCGCTGAGGTAAGACTCCGCTGAAATATGCTTTGTCTGCTCAAGCGATATTTCTTAGTACTGCAAGTTGCGTTGAAATTAGCCACCGGGACTGGGCTCGTTTTCGCCAGTGCTTGTGTTCTCGTTCGCTGCAGACGCGTCTGCTGCTCGGCAAGCCCCTCTACCAGCCGGCTGCCGTGGCGCTATCACGGAATGAAGCGTGTTTGTGAACGGCCGACGGCTAACCTACATTTACTCAAGTGCTAAAATAGGAGTCGCCAAATTTTGATATACGAAAATTTCCTTCCCTAGCGTTGTACAGACCACTCTGGAGCACCGGGTATGCTATAGTCATTTGAACGGCGAAATAAAACACTATAATGAATGTCTCAAACCTCACCTACTACTGCCTAAAATGTCAGGTGCAAGCATGTATCTTGGTGCGTGATCAAAACGCAAAGGAGAAATAAACATTTATTGATTCCTATAAAACCAAAATTGAGCGCGGGATGATCTTCATTGCAGTAGCGTGGATCATCCGGGGTGGGTGGCGTCGCTAACCCAGGATGCCATGACCCTCAGCTGCTTGTCTGGCCCCGATCACCAGGCCGTGCTGGTCACCCAGGGCCTCACTGTTGAGGAGTGCCTCCCACTGCTCCGTCGATTGCGCCAGGACATTCGGGAGTTCTTTCACACCCCTGCACTCCCACTCCGTGTGGTGGGAAGTGTTGGGGGTGCGGCGGAATTCGCAGTCGTAACTGTACAGACTAGAATCACTCATCTGCAGCGGTGAAGCATACGGAAAAGAGTCTTATTAACGGCGTTGCTTCTTTGGTGATTTGGGGATGAGGACGTGGATATTCCTGTCTTCCCAGTCTGTAGTCTTCTAATATATCCCTGGTGCGTTGTGGGATACGTAGTAACAGCGATCGGGTAGTGGCTTCAGCTTCTGTGACCACCGTGACACAAACAAGTAAAATTACACTTGAAAATTTTAAGACAAGCAGGTGAGCATAGCTAAGTTAGTAAGGGTTTTGCAATTATGACAAAAACTATATACAAATATTGAGAATCGTCTCTCATGCGAAGCAATCTTTCCCGATTCTATTTATTCCCAGTTTTCCTAGTAGTCACATTCGGCTATAAGTAGCCAGATTGGGGTGTTTTTTTGTTTTACTTTTCATCAGGCTATGTTAGGCGATTTTGACTTTCGTCTGTCGGCACTTTTGTTTGTTTTATTTTTGTTTCCTCACGAAATAGCACATTTGCACTATTATAGCAACTACATCGAGGTGTTTCGAAAGTCTTAATACTTGTGTGTAGAAACAAACTCGAGATTAGATTGGAATGACCACGTTCAGCATTAACTTCATCGGCGCTATGAGAACTTGCTCCTGTACCGCATAAGCTTCGAGGCACACCCACTAAAATTACGTTGTTAGCATGACATTTCAGAGTTCGGCCTGACCCAGGGTATGCTGTGGTAGTTTGGGATCAGTGAACGAAGAAAAGCATTAGCGACTTAGAGAAGGTGCAAGGGAGAGCCGTTCGCTTTGTTTGCAATAAATATAAAAGAACTTATTATCCATCAAGTATTATTGCCCTGATCAAAATTAAACCGCCGCACATTAGACGACGAATTCCCCGCTTAGCTTTTCCAAAATCTTTCATTAACTGTGACACTGGATTATCACCTTCACCATTTATTCGTCTGTTAGACACGAGGAAAACGTGACATACACATCACCGTAGTTCATGCACATACTTTGGCCGATCAAATACTTTTATATGTTCACAGTTTATACGCACAATAAAAGACTGAAATAAATTTCAAGAACGTATTTTTAGTGGGGCTTTCCGAAAGCGTCAGAGGAACATTTGAGCAACTTTCAAAGACTGAACATTAGGATTTAACTAAGCTGCTTTAGGTTTTGCTTGGTTGCCACGATTTTTATTTTGAGGTGGTTGGAAACCCTGTTATGAGTGTATGTGAGAGTGAATTTAAGCTTGGTGTGGTAATTGCATGTGTCCTGGTAAATTTTTTTGTTGATTTTACCATTGTTTCTTTTTCATTGTGCATTGTATTGCATTGCATTGTATGTACATGTATATTTTTTTTGCCCGTCCTCGTGAGGTTCATTCACTTGGTCTGCAGTAATAACGAGCTCTGATGATGATGTTGACCCAAATTCACGTTTACGAGTTTATGGCTGGAGGCCACATGTTGTTCGATCGGTCGAAGAGCAAGTGGTTGCGGGGGAATGCGCACGTGAGAAAAAACATTTTAAACAAAAATGAAGAAAAAAAATTATTATGAAAAAAAACAAGGATTTTAAAAATTGAAGCTCTTAAAATATACTGCAATTATATATATGTTTGCTATTATCAACTTTAACAAAATACTATAATGGCGTCTGCCTAGTTTGCTTTAGGGGTGATCATGAAGTAACTCCTATATAGCCAACTGGAGTAATAAGTCTAGTCCAGGCTAGCAACTGCATAGCAACTGTCATACGTGCGCTGTGCAAAAAAAAGTGGCTAGTTCGTTGTGCGTGGTTTTGCAGGTTTTATTTTATTTTCCTGGTGTTACTTGAATTACTACGTGCTCCTCCTCCGTACTATTACGTGTTAGTGCTCTTGTGCCACCTGAAACGTCGTGAGTGTTGGCAAAGCGCCTGCGTCGTCGCCGTACTGCGCTCCTGTAGCAAGCGCACGTCGAGGTCGCCATTTGACAAAACACCTGACAAGTTGTGCGTGCATACGGAAATCAAGAGTCTCTAGTGCAATTTCCAGTCTGTCGGCACGACGTGTGAAAAATGCTGCGTGTTCTGCCGTAAGTGATTGTTTATTGTAGTGCATGTTAAAATGTTCGTCCGCGTTGCCGCAGCACCGTTTTGTTAAACGTGTTTAGTATTTCCCTTGGTGTTCTGCTCGCCGCGCATCTTTTATCGTAAATTACCGGCTGCGTCGGCGCGGTCACATGAATGGGCTTCCAGGAGCGGCAACCAGTATGCCGTGTGAGTGATCGACTCCCTTGCAATTGCCGGTAACGAAAATGTTATGCTGACGGCCCAGGGGCCGCCGCTTGACTTGGGTGGATTCGTCCGCTAAAGCTTGTTGCATGAAAAAAAGAAAAGAAAACTGCGTTAATGGTTGTAAAATAAAGCGCCCACTCTCCTATTTTTTTTTGTTGAGGAGGCAGTTCAACACAGTATAATTTTTACAGGAACTAGGCAGCTTAGCATTGTTCTTACGGGTAGTTTTCTTTAACGGGCAAAGAATTGCAAGGAGGCTGCAATAAATTTGTAGTTATAATACGTAAGAGTTGCATATACGTTGAATTTTCAACATTTAAGCATTGCAGCAACTTTATAAGTAGTACCACATGCACAAGTCCATTAGGCAGTGAGCATTTGACCAGATTCTTGATTAGACGTCGCAGCTTGAAAACACTCTGTTCCAGCCTGCATTGCTGGTGCAGTCACACGGCAGCTTTCACTGTTTAAATGAAAGAAAACTTTCCACCTTCCTAATCTCATACAGCATCGTCATGATCAGACAGAAATGCTTGTGTGGTCTGACGTTATTTGTAGCTGGCTTGCATAAACTGTGTTGACCGTAACGTGTGGAGCATGGGTTCAACGTTGTGATTGTTACAAATATGCATGTGACGGGGGTACAATCACGGTGCGAAAGAGATTAAGCACGTTGTGGGCTTGCCACCGTGCTCCTTCGCGATCCCGTTATTTCGTTTCTTCAGCATTTCAACTTGCCAACCCTTGGTGGTATTGCACGCTGAGACGTTCATCATGGGCCTCTGCGAGAATTTTAATGGAGCCATGAAGGCAAAGTACAAGTTTGTGTTATTCGAAAGATTTCGTGTGGTATGGTGCCCCCAGCCGTTGTCCAAATTCGAAACAATGCTTAATTCACTAAGAAAAATATTATTTGAAATTAAAATTTTGATTTTCCCGCTAAATCATGCATTTTCGTGGTCTGCATTGACATCACAGGAACTGACCGCTCTGCAGCCGATTGGGAAGCCTTCTTTACCGTTAGTGAAACTTGATGGTGCCGCCATGCCGTGGCAAGCCGCTTTCTGCTTTTGGTTCGTGTTTGACCGTATCTAAACCTGGCTTGTTTTTGTTCAGGGAGATAATAATCGTTTCGTGAAACATAGTGCTCGCTCTACAAATATGCTCACGTAAGACACCGTTGCTTGCGTCAATCGGCCAGTGTTGTCCGATAAAACCCCAAAGCCCCGCAGTCCTGTGCAGCTAAACCAAGCATAGTGCGCGCAGTACCAGCAGCAGTACGCATCGGTACTCCTATGTTTACGTGCGCTTTCCTACTGTTTCCTCTACTTTCCTCTACTTCCTATACTGTTGGTCCCACCATTCTCACTGCTGTAAAAAGAATGTGCCCTAAATTTAACGTAATAGCTCATTCGGCAAGCTTATAGGCTCTGCCAAATTCGTGTTTGCTTTTGCCGCCCTCCACCAACTGCAGAGCTGGCTGGTATGAAATAGGTTCTGTTGCGGGAAATGAGCCAGTGGGTCGCATGGCCATTCCCTTTGTTCCTAATTGGTAGCTTATTTGAGTGGAGTTTACGTTAGAAATCGTGTCAGCATGATTCTAGCAACGCAATCCTTTGAATGAACCAAACCTGTGTTTTCTTTTCATGCCTCCTTTAAAAGCCTTAACCACGTTTCGCACCCTTTGGACCCGAGAATATGCTTGCACAGTTTAAATCTGTGGCCACAGATTTCTACCACCTAGGGATATTTAATAGGCTTAGTGTAACAATAATTCAGTGTAAGGGGTCTTCTGTTCGTTTAAAGTATGGCTGAAAGCCTTGTAAGGATTGTAATGCACGTACAGTGGTCACGGATTGAAACGCGACACTGCGAGCGCGTGGCCTGCGGAACATGCAGCTCCGCCAGTGGACGCCCGTGGAAGCTAGATGTTGCATTGTGGTATACCACGAGAATGAGAGCATTTTGACCATAGGCTTGCTGCTTCCTGTTGCCAAAAAGTGGGGCAGTGGTTCCCCGCAGCGACAGCGATGCGCTGCAAGCCTAAAGCGCAGGAGCGTGTTTGTAAGGCGGTGGTAGCCGCCCGGCGTTCCACGCAGCCAATGTCGCGACATCGTCTGCTCGCGCGCTCTTGTTACACGTGCCGTTCCGATGCGATAGAGATAATTTGCATGTAAGGCAATGCTACGCTTATCTGAATAAACCGAGCACCTGCACGAAAGAGCAGCCAACTTAATTCCATGATATAAACTAAAAAAAGAGGAGAGCTGACGAAGTAGCAATGCACCGCACCACACGCGAACGTACCTCCAAAGGCGTCTTTCCTATTTTAGTTTACATCCTGCGAAAATTCGGTGTTCCTGCGTACAGAAGTTTTATTTATTCTGATGAGCGTGACTGTGCATTACATGAACACTACTGTACCGCATCGGAGGGGCACGCGTAACAAGAGTGCGCGCTCACTATGTAACGAAATTGGCTGCACGCACAGCTGGGCTACAACCGTCGGGGCACAAGCGCGTTCCAGCGCTCCAGGCTCGCACCGCCCCGTTGTCGTTGCGGGGAACCACAGTCCCGCGCATTGGCAACCGAAAGCAGTAAGCCTACAGTCAACACGCTCTCATCCTCGCGGTACACCACAATGCAACACCTAGCTTCCATGGGTGTCCACGGACAGCACTGCATGTACCCGGCGGCCATGCACTCTCAGTGTCGCGTTTCAATCAGTCAGCACTGTACTTATTTTTTAGCGTGAAAGACCTGAAGGTGCCTTTCTTGCACCTACAAAAAATAAATTCTGTCATGTCCTTTCAGAGCGAGTATTTCACGGCGTTACACCGCATTTTTGCGGCCTGTGTACTACTTGAACTCCAATGTTTTACAGAGCCAGGTGATTTACATGGAGGATGTACGTTGTAAGCTACCAGAATAATTGGCTGCCTCCTGTTTTGATCGATCCTGCACGACCTGTAAGTGGAGTTTATTACGGCTGTGAAATGCATAAAAATCTCGATTTTGAAGGCTGAGACAACATGAAAACATATAAAACCATTGTGGCATCCTTGTGGTACTTTAGTGATATTAAGACATGATAACATTGTAGAGATGGGACAAAAAATAAAGAACCGATGAGGGTGAGAAACTTCCTGATGCCTTTCTTATTTTTTTTGTCGCATCAGGGTTGCGTCCTTGCTCCATGAATTAATTAATAACGACTTTGTCAGCCTTGTTGACTGTGGTAGTTGCGTGGTGGCCACAGACAGTGTGTGGGGATTTTTCTTCTACCGCCTATTACAGACGAACCAGATCTTTAGACTTCTACTGAAAAGTCATATTATGGATTACACTACCTGAGTGAAGCAATTCCATGCACCCAGAAATAGAATTTAAGTGAATTCACTTCAATGCCCTAGACGCAACTTGTGCCTAGCAGTGAAAGGGGTGTATTGCGTGCCTTTTTTCCACTTTGTTTCTTGTAGTGTAATGAGTTTCACTGGCCATCGTATCCCTCCCCCGAACAGCTATTTACTTTAGCAAAGTTGATGATGCTCCTAAATGTAGAAGGGTTCTCGGCAATTGAAGAAAGAGCTGTGGGGGAGGGGGGGGGGGCGGGGGACTCTGGTTTGTGTATCAGACTTTGTTTGGAATATTGTTATGTAGCCACGGATAATGCAGTATTTTTGTAAAAATATAGATTACGGGGGCAATTCTGTGCTCCGCAGTGAACATAAAAAACACATACCTCGAAGGAGTCAGCAAAGGGGCGTGCACGTATGAGCGTTGGCGAATTGAATGCCACAGGGTTTCTTTTGCACTCAATCATTTAGGTCGGGAACATTTTCAATTAAAAAACAGGACAAGCTTGGATAGGGATCACAAAGCAACACCCTTTCCATATAAAACAAGGCTGCTGGTGCAGCCTACTAAGGAAAAAGGGGAAAAAGACGCTTCCCTTAAAAAAAGATAAGACTGCAGGGTGTGGCCAGGTGCTTCTAAGAAAACATTTTGTAAATAATCAAATGGTGTGGTTGGGGGCAATATTATGATGGATATGGTAGGAAAAACCTGCATTATTTTAGAACAGTATGAATGCTCGGTGTGCAAACATAAGCAAAAGCGCTTGTGTGTTTTTAGCATTCAAGTGCACGTTACAGAATAGTTAGCTCAAGTTACTCACCGCGGTAGCTTTCCTCATTGCTGACAAGCATAAATCCCAAAAATTCAATTTCCTGTACTCGATCGTTTAACCCTTTCACTGTCACTGACGTACTGGTTTGTCATTTACATTCCGGGGCGTTTTCTGTTGTGCGTTGAAACATTTGTGTCATGGTGCAAACTTGGCGCACCTGCACTGTTTGTGCCGTATTTCGAATCTTTCTATTAGCTTGTATTTTCAAAAAGTACACAGCAACCGCGCCCAGCTTTCATCGCTAGGGGGGCATGGTCACTCCGTGCCCTGTACATCTGTGAGGGTGAGTGACCTCATGGCACGCGTGCAATTATGGGTGCAAGTGCGTCATCCAGAACGGTTTTCTAGAGTTGTTTTTTATTTCTGTTCCTGTGTCTGCTACGGCGGCCCAGGTTAGCCCAGCGCACACCTCGTATCAGCAACAACCTCGTGTTTCAGCAGCACATGAGGTTGTTGAATTAAGGTTTTATCCCCTTCTTATCTGTATCTGCCATCATGATTTCAGATGGCACCATTTCTGTGCGTTGTGGGGCTGCTGAAAGTGCTCCCTCTATGCGTGCCGTTACTTTCGGATGGCTGACCGTGCGGGCCCTTCGACTGCGGATAGGAGCGATGGTTTTCCAATTCGAATACGAGCTGAGCTCAGATTTGCACTCTGAGAGTTTCTCATCGGAAGAAGGGGTGTGAGTTTCACAGTTTCATATTCTGATGTTGAAACGATGGGCCATCCTTCCGGAAGTGTGCACGGCAAACTGAAAGTATCTGGAAAGGCGATTTCTCAACCACGCTCTCACCTTTCGACGCGTTACGTTCCAGACGCTATCAAAGTCAAATAAATCATTATGTTCCTTCCCTGATATTCCGGAATCCAATCCGACAATAGGGGAGCGTAATGGCCAGAAACCCCAACAGTGAAAGGGTTAATACCGCTAACATAATTATTGAAGAGCCCCCCACCCCCAAGTCACAGATCTCTGGTATGCATGTGCAGCTTAACACCCAAATGATGAATTTATATGTGTATCTAGCAATAATTATGGAATTCACATTTTTTTTATTTTTATTGAAATTCTGACAATAAAATTGGGGGGTGTACACTTCCTTCTGCTTTATTTACCCGTGTTCTGATCGACCCATCGACACAAGGAAATATAAAAAGTGAGGAACCAAACTAGAGGTTGGTAGGTTCATGGTGATGTACATTTTGCTTTTTGACAGCAAGCACAGACAACTAGACAATACAAGTGATGTCTCGTAAACAAAATGCACAATAAAACTGCTGCCTTTAGAGGTTCCAAAGAATGCGTAGACACAAGCAACTACTCAAGATGACGCCTGATCAATGCCTGTCTTGGCCTGTTCATGCAAGTTTATGTTGCTTCTCTACCCTCCCCCATATTGCTTGGTTCCCACAGTGCCGCTGCAATAACCTCATCTCTGAAATGTACTTGCGAGACTGTATGAATGCCCGTCATGAGGAGGCCATGAATCTAAACAATACCTAGTCCTGGGTCGTGTTGCCAATGTAACAGTATGTCATATTTGATGTTTGTGAGCTCATTAGTCAATTTATTTGGTCTACATTTTGCGGCCAATTTTACAACCTAGAAGTTCTACCTTCTCTTTTAGAATACTGGGTACAGCTTTGTATTGGAACACTTCTTTATATTTATAAGAATAACCAGCAAATCGTCCAGAGACATGTTTGTTTAAACCCCTTCATATGCGCTCAATGCGTTTGTCATTTCAGGTTCAAGTGTGGCAGTGGCTATCCCGTCCTGTGAGGGTTAAAGATGAGGAGACTCCTGGTGTGCCAGGCGGCAGTAGCACTTATGGATCCAGCCTGAATAAAATAGTCAGGTTTGAAGAGTCATACGTGATTCATGTGATTTTCGTCAGCTTGCTCTTACAGAAACAACTGCAGCATGGACCAGTGACTGTGGAGCTGGCTGAGATTCTGCACACGCAGCTGGCAGTTTGGCGCTGTTATTTGACAGCATGCAAAGGGCACTCAAAAGGTGGATTCTTGTGGGACACATAGAGGACAGAAACATAAAGAATTCTTGGAGGACGCAGAAAGTCGGTGGCGAACTTTCAACACAGAGGACACACAAGGGACGAATGCGGTCTGTTGCCTTCGAGACATACAGGGGACACACAAAGGCCGTATGGTGTCTGTTGCCTTTTGGGAGATATACTGGACGCATGGAGGACGGAAACACACAGGACACTTGGAGCACGCAGAAAAGTCGGCGGCGAAATTCCAACACAAAAGAAACACACAGGACGGACACAGTCTATGTCCTTCGGGACGTAGACTGGCTTTTGACTGGACAGAAATTTGCATAAAGGATCATTCAACGCATCAGTAACGCGCGCAAGTACAAACAAATGCTTTTGATTTGGAACCCGTACTGATACAACGACGAGGCAAAGTATCCGCCAATTGAGCAATACGTCGTGTGCTCCGGACACTTGCGGAGCTTTGTCGCAATGCTTGAATCTTCTCCGCTGTACACACACTTCAAACCTCTCAGGAACCTAATGAAACCAGTATACTTCGACATATTTTATGCTCTGGTAGTTATGACTCCCAAGATAACTGGGTGAGAAACGTATTGCAGAACATTTTGTAAATTTTGTGTAAGCATGCTCAAAACTTCGCTGCCCATACAGTTACGCTCGTTCTTGCCTGCCTGGTGGCCGATGGCTGAACTAGGCGCAGAATATACGGGAACCAAAGCAGGTTCATTGGATAAGGTGACCTCACCACAAAGCTGAATGCCAATAACACGTATAAATAATTACGAGTAACTATCATTGTGAATCCTATAACACCACAAAAATGATAACCACCCTCGTAAGTCCCCACCCCCTGTTGAGCCCTAATTTTTCGCAGGGGACTCGGCCTTTCGAGCTCTCCGTTGCATACGCCAGTGCAGGGTGGCATGGCCATAAAATGGCTCACCCTGCCATTCCCTACCAATGCTTTCTAGGGGAAGTGCACGCAGCTACAAAGGCAGGGATCGCCCATGGTCGCCCATATAATAGTTCTACACTGCGCGCCAAAAGTACGAACACCTCCCGGACATGTCGACGCATGGGTACAGACATAATGTCACGTCAGTAGGTGCAGCGAATTTGCTCTGTAGACGCGCTAATGCGAGTGTTACGGACAAAGGGAACGCCTTGTTACATTGGCAAAGGAGCCCAAGAGCCGACATTTCGTCACGTCGTGGTAGTGTGGTCGACGATCGTCCTTTAGAGAAGTTGCCACCATTCCGAACGACGAAGGGCCGAGTCAAACTTACCTTGTTTTATGAGTGGCGAGTAAGGAGTAGGAACGATATGATCATGATGGTTGGTGTTTAATGGCGCAACGCCAACGAGGGCAAAGAGTGCCAAAACGGTGGTTAGGTATGAAGGATGTAACCATAAACGCTAAAATCGTTCAACAAAAACAAAAGTGAATTCAGTAAAAGACAATTAGGATGGCTGGTGTAAAAGGCCAGGTTGTGATGGTGCGTGGTATGAAAAGGGGTTTAAAAATAACTACGCGTGATAGGAAATGAGGTGTAAAAACTTGATGTCACTAAGCAACTTGAAGGTGCGTTGAACAGGAATCATGGGATCATCCGCTAAAAACAATGCTGGGTGTAGTGGAATGTGTTGTCTGTAGAGGTCGGCGAAGTGTTTCTGTCGTGTTGTGTGGAGTGTTTTGCATTGAAGTAGCACATGGATCACCGATAGGCCGTCTCCACACCTGCCACACAGGGGTCTGGAGATCCCATGAGAAGGTATGAGTGTGTTGGATGTGTGTGGCCTATCCGTAATCGAGCCAGGGTAACTTCATTGTGCTTGTTGTGCGTGTCAGTTGTGTATGCTCCCAAGAGTGTCTTTATAACGTGTAGTTTGTTGCCTGCCTGTTCATTACAGTGTGCTTTTCATGTATTGGGAAGGTGTTGTCTGATGTGTGACTTAAGGTCAGTGCACGGTATTGTTGTTATGTCCACTGTGTTTGCAAGTGTAGCAGCAGCCGCCATTTGATCTGCTGTGTCGTTGGCAGCGATCCCCGAGTGACCTGGCACCCAGCATACGTCACTTCAAGACTTAATGCATATGCTGACATAATGGTTTTGTATACTGGGTGAATAACATGGTTTTTACAAAACTGCTTAGATGACAATGCTCGGACTGCACTCAAAGAATCTGTGAATATGATGGACTTTGGAATTTTATGATGAACTATGTACTTTAAAACCAGAAATATGCCATAGGCTTCAGCCGTAAAAATGCTGCTTTTCGAGTTTAAAAAGTTAGATACCCTAAAATCAGGTCCGTGCGCAGCACACGACACGATACGGGCTGTTTTTGATGCGTAGCTAAAAAAATCTGCAGACTTGTATTTATCTTGAAGGAACAAGAAGTGCTGAAAAATTGCAGTTGTGGATACTTGTTTTTTATTATTAGCTACAAAGGACAAATCGCACGATACGGGGCGAAGCTGCCATGGTGGTAAATAGTCGGAAAGGTTTGATTTGTAGGTGTCGGAAAAGGTGACATATAATTCTGACACTTCCTGCCTCACCCTATGTGAGAACGGAGCAGAGATAGATGGACGATTAAGAAGAAGTTGGGACAGGGGTTTATCACAAATAAATGGTTTGAAAGGATGGTGGGTTACTGACGAAATTTTAAAAGCGTACAAAAGATGTATGTATGTTCGCTGATGATCTAGGGACCATTTATCGCACGCAGCCGAATGAGTAAGCGCTGTGACTCATGGGTACTAACCCCTGGTCGTAGCCGAATTGTTAAGACGACTGCCTCCGCTGATGTACCAGACACAGGTTCGAATCCTTCCGGTGCCGGTTATTTCTTATCTCTATCTAAACCGCTTCTCTTTTGCGTCAGCCCACTCGCATACGGGGCTGTTGCTTCCATCACGCTGCATCTGAAGTCAACGGAGTCAAGCGGAGTCAACTGACGTCCACCGAAGCAAGCGCTGCACGTACGCGCGCAGCGCGCTACCGCTGATTATATTCACACTTGAAGGAGAGGAGACTAGAGGAGGAGAGATGCGCAAGCGCCGAGCATGCGCGGTGTGAGTAGAAGCGAACGCATGTAAAGCGCACGCAGCTGGTAGAGAAAGAGTGGAGAGAGTAACGCGCAGCTGTTGGAGAGAGGGAAGGAGAAGAGTTGCGCGTGCGCAGTGTGAGTGCGGACACCGACGACGCCGACGCCGACGCGGGACACGCCACCGCTATAACATGCTCTGCATCTAAAATTTGCGTTCCTTTTTTACAGGAACCAAGTCACCATGCAATTTATTTCAGGGTCGGGTTGGATACCGCACCTCTTTGAGAAGACGACGCAGGTACTTTTTCCAGGATTAATTCTAAAACCGTTTTGATCAGACCAGCGAGCAAGCTTGTTCGCCCCAAGTTGGATCTGTCGTTCACATATGGACATATTACATGATTTAAATGATACTTTTTCCTCGTCCACATACATCAAAGAAGAGATTTTTGGTGGCAATGCCTTCCGAACTGAATTCATTTTGACTGTAAACAAAGTGCAGCTGAAAACGCCACCTTGAGGCACGCCATTCTCTTGCACGTGAACGTTTGAAAGTGCCGAACCAACAATGACACGAAATGTTCGTAAAGATAGGTAACTGCACAGAGTGTTCAGCATGTTACCAGATATATCAAAAGATTTGAGGTCTCTAAGGATTCCACAGGGCCGTGTAGTATGATATGCCTTTTCAATATCAAAGAACACGGTCATGCAATATTGCTTATGTAGGTAGGCATCTTTAGCGTAAGATACTAGCGCTACTAGTTGGTCATTTGTAGACCGCCCCACCCTGAAGCCTGCCTGGCAGCTGTCGAGAAGACCGTTGTACTCAAGAAAGTACACGAGTCTCCTGTTGATCATCTTCTCGAGAAGCTTTCCCAGGCAGCTTGTGAGGGCGATAGGTCTATAACTGGCGGGAGAAGAGGGGTCGTTACCCTCCTTCAGGAACGCCACTACAATAGCCTCCCTCCAAGATTTTGGGATGTGCCCCGAAAGCCGTATGTTATTGTATAGGTGTAGGAGTGTTTCAAGAATGTCTGGGTGTATGTGTTGTATCATGGTGTATGTAATCTTCTCTGCACCTGGAGCAGAAGGTTTACATGTTCTCGGGGCAGCCCTTAACTCATAAAGTGTAAATTCAGCATTGTAACCAGATTTTGACCTGTTATTTTCATGTAGGGACTTCTTTTCACAAGTATTTTCATGTTTCAGGAAAGTGGTTTTGTAGTGTACAGAGCTGGAAACGTGTTGGAAGTGTTGTGCAAGTGTGTTACCCTGGTCTTTGAGTGTGTCCCCTGTCGTACTGACCAGGGGCAGGCTATGGGTATGTTGTCCTTTAAGTTTGCGTATTCTTTTCCATACCTTGTGTGCGTCTGTGTATGAGTTAATGGATGTAAGGAAGGTGCGCCAACTCTGTCGTTTTGCCTCACGGCGCACACGTTTTCCTAACGCCTTGGCACGTTTGAACAACAAAAGATTACCCGACGTGGGGTACTGACGGAGGATACCCCCGACCTTGTTCTTGGCCTCTCGCGCCCGTCTACAGTCCTCATTCCACCACAGCCTCCTCTGGTTGCGCGGTGCACCAGAGGCGTGGGGAATGGACTTCTCGGCGGCGTCGAGGATGTGCGCAGTGAGGGGTTGGGTAGCTTCTTCAACTTGTAGGTGTTCAATGAATTTGGGGTGTAGTTTAGATGTTTGTGTAAATATACTCCACTTCACTCTATCTTCATTGAACCTGTTATGGGAGGGAGTGTTCGGGCCTTTACCTATGTATGTTAATGTGGTTGGAAAGTGGTCAATACCATATGAGTTAGTCCAACGTCCCATTCAAGAGATGAAAGAGTACTGCCGAGCCTATCGCCAAATCGAGGTGGGAATAAGTGTTGTGTCCTATGTTATGGTATTTAGGCTTGTTTTTATTGAATAGGCATGCTCCCGAAGATGTTAGATATTTTTCGATAAGGCCACCTCGGGCATCTGTGCGAGCAGAGCTCCATAGAAAGTTATGTGCGTTGAGGTCGCCTAAGAGAATGAAAGGTGTGGGTAGCTGATCTACGATGCCCTCGAAATCCGAGCTCGAGAGCTGGAAATCAGGAGGGATGTAAACTGAGCATAGAGTTACTAGCCTATTGAAAATTACGGTACAAATGGCAACAGCCTCAAGAGCGGTTTGTAACTGGATAGAATGACACGCCAAGGACTTTTGGGCTATGATGGCCACACCCCCGAAGATGTACCACCACCATCCCTGTCGTTCCTAAATACCCGGTAACTGTTCAAAAAGTTTGTATGTTTGGAATTTAAATGTGTTTCTTGTATACGCATGACACTTGGCTGATTGGAATGCAGTGACTCATAAACATCATCAAGATTTTTAAGAAGGCCTCTGCAGTTCCATTGCATGATATTATCTCCTCCCATTATTAAAGTTTATATCTACTGGAGTATGTGTGTGTTTATGCGTCGGCTTTCGGGGCTTGTACTCTTGGAAGGGGCTTTTGGAATTTCTCTACTGACCTGGACACCGGAGCCCGTTCCTTCCGCTGTGGTGCATGCCGAAACGGCTCAACGTCTAGGTCGTCATCTGAGGGCAAGCGGGTGCCCAGTGGACTGGGCCCCCCAGACTTGGACTGGACACCCTTTGCGGTGCCCTTCGTTTTGGCCGCGACCACCGAGGACGTCAGGAGCATTCCGGGCGGCACAGGCGGTGCGGCGGAAGTGGGAACTGCTGCGGGTTCCTCCAGCTCCATCTTTTCCGGGCCCTCGCATGTGCTTCGGGCCGGTGGAGAGGAGGAAACAGTGGGGGCAGCAGCATCCCAACCGGACGTGGATGCCACCACAGCCGCTGCTAGCTCAGCGAGCGGCGCGGAGCGGGATTGGGCCACCGGAGGCAACCCAGGTGGGGTGAGGGCGGGACCAGGTCTAACTCGCGGTACTGAGTCCCCGCCGAAATAAGACGCCGCTCCTCCCCCCGGCGAGCTGCGTCGGCGTACCTGCCCAGAGGGAAGGAGGTGAACCTCTTTCGCGCCTCGGAGAAGGAGATGTTCTCGGTTACTTTCACGTGGATTATCTTCTTTTCCTGGTTGAACTTCTCACATTTTCGAGAGTAGGCGGCATGGGGTCACTGGCAGTTCGCGCAGGTGAGGGTTGAAGATGAACAATTGTCAGATGAGTAATCATGCTGGGCGCTCTTTACGAAGGTCAGACGGCCACGGCAAGAGTTGGTGCTGTGCCCGACTCGCTGGCACTTAAAGCAGCGGCGGGGGTTAGGGATGTATGGCCGAACCGAACATGGAATGTATCCTGCGTTAATGAATTCTGATAGTGTTGATCGCTCAAAGGTTAAGACGAGATGTTTAGTAGGAATTTCTTTGTCTTCTCTGGGTATTGTTATGCGCCTCACTGCTGTTACGCCCTGACTTTTCAGGCCCTCCAGCAGATCGCGTTCAGTTTCAGTCATGAGGTCAGGATCTCTTATCACGCCCTGTGAGCTGTTAAGGCTTCGGTGGGGCGTGACCATGATGTCAAGATCTGCGTCTGGCTCAAGAGATTTGTTGCCTGCTGCTGGGTATTGACTTCGACCAACAGTTCTCCCGTTCTCTGTTTCTTTGCTTTGTAGGATTTTCCTATATACCTTCTATGAACTTTGTGACCAAGAAGACGGACAGAGAGGCAACGGGCTTTTCGGTTTCAACGAATTGAATGATCAGGAAGCGGATATAGTTGGCTGGCTTTGGGATTGAGATCGTTGGTAAGGACGGAAATGATACTTCGATGCGGCCCCTTTTCAGGGAAGGAAGGAATACGTTTTTTCGTCCATCGGGATCAGGTGTTGGGGGTGGAGGAGGCCCACAGGACCGCCGCGACCGCCAGGGCCCGGGAGGTGGTCAGGACTTGGCCTGACTGCCCGGGTCACGCAACATCTGCTCCCAGTGGTGAGGGGAGGGAACGGGGGTATACGGGTCTGCGGGGCATTCGCAGAGGGAATGGTAATGAGTGTCGAGTGCCCCGCAGGATGGACAGGTAGGGTCAGTAAAGAGGTGTGGATGACTGTGTATTAATTGTTTTCTGTGTGGAAAGGTGTGTGTTTGTAGGATGCGCAGCATGTGGCCCGCCTCCGGGGAGAGGTGTGGGTTCGGGGGTGGGTATCGGCGGCAGAGAAGGCGGTAGTGAAGGGCAATATCCCTGCATTGCAGGAGGCAGGCTGGCTTGCCTTCAGGGGCATCGCGTGTAGGCGTAGTGAAAATGGCGACCCGGTCAATTAGTTCGCGAGCAGGTAGGTGCACTACTTCACTAGCGCCTACGCCTGTGTGGGCTGGTGTCTACAGCAGGGTCACGATGTCGGATGGACGATTTTTGGACAGAATTTTTAATGCCATGGGAGAGATGTTAGCGCGAATAAAATTGCGGATGGCCTGCTGACAGTCAGAGAGGACGAATTGGGGGGTGGGGCGCTGAGTGAGCGCGAGGGCAATGGCTGCCTCCTCCACTGTGGTTGTGTTGCTAGTTAGGATGTTAGCCACTGTGACGTTTGGTGATGTGTGTTGGCCAACAACAGCTACACAGTGTGCAGGTTTGTGAGGGTAGGGGGTAGCATCGGTGTATAGTGTGCATGGTGATGGTGCTTATAGTTTGGCGTGGGTGTTGGCTCGTGCCAATCGGCGGGCTGCATGGAAAGTAGAGTGCATGTGGCGAGGAATTTGACGGATTCGGATGCTGTTACGGATGGGAGGTGGAATGGGGAGTGGCGGGATTGGGATGCTGGGTGGTAGTGCGTTTATAGAGTTGAGAATGTAGTGCCCTGTAGGGGAGGATGCAAGGCGCGTGAGTTGGGAGACGCGGTGGGCGTCTAGGTGCTCCCGTATGGTGTTGTGTATGCCGAGGTCGAGTAAGCGATGTGTTAGTGCGTATGGGGAAGCAGGAGTGCATGCCTATACGTCTTCCGGAGGAGGGCATCAAGTGAGTCGAGTTGGGTAGATGTAAGGTTACTGTATGGTAGGTGGTACAAGATACGGTTGAGTAGAACACTGTGTACGATACGGAGCCGGTCTTGTTCCGTGATGCCGTGGTGTTGGCTGGCTATCCGTCTAATAAGATGCGTGGTTTTGGTAACGAGGGTGAGTGCGGGTGATCTCTTGTGTGTTAGGGTGAGGCCCAAGACTCTAAGTTTCTGTGTGTGGGGTTTTGGGTCAAAGTGTATAAAAAGTTGGATGGGGGGGTTTGGAGGGGGCTTGCTGCGAGGGGGCGTTAAAGTTAGGAGAGCAGATTTTTGTGGAGAGCACTGGAGCGTTAGAGGTTCGATGTGGTCTAAGACTTGGCTGAGGACGTGTTGGAGTGTGGTTTCAATGTGGTGGTCGGAGCCAGAGTGAACACACAGGGCAATGTCATCTGCGTAGAGTGTGCTGCGTAGTGTGGGAATGGGGAGGAGAGAGAGGGCAAGTGGGATTAGGGTGAGGGTAAAGAGCGTGGGCGAGAGGACTACTCCTTGTGGCGTTCCGTGGTCTGGCATGTGGAAAGATCAGACTGGATATGGCCAAAGCGGATGGTAGCAGTACGTTGTGTAAGAAAGTTATAGGCATAGTGATAGAAGTGTTGGCCTAGGTTTTGGGATGAAACTGCCTGAAGTATGCTTTGATGTGAGACATTGTCAAAGGCTTTTTGAAGGTCCAGCGAGAGAATAAAGGTGTGGTCTTGTTGCGGGGGGTGTCGGTAGAAATGGTACTGTATAAGTGCGTCTTGAGTGGATAGGTTGGGTCGAAAGCCGATCATGTTAGGGATGTAGGCTTGAGTGTGTTCAAAATGTGCATTAATACGATTCTGCAAGACGTGTTCGAAAAGTTTGCCAAGGCAGGAGGTGAGGGAGATAGGGCGAAGGTTGTGTATGGAGGGGTTTTTTCCAGGTTTGGGGATGAGAGTGATGTTGGAGTGTTTTTAGATGGAGGGAAGGGTGTGGTTAAGCCAGTGTTGGTTAAAGAGTTGCACAAGGTGTTCGAGAGCCTCCTCATCTAGATGTCGTAAGAGGGCGTTAGTGATGTTGTCATGTCCTGGCGCGGTATTACATTTGAGGGCTTGGAACGCCGCATGTAGCTCTGCAAACGTGATAGGGGCATCGAGCTGTGGATTGGGGTTGCCAGTGTATTGTGGGGAACCAACAGGGTGTGGTGAGGGCGGTGGTATGTAAATAGAGCGGACGCTGTCGCATAGGGCAGCGGGTGAGAGTTGAGTGTCCGCTATCAGTCCAGTGGTTTGGTTCCGAGATTGGGCCTTAGTAGAGCGCGGGTCGAGTAAGGTATGGAGGATGTGTCAAACTTTCTTAGTGGAGAGCTGGCCTCGCACTTCATCGCAAATGTTATTCCATTGATTTCTGGCTAAGGTGAGTGCGTGTGCTTCGATCTTTTTACGGACGGTTTGTAGTTTGAGGCGAAGGTTGCGTCGGTGTTTATGTTTCTGCCAGCGCTCCTCTATGTGGTGTAAGCCTCCCAAAGGTTACGGAGGTGCGTGCCTACATATTGCACTGGAGGAGCAGGGTCGATGGTTTTCGTTGCAAATTGTTTAGCTGAGAGAAGGTGGGTCGCCCATTGTTGTAGATCTGAGTCGGAGGTGGTAGTTGGAGGGAGGGGGCATTCAGTACGGAAGAGATCCCAATCTGTGCATGTTCGTGGTGAGAGTGGGGGCGTTGTGGTGATGCCCTTAAGGGTGAGAGATGTGCTTATAATATAATGGTCGCTGCCGAGTGTGTCTGGTGTCCTGCAGGTATGATGGGTGAGTTTTCCAGTGGTAAAGATGAGGTCGGGAGTGGTGTCGTGCTGGGCACTGTTGCCAATGCGTTTGAGGGATGAAGGGTCGGTGTGGCGCGTGAGTTGAAGGGAGTGGACAAGTTCAGATAGTAAACGACCTTTGCGAGTCGTGTGAGAGTAACCCCACTCCACACTGGGGGCATTGAAGTCGCCTACACTTATGAGAGGGTCACGTTTAGCGAGAGAAAGGGCTTGGTGAAAGATGTATTTGAAAGAGATGTGTTTGGATTTAGGGGGCTGTAGATGTTGCGAACGTGCAGGCGTGTGACAGAGCATTTGGGGAGGTGGAGAGTAGTGAGTATGTGCGGGATTGGTGAGGCGAAATTTTGATGCTTGGTGGCAATATATTGGTGTACAATGGTGGCTATCTGGGGGAAGTCTGGCGGGGAGTGAGATACATAGTCTTTTAGTACGGGTGGGTGGTACGTTTCCTGTAGTGCCAGAAGGATGGGGGGTTGGGTATGGCTGCGATGTGAGCTTGCAAGCTGGCTCTTTTAGTTCGAAAACCATGGCAGTTCCACTGCCAGATGTGTTGAGGATTAGAGGACCGGGTCATTTTTGGGAATGGAGGTATGGTGCTGCCTGTGAGCTCCGCTTGTGTTATGTGTATTGGTGTTGGGACTTGGTTGGGCTGTTTTAGTTCCAGCGTGCCTCCTCTCGTGCGATCCATTGCTGCCGAATGGGACACTCTGGTGCGAGGACATCGTGTGGGGCTTCCTTGCCAGCTGACCAGCAGGAGGGACACAGAGGGGGCTGAGTGGTCCCCCGGTAAGGGCACTGGTATACTGAGTGTGGCTCAGTGCAGTACCCGCAACGCCTGAACCGGTTGCGACAGTGCTTTCCAACATGGCCAATGGTAGCGCGCAGCTTGCATGTGGGGATGTTGTGGTGTTGGAAGAGCGCGCACGAGACCCAGCCTATGCTGAGGTGTGTCAGCTGTTTCAGTTGTCTCTAAAGGGGGATGGAGGTGGCTGTTGTGATGATTCGTATTCCGTTCCTGTTTATGTAGTCAGAGGTGATGTCAGCGTCTTGCGGTGTTCCTTCGAGGCGAGTGTTTTGTGTGAGAATGCAGTTGGTGATGTCGGCTGCGGGGAGCCCAACCGGAACGCCAACGATTCGAAACATCGTTTTTTTGGGGGCCAGCATGTGCATGCTGTAGCCTTGTGCCCGTGGGTCTTGCTCGATGGATTGTTTTAGGTGAGTAATTCCATCCATGCTTGAGGATGAAACCACCACCGTGCTGTTCGTAACCCTAAGGCCTACATCTATTTACCCCAGTTGTTCTGGGTTGATGTTTGTGGCCAGAAAGTTCGCTATGGTGTTTGTGTTTACACCTGTCTGGGTGGTTGCATTGATAACCAATCCTGTCGTTGGTGTAGTGGTCTGGGGTTGCTTTTGGGATTGTGGATGATGTTTGAGTTTGCGTAGGTGTTCGAAGGAGTGGGTTGGGCTGTGGGGTTTTGGGTTGGTGCAGGTACAAGGTGTTGGTAACGTGATGGTTGGGCAGCAGGAAAGGTTTGAACACGTGGTGGTGGCTCAAAGGCCAAGCGGTTGGGAAGGGGTTCTTTGGGAGGCAGAGAGGTGAGTCGAAAAGCGGGTTGGTTGGAGTGGGTGGGGTTATTCTGGGGATTTCACGTTGGCATGGCAGGAGTGGGAAGTAGGGGTTGTTTTCGGAGGAGTTTTTGAGGGCAGGGTTGAAGAAGGTGATGGGGTGCTATAGAATGTTGTAAGAGGACTTGAGAGGGACCTGGTGAAGCGGGTGGGCTGGAGGGATTTGGGGATTCAAGTGGTTGGGACGAGAGTGGTTCAGAAGGGGTTCGGGAAGAGACGAGTAGTAGGTCGTCTTCACTACGCGGTGTTACGCCTTCATGCTCAGCGATTCGTAGAGAGAGACCCAACAGGATGCGAGTTGTCTTTTGGAAAGCATCCAGCAGGCGTTTACTTGTCTGATCCATGAGGCCGTCCCGTTGAGCCGCAATCAGTGCAGTCATGAATTCCGTGTCGTAGCGGATGGCGGCGTCTAGGACAGAATCATGTGGTTTCGTACGCGTGTGGATGGTGTCAGCATTGGTGTGCGAGGGTGTAGGGGAAATGGTTCTTTGGACCTGAGTCAAAAGTTGGAAGGGGATGCTTGGCTTTGTTGACTTAGGGTAGGAGGAGAGGGCGACCGTGTGGTGGGTCTTAATCTAGTACGAGGGTTTTCAGTTCCTTGGTAGTTGAATGCGGGAGGTGGAGGGGTGGTGTTCGAGAGGGTGGGTGGGATCGGTGAACGTGAGGAGGAATGTGATGAAGAGGATGCTAGAGTTTTTGGAATTGCTTCTTCCGGGTCAGGCTCAGTTGAGCGTGCTGACGAGGAGTTGGTGTTATGACCCGGCTGGTCAAGGTCGACGTCCTGGCCGAGGTCTCAGGTTTCGTACTTCAGCTTTTAACCAGGCGCTGACCTCGGGTGGAGGACCTCTAATGGGCTCTGGGCGTTCGTTGAGTGGTCAACGCGGGTTTTATGCGCTTCGAGCGAAATCTTGGTTCATGTTGGTTGGCTGTCGTGGTTGGAGAAGGGAGTTCAGGAGACAGGGGGCGGGAGGAAAGGTCGTGAAGCTGATGTTTTTGGGGTGTTTGTTTGTCCCATGGGATTTTTTCTTCGCATTTCGTTTGGTAATGTTGGGGAATTACGGCTCGAAACACTGCTTGCCAAAGTGCTGACTGGATGGTTGGAGTACCGAGGACGCGTTGGGTACCGAGACGGTTGGGGTAGCGAGAACTCGTGACGGGGGGGGGGGGGGCCCTACGTGATGGCTGTGGTGTCAGGAAGTGATGCTCTTGTTGGCTGATAGCGTGCTATATGAGGTCCTACCGCAGCATGTCTGGCTAAGAAAATTTCAATATTTAGTGCGGGTTGGAATCGTCGAAGTCAGAAAGTTAAACCTACTAAAATAAACTCTTATTTCAGTAGCATTTTACCGGTTTGTGTGTCTCTGTGTTCGCCATGGTCTCGCAGTTAGTGGTATGCTCCGCTTTTTGTGCTACGTTGTTGTGGGGTCGCGTTAGTACCCAGAGATGGGTCCACAATGCTCTGGATTCTAAGTGAGTTCCCTATTTCGAATTCTTGTCAAAAATCGATACCTGCGTTATTTAGGAAGTGCCAGGAAATACCAGGCGCCACGAAGTGATGTTCGTGTTGGTTAGGAGCTGATTGGATAATCAAGAAAATTTTACTCAAAAAATCCCTAATTCACTTATTTACAGTGTGATTTTAGTTGTCAGTGTGTCTGTGTGTTGGATCACGTTTGGAGGGGGGTTTGAGAATACCATAAAGCATGTATAGAAACACGGGACGGGGGTACTTTCTTCCACAGCCTTACCCTGATAGCTGAGGAGGTCCCGGAGCTCCCTGCCTGGTAAACAGACAGAGAGCCCATCCGCCGGAGCTTGACCTGGGCTCCGACGGCCACCGTTTGAGGTTTCTACCCTTCTCTTTTAAACACATCACCACGGTAGGTTACAGCTTATGTTGGGGGCTCGGGGTCCACGGTATCGCCGACACCATCACCAAGATTGCTCAAGGTGCCCCGTGCGAGGAGCAGCAACGATAGAGACAGTAGTGCGCTGCCGTGCTTACAACAGGCCAACTCGGTCGGGCTGAGTAAATTTCAACAGCACGATTCTCAGAGAACAGCATGACGCTCACAGAAAGCGGCTATTTATCACCAGAACTCCCAACCGTCAACAAGACGTCCGCAAGGCGCGCAGGGCACCAAATTTCGAACACACAATAACAAGCACTCTCTTAGAGAGGGACAAGCGATGAGTGCGATGCCGCCGCCGTGAACGGCCGCTCGGGCTGTTTCTGGCAGCTGTCAGTTGCCACATGAGTGCCTCAGTGGTTTTCGTCTTCCGTCTCCAGTGCAGGGCTACGCGGGAAAATATCGGGGCGCAGCGTCGCACTCTGCGCCGTCAACACACACATACACACACGCATGCGCACACACACGCACACACACAAACGAACGCACGCGCGCACATACACAAGCACAGACACACACACGCGCGCGCGCACACACACACACACATACATACACGCACGCGTACACGCACACACGCTCAGACACGCACACATGCCCGCGCGCACGCACATACGCGCACACGCAGAAGAACACACTCACGCTCACGCACGCGCGCACGCGATTTGTAACAGCACCCAGGACACGCACCTCCGCTTCCTTTTATTACAACATTATCCCTTTCTTATTCAACGCGCCTGTAACGCGCTTACGCACAAAGAATGCGACTGATTGTGAACACGGGCTGATACGACGACGAGGAGAGAGTCCAGCGATTGAGCAGCACGTGGTCTGCTCTGGAAACGACAGGAGCCTTTCTGCAACGTTTGAAGCTTCTCCCCAATACACGACTTTATAGCCTTCAGGAACCTTGTGGAACGGGTACACTGAAGCCATAGTTTGAACTGGTTGTTTTCATTCCCAAGATAGCATGATAAGAAAAATACTGCACAACATTTTGGAAATTATCTGTAATGGTGTTGAAAAGGTGGCCACCCTAAGCGTAACGCTTGTCCCTGATCGCCTGGTGGGCGATGGCTGAACAAGGCATCAGCCGCAAAGCTGGAAATGTGAGTACGGCATCTTTTGCTGCAGGAGAATCTCTAGGGGCACTATAAGATACGAAAACTTTTGAACAAAACAAACTTTTATTTTGTCCGCATGGCCTCTCTAAGGCATTGCACCACATAAAAACGAAAGCGAGCTCACACTAACACGCATATTTTTAAGGTAGCGAAGCTGTACGCAACCGTTACGACTATCACCACGTTTTAAGTTCCTAATTGAGCACAATTTGCGCCTTCTTCGCAGCCGAAACGACCTTTACTCCATCTTTGTTGCTATAACGGCGAAGAAGAAGCAAATTGAACAAGCAGAATGAACGAACGGAACTAACACACTAAATTAGGAGCCCGCAGGTGCAACGTGAACCTTTCCACGTGCTTTCTGTCGAGCAGGTGGCGTGGTTTTTCTCAACATAGTCGCAGCCGAATGAGTAATCCCTGTGACTCATGGGTACTAACCCCTGGTCGTAGACGAATTGTTAAGACGACTGCCTGCGCTGATCTACCAGACACAGGTTCGAATCCTTCCTGTGCCGGTTATTTCTCATCTCTATCTAAACAGCTTCTCTTTTAACAAATCCCTTGGACACGGCGGCTCGATGAAAACTTGTTTCCATTGAGCGGCTATGCCTTGGATATGTGGGCTCTATTCAGTGTAGGTATCTCTTTCCCGTCCCTACCCGCCGCGGTGGCTCAGTGGCTAAGGCGTTGCGCTGCTGAGCACGAGGTCGCGGGATCGATTCCCGGCCGCGGCGGCAACTTTTCTGATGGAGGCGAAAAGCCAAAACGCCCGTGTGTACGAGATTTCGGCGCACGTTAAAGATCCCCAGGTGGTCAAAATTAATCCGGCGCCCTCCACTACGGCGCGCCTCATCGCCGGCGTTGCGATGAGGCGCGCCGTATCAATCAATCAAACAATCAATCAATCAATCAATCAATCTTTCCCGTCCCTCTCCGTACATTCTAGAGCAAAATAATTATGAACCTTTGAATCACTCATGCATGTTGTGTAATGTGAAGGATAACCTGACAGAGCAAATAGATCGCATCGTTAGCCTCAGTATTTAACTCGGTCTGCAAGAATCATCAAACCCGAAAGTTCTACGACCGAAAACTACGCCTTGTGTTGAAACGTTTGCGCTGTGTGGAGAAGAAGGTTTCAAGAAACAAAACGTTCGCATTAAACGCCAGGTAGGTTACGGTAAATAGTAGATTCAGAACTTGATAAAACGTGACGCCGATAGATGCAAACCATAGTGAGGACAACTTTATAGTACAAGCCAGCTTTAATCTATACTTCGCCCGCGATCCCTAAGCCTGCGTACGTGACCCGGTTGAGAGAGAATATGGCCTCCACTGGCGATACTTATCAGTCTTTTTTACTACTACCTCGTGTTTACGTCTCCTTCTGCACTTTCGTTCCTCCGTCGGTTGTAGCGAATTCCTCGGGCAGAGATGCTCAGCGTCTCAGTGAAAACCAGCAATGTTTCGAGTGATACAAAATTCAACAATGTGCCAGCCGACCTAAATTTTTCTGATGTGTTTCTTGATGGTGACGACAGGACGACAAGACGGCGAACACGGCCCATGCCAGGCGGGGCCGCGTACGCCGTCGTGGGTGCGCTAGATAATAGGGTTTCTTTTTGCTAGTGTCACCAGGATCCAATTTCAGGGTGTAATGCCCGGACCGGCCTTTCGAGTGGTGTGGTTTATGCTTTGTTTTGTGCACCTGGACAGGGAGCGTAAACTCCCCAAGAGCTCGCAAACGAGTGGTAGAAAAGAAAGAGGGCGACCGAGAGGCGACGCAAGTGAAGTGGTCCCACTGCGCAGCCACCGCGCGCGCGCTCGCATCGGGTTCGCGGGTGGTTCTTTCGCCGCGCCTGTCGCGGCTACAGCCGCTTGATGCATGCTTCTTTCGTTGTGTGCGTTCCGCAGTTCTCGCGCTGAGGTAAGATTCCGCTGAAATATGCTTTGTCTGCTCAAGCGATATTTCTTAGTACTGCAAGTTGCGTTGAAATTAGCCACTGGGACTGGGCTCGTTTTCGCCAGTGCTTGTCTTCTCATTCGCTGCAGACGCGTCTGCTGCTCGGCAAGCCCCTCTACCAGCCGGCTGCCGTGGCGCTATCACGGAATTAAGCATGTTTGTGAACGGCCGATGGCTAACCTACATTTACTCAAGTGCTAAAATAGGAGTCGCCAAAGTTTGATATACGAAAATTTCCTTCCCTAGCGTTGTGCAGATCACTCTGGAACCGGGTGTACTTTTTTCCATTTGAACACTCAAATAAAACACTAAAGTAAATGTCTCACACCTCAACTAGTACTGCCTAAAATGTCAGGTGCAAGCATAAATCTTGGTGCGTGATCAAAACACAAAGGAGAAAAAAACATTTATTGATTCTTACTAAAACAAACTTGAGTGCGGGATGATCTTCATTGCAGTAGCTTTGATCATCCGGGGTGGGTTGCGACCCTAGCCCAGGATGCCATGTCCCTTAGCTGCTTGTCTGGCCCCGATCACCAGGCCGTGCTGGTTACCCAGGGCCTCACTGTTGAGGAGTGCCTCCCACTGCTCTGTCGATGGCGCCAGGACATTCGGAAGTTCTTTCACAACCCTGCACTCCTACACTATGTGGTGGAGAGTGTTGGGGGTGCAGCGGAATTCGCAGTCGTAACTGTAAAGACTAGGATCAATTATGTGCAGCTGTGAAGCATGCGGAAAAGAGTCTTATTAACGGCGTTGCTTCTTCTTTGGCGAGTTGGGGATGAGGACGTGGATATTTCCGTCTTCCCAATCTGTCGTCTTCCAATATATCACTGGTGCGTTGTGGGATACGTAGTAACTGCAACGGGGTAGTGGCTTCAGCTTCTGTGACCACCGTGACACAAACAAGCAAAAGTACACTTGAAAATTTTAAGACAAGCAGGTGAGCATAACTAAGTTAGCAAATGTTTGGCAAATATGACAAAAACTATAGACAAATATTGAGAATCGTCTCTTAATGCGTAAGCAATCTTTCCCGATTCTATTTATTCCCAGTTTTCCTAGTAGTCACATTCGGCTATGAGTAGCCAGATTGGGGTATTTTTTTGTTTTACTTTTCATCAGGCTATGTTAAGCGATTTTGCCTTTCGTCTGTCGGCACTTTTGTTTGTTTTATTTTTGTTTCCTCACGAAATAGCACATTTCCACTATTATAGCAACTACATCGAGGTGTTCTGAAAGTCTTAATACTTGTGTGTTGAAACAAACTCGAGAGTAGATTGGAAGGACCACGTTCAGCATTACCTTCATCGGCACAATAAGCACTTGCTCTTGTACCGCATAAGCCTCGAGGCACACCCAGTAACATTTAGTTGTTTGCATAAAATTTCAGAGTTCGGCCTGACCCAGGGTATGCTGTGGTAGTTTGGGACCAGTGAACGAAGAAATGCATTAAGGACTTAGAGAAGGTGCAGGGGAGAGCCGCTCGCTTGGTTTGCTATAAATACAAAAGAACTGATTATACATCAAGTATTATTGCCTAGATCAAAATCCATCCCACCGCACATTAGACGACGAATTGCCGGTTTAGCTTTTCTAGAATCTTCCATTAGCTGTGAGACTGGATTATCACCTTCTCCATTTATTCGTCTGTCAGGCACGAGGAAAACGTGACATACACATCACCGTAGTTTATGCTCATACTTTGGCCGATCAAATACTTTTATACGTTCACAGTTTATACGCACAATAGAAGACTGAAATAAATTGCAAGAGCGCCTTTTTAGTGGGGCCTTCACAAAAGCGTCAGAGGAACATTTGAGCAACTTTTAATGACGGGGCATTAGGATTTAACGAAGCTGCTTTAGGTTGTGCTTGGTTGCCACGATTTTTATTTTGAAGTGGTTGGAAACCCTGTTATGAGTGTATGTAAGAGTGGATTTCAGCTTGGTGTGGTAATTACATGTGTCTTAGTAAGTTTTCGTGTTGATTTTACCGTTGTTTCTTTTTCCTTGTGCATTGTATGGCATTGCATTGTATGTGCATGTAAATGTTTTTTTATCCGCCCTTGTTAGGTTCATTCACTTGGTCTGCAGTATTAACGAGCTCTGATGATGATGTTGACCCCAATTCACGTTTACAAGTTCATGGCGGGAGGCCACATGTTCGATCGGTCGAAGAGCAAGTGGTTGCGGGGGAATGCACTCGTGAGAAAAAAACATGTTAAACAAAAATGAAGAAAAAGAAAAAAATTAAGATGAAAAACGAGGATTTTAAAAATAGAAGCAACATTATCATTTAAATTAAATTCACATACAAATTTAGCATTGAATCCTAAACTTTTTTTGATAAAGACAGAAGCAGGTTATATAAACCAGAAACACATTAATCGGGTATTTATACGGTGCGTTGAATGAAGCACAGCTTCTTTTGTTGCGCATCGCGAAATTACCAACAGACTTCGCGTGTTTTGCATTTTTGTTTATGAAAGGGACGTTGGATATTTTATGATTTTTTGGCATGTATAGGCTTACTTTTTTTGGATGGTGTGATTTTTGTCTTCGCCATGAGAGGGCGACGTACGACATAGACGGTGTTTAGAGGCAGGAGAGAGGAAGTACACTTTAAGGCTATAGTTGTACCTAAAAACAGGTTAAAATGCTGGTGGAAGACAAGTCACTAACAACATATAGCCTAACCTGTGTAGATACACCTGACACCTGCAACGGACAAAATTAGACTTCAGCCTGCCCAGAATGGCGGCACTAAGGTTAATAAAAATTGTTTGATTGATTGATTTAGGTCATCGCGCGTTTGTCATCTCACCAAAGAATTTATCCATGTTGATGTCTAGCGCTACTATTAAGGGCAGGCTGAAATAACATTTTGTCCGTTACAAGCGTCAGGTATCGTAGGCTTGTTTTCCTGACTGCTCGTCTTTCAGCGGCATTGTAATCTTCGCTTAATTACCGCTACAGCGTTCAAGCCTACTAGCTCTGTGCCACCAAGAATCCCTCCCTACTTTGTACACCGCCCCCTCACAACGAAGAAAAACATGCCTTCCTTTAAATAAACCAAACCAAAACACGACGAGGAATTGTACAAAATTCCAACTGCGTAACGCTCTGTGCCTGCACAGAAATGAATCATTGGCGAATCGAGCAGTTTAATCGTTAAAATAATGTAAATATGCATAATTTGTATCGAAACTAAAACAAAACAGGTAACATTATAATAATACGAAAGGCAGAGCCACCTAACATAGGCTAATGCGAAATAAAACCACAACATCTAATTGGCTACTAATAGCCAAGCGTGGCTATAAAAACTATAGGAAGCTCACACTAACATGAAAGTCTTGAAGGTAACAAGGCTGTACCAAACCTTCATGAACATCACAACGGTTTAAGTCTATGATTGCAGTCAAATTGCTTCTTCGGTGCCGCAACGACCGTTACTCCATCATTGGTGCTATAAGTGTGAACTTTATTCATTATTATGGATGTGATAATCACTGGGCATCACCTTCGAGGGGCGTACGCTATGACGTGTATTTCTTGTTCCGAGCAAGTGTTGCCACGATTGCAGCAAACGCTGGAATCTTTCTTGTTCCAAGCGATTCTGGCAACATTACGGTGAACGCTAGAATTTTTCTTTCGAATCCTGACCAATCTCCCTCACTGGGTTTGCTTGCTTGACAAACGTGCGCTGGGGACGATGGGCGGTCGCCGCGAGGCACGCGCACCTGAGCTCTCAGTATTTTCTTGGTTTTTTTTAATGGCGGGGCGGTCGCGGTGAGCACGCACTCACGTTCTCTCGGTATTTTCTTTGTATTTTTTATTACGAACACAAAAGTGTAGCGATTTGCTAAACAGCTCTGCCTGTTTTAAAAATGCAATGATTACAATCGGCGACGATTGTTTACGCATTAATAGAATTTATCATGATCATGACCAGACTATAGACAAATCTCACAATTTCTGTAAAATTTCTATGCCAGATACGCATGAAACGTGACCAACTTAAATACGCGCACCTGCTGGTTTCAAACACTTCAATATGAATTTCACGTGCTTGTGTTTTGTTCCTCAGAAAGTTTCGTGCTTGCACCTCACCATTGAAGTAGTAGTAGTAAGGCACCCAGCTTGCAGAGGAGCGTGCCGAGCAGGAGAAGCTTCTGTAGCAAACGAGAAGGGAAGCACTGGCGAAAACGAGCAAAGTTCCAGTTGTACATTTCAACCTAGTTTGCGATGTCTGTATTAACGAATATCGCTTTCACAAACGATGCACATTTCCGCGGACTTTTACATCAGTGCGAGAACTGCGACACGCTCACAAAGAATAAGCATGCGTCAAGTAGCGGCAGCCCTCCGAGCCTTGTGGAAGCAAGTGTGCCTTGCCCAGTGGCAGCGCCGCAGTCACGACAGAAGAACCCGCCTGCGAGTACGCGCCGCGAACGCGCAGTCGGACCAATTCGCGTGGGCCGCTTCCTCCGCGCCGTCTTCCTTTTCCACCTTTCGTTTGTGAGCTCTCGGGATTTTATTTTACGCGAACGGGGAGTGCGGGAAGCGGGGAGCCGGCTTCCTCCTTCTGCACACTGTGTTCCTTGTTGTTTCTTCTGGCACTTCTTCTTGCATCCCATTCGGTAGGGAAATGAACGGTTCGTGGCTTGCCTGCGCGGTTGTGGTATGATCGACCATGTTCTCTATTTGAATTTGTGATTCTCGAAAGCACTGCGCTGCATAATAAATACGTGTAGTTGAAATCCCGCGGCGTTCGATAAGCCGTCGCTTGACTCTGCACGGCCATTTTTTGGCTGTTCGCGAACTTTACGTCTCTAGCGCTAACTGGGGTTGGTGTTCCCAACTTCAGGCGCGAACGCACGTGAACTGGGATACATCACACCATGAACGCTGAGAAGAGTGTTCTGGTACGTCGAGCTGGCCGCCGCAGTGCGCTGCTCACGAGGCGCATGCTCACGTGCTCTCGGTGTTTTTATTTTTTGCGAGCTCCTCACGTGGCGCAAGCCCACGCGCAAGCTTGGCCGACGTCGGGCGCTCCTTGCGAGGTGCACGCTCACGTGTACTCGGCTGGGCTGAGTTTTCTGGTAACGATCAACGGCGGAACAGAAAGCTGAATCAGCTCGGCCGTTGAAATTACTTGCTGTCATCATTCGCGGGGAAGCTGTGTCACTTGTTGAAGGGTTGCAATTCTGAGAAGAGAATTATTAACACGCCGTAGAAATGTTGCAGGCAGCCTTTGGAAAAGAGAAGAATGTGCGAGCGGTCTATACGAAGAAGCTCACAAGTCTCGAAGCTGTCAAGAGCATCGAGCATACGATAACGTATGCTCGATGGTACGCGGGTATAGCTAAAAACGTGAACACAGAGGAACACAGCGAGAGAAAAAACTTCGCGCTCTACATGCCCCATCAGGCTGCAATTAATGAAGACAAAGCGACTACAAAGAATCGAATCGTCTTTGATGCTGCCGCGAGCCGTACGGCAGGTCGTTCGTTAAATGACAGTGTGACGCTCGTTTAATGGGTTAGCCACAAAGGCATATTAAGGTGGGTCCGCGCAGAGCTTGGAGGAAATGAGACACACTGAGGCGGGTGAAAAACATTAACAATTAGTTTAATGGGGTAACTCATGGTGCCGGCTTCCTCACGAAGTTGGGCGGAATCGTTCGGGTAGCAGGGGGGTCAATCGTCGACGGGACGCCGATGGGTCAAGTGGGTCTCGGGGCCAGGAGATGGAGGCAGTGCGGGGCCGGTGGCTCGAAAGGTCTGCGTGGTGAACCGAGGGCAGGAACGGGAGGCAGTACCGCGAGCTCGAGCTGTAGGCCGCGGTCAGGAAAGGGAGGCTGGGCAGGACGGGTAGCTCGGCGGGCTCGAGGTGTATACCGGGGCTGGACACGCTGGCAGCGAGCGTGCTCCTGGGGGGGACGTGCTTTCGGATTGCTCCTACGGCTGCGTCCGAATGGCAAGACGGTCGCCCCAAGTCTAAGCTCGATCCTATCCGTTCGCTCCTCTTTATCTCTTCCTCCTCCTACCTCCGAGCAGCGGCGGGGAAAAGGGGAAAAGGGCCGGCTTCAAGCGGCGGTGGACGACGCGGCTGTCTGCCCACCCGCCAAGAACGCGTCAAGCGGAGGGAAGCCTGGCTCGCCCCGACGCAAAAAGGAACCATTTGTCCTTAGCGAAGCGGCCGCGCGTTCCCACGGGAAAACTTCCCGCGACCAAAGTTCTTCCATCTGGTTCGGAGTAGTCCGGGCACACACACGACCGTCACAACAGCTTAGAAACTGGACCCAGTATTAACCCTGACATCGCGTCCCTCTTGATAAAATACAGATAACACGCAGTCGCGGAGAAAGGTTTCCTTCAAATAGCCATTCATGAGGAAGATTGAGACGCACTTCGCTTCTTGTGGTTGAAGGAGCTACCAAATACTCAAAGCTCGCGGAATTTGAGACCTCGACGATGAAGAGCGCCACATTCAGCTGGAACCTGAGTAGCTTTCTATTAGCTACAAAGATTCATCGGCATCTATATGCAGTAAGAGAAAAGGTCCGAAGCAAAGTGGATGAAATGTAGAAAGGACTTCACATCGATGATGTGTTGCTAGGTGCTATAGAGATGTCAGCAGCAGGAACCATGTACAACGAGGCACGAGATACATTTGCGGCACCCGGCATGAATTTAAGAAACTGGGCGTCCACCGATCCAACTTTACCAAGTGTGTTCGGCAAAGAATGGGAATACCTAGACCGGCGATTCAGACAAGAAGGAATAGCTAAAATGCTAGAAATTAAGTCGACCTTTATAGAGGATAAAATGTGCTTTCCTAGAATGAAATGGTGCTAGAAGACAGATGCGACTGAGATTACTAAGTGCAAATGTTTCAAGCCGCCACCATATTATCAGTTCCGCTACGACTATCGACACATTTTTCCGTATGGGCCTAGCTGTAACCACCGACTGTTTGAAAGGAGTCATTCACCTGGGATGAAACTTTACCAAATGGATATCGAACAGCTTGTACGGAGTGGTTTTTGAGCAGCAGTTGCTGTAGGGGTTTTCGTTACCAAGATCCTCACAACCTGACGGAAACGCGAAACGGTTACCGACTCTACACGTATTTTGGGATGCACGCCCAAGTGCAAACGAACATTCCACACATCCTGTCACACATGCAGTGATAGAAACAAGGACACCAAACTTTTAATGAGTAAAGGAAGGGGTACACGGCTGGAGGACAGAACACTCTCAATAGTACAACTCCTAGAATCAACGGTCGCAGTACAGCCAGGGAAGTACATCGCAGTCAATTTCGTTGGCGTAATCAGACCTAGAGTTCCGAAAAAAATTCCGAAATACTGGGTTTCCTGGCCTAATTCGAGCAAGATCAGGTACATTTTTGGTTAAAATTGAGTAGGTGTAATCAAGAGAAAATCAAGGACAGATCAAGGAGGATTCAAAATGGAAGAACTGCTTACTTCCGATGCCTGCTGGAAAGCTGCAGCTTGGCTTACAGGATCTCGGGAGAGACCCGCATGTGAGGCGAGCATAAAAGATGTAGAAGAGAATGAGGTGGCGAGCTTGCAGATTTGTATGATTATGTCTTGCGATAATGAATAAAAACTGATTGACGTGAACAGGTTCAGCTAAGGCACTAAAGGTCGCGGCACTAAAGATCGACTAAGGCCCTAAAGATCGCGGCATGAGTCATACTTTATGCTAAGAACTTACAAAAAGAAAACATCAGATGCGATAACAGCAGAACTCTACAAAGCGGATTTCTTTCTCATCAAGGAAGAGCTTTAACAACTCAGGGGAAATCTTACTTCAGGTGTGACGAAAAGAAAAGGTGCATCGCAATTACATGGCGTCGGAATTTCCAGGGACACTGCAGGCATACTCATAGTGAAAGACGGCTAGAGCGAAGCGACAAGACATTCGCCGAGAAACACCCAATTGTGCTGCCGAAAAACATTAGATTTTCAAAGATTTTGGTACCCCATTTGTATCATCACGCAATACACGGTGGCGCCTGTGTAACGCTGAGCAGATCATGAACAATTTTTTGGGTAGTTCAAGACCGGCAATTAGTCCGAAGGATCATTAGGAAATTCCGTTCATACCACACATTTAACGCTCGACCAATGACTCAGGAAATGGCGTCACTGCCAGTCAGCAGAATTACCCAGTCGAGGCCATTCAAAGTCATAGGAGTCGATTTTGCTGGCTTACTGTTCGCTGGAGAGGACAGAGGACGTACTCAACAAAGGATGTACATCGTTATTTCCATATGTGCGGTGACACGAGTGGTGCACTTTTAGAAGATTCGTGGACAGAAAAGGCATATGCAACACTATCTCCAGCGATAATGCAACATCATTAGAAAATCCCGAAAAGGAAAGCAATAAAATACTGTGGATTGAGAATGATAAAGTGCCTATACACAACAAACCTTCAGATCAAGTTGGAGTGCATAGCCGAGTCATCATCCTGGTGGGACGGATGTTTGAGAGGCTTATAAGTAGTCTTAAGGTATCAGTCAGAAAGACGATGGGAACACGACTTATGATAGAAAAACAACGGGGGACAATGTTCCTAAAAGCCGAAGGGGTACTGAATAACAGGCCGCTCGTATATGTATATGACGGCCCAAATGAACCGCTGCCCCTGCTGGCGTCATCGGAGGTAGACAGCGCCTGCACCAAGAACACTAGCCCCGAAACATGCCTAGGATTTTTCTTTAAGACGTTTTGCGTCGTCGCCACTGCCAAGCATCGTCGCCACTGCTTGGAAGAAAGCCTAACCCAGTTGTGCCTGGCGCTTAATCTGTTCCCATGATTAAGTACCAACTAGCTCGCATCGATACTATAATTCCGCCTAACCACTGGTGTTTTTTTGCCGCAGATTGCTGTTCCGCGGCGCTGTACGCAACGCCCGACATTCTCTGGAGCCCGTGCACGCGCTCGTCACAGAAGACAGCGAAGAAATCAGGTGCTTTTGAGTGCCTTTATCGTCAGTCGCAGCGCTATCTTCAGCATCGGGCCCCGGCGCTGCTACAAAAGGAAGCCTACCTCGACTGCGCGCCTCACTTGGCAGTGGCGACGACGCTTGGAAGAAGGCCTAACCACTGCTGTTTTTTTGCCGCAGGTTAGTGCTCTGTCTGCTTAACTATTGGGTCACAATTAGTTACATTGCGGATCGTCGCTACTGCCAAGTAGTCGGACATGCTTGCATGTCTTTTGTCGGCCCTGTTGTATTGGTCACGGTTACGAGTTTGGTTTTTCTTGAAAAAGCATGGCGAAGGATCTTGCTAAACTAAGGGATGACATGAAAGCTGAGTATTTGACACTGAAGGAAGATATAAAGCAGGAACTTAAGACATTCAAACAGACACAAGAACGTGAACTACAGGTGGAGATTCGAGAACTCCGCACTGAGCAGCGTACCCAGGCTCAAAGTCTAGAGTATGCTCACAAGGAAACTGAAGATTTAAAGGCGAAATTGAGTGCAGAGCAAGCGAAGAATACAAAACTGGAAAGTGAAAACCGAGAACTTCAGGCAAGGAACATGACACTGGAGGCAACAACGACTGACTTCGAAAAACGGCTCATTCAAATGGAGCAGTACTCTCGTAACGCAAATCTTGAAATTCAGGGCGTCCCTAAAGCAGAGAACGAAAACGTCACTGAAATCGTGTCAACCCTCGGAATGGCAATCAGTGAAACCATCACAGAAGCTGACATCGTTGCCTCCCACCGCGTTCCTACCTGCAACCCTGAGAAATCTAGCATAGTTGGTTAGTTTAAATCCCGAACGAAGCGCGACAGTGCTTTGAAGAAAGCAAGGAAGTTGAGGCTCACTAACAAGGACATAGGAATAGACAACGCCAGCCCAGTGTAAGTGAATGAGCATCTTTGCCCTGCGCAAAAAAAAAAAAAACTTCTAGGCATGGCCGTGAAGCGGAAGTACGAGTGTAATTGGAAGTCGGTCTGGACCTTTAACTGTAAAATCTTCGCAAGAGAAAACGGCAGCTCTGATGCTGTGCACATTTCTTGCGAAAGGGACCTCGGAAAAATACCCAGCACGCAAAGCGATCACTCGGCTGCTCCGCGGAGTACTTCCGCAGTAGTACAGGGAGTGATAAGCCCCTAACGCCTGCAATCTAGCGCGCGTCCCGCTTACAAGCTATCCGCTTGAAATGAAATACCACGATTTTGATTTACCCCATGATATTAAACTTTCTAGTTTAAGAAGAACACATGTACCGGTTTCGAATTTTACGTGCATTTTATTTTAGTTCCGATTCTTTTAAACATTTTTTGACGACCATGGCTTCCCTTAAGCATAGAACAAACACGTTGTGTACGCGGAATAGTAATATCTGGTCCATACCTAAATTTTGTAATTAATATAAATTGCAGTCACTGCAGCACAACTTGCCATACATTCTCAATGAATATAAACATATAACAAATTACAAACTTAAAGAACTCAGGAAATATTTTTCTAATTTATAACCATTTTTCTACAGTATTTGGCTAGCGATAATCTAATACGTTGCACATTGCGTTCTGCGTGAAGTATTAGCGTTAATTTTGTTTGCTGCCAATCTTTAGAGTTTGTGCAATTTCAGTTTGAGGAATTCGATGTGAAATTCCTTTTGTGCTTGTATATACTGGTACCCTCGTTTACGTAGAACTATGTATTCCTGTGTATTTAGTTGCTCGTTGTGTAATTAGAATTTTTTGGTTTCATTTCTTGTGTGTGTTCAGTGCTCGTTGCCAATGTGCCCGTTGCCAAACTCAGGGGCAAGGACTTTGTCAAACTGCTGCATGGTGGCTTTTTGTTCTTGCCCTAGCACTCGTGTTGTTCTTTGTTAAGAATGCTGAATAAATGAATTGAATTGAATAGAACGAACAGCAGCCTGGTAGTCAAGATGGCAGCTGGAATACCTAGCAGTATTACGAAGCGCAAAATTGAAGACGTCGGCTAAAAACAATTAAGGAAGGGGACATTGTTTTATTATAGGACAAGTCACATCTAGCCCATTGCAAGCTGTGTAAAGTGTAGGATATTTCCTGGGAGGGGCGGGTTCGTCCGGGCATGTTTGCTAAAGACACCTGACAGGCAGTTGATCAGAAGACGGGTGGCGCTTTTGTACTCCATTGAGTTTTGCTACAATTGAATCCCGCGGGCGGGAAGATGAAGGAAACCAGGGAGAAGCAGCGAGAATGAAGATGTGAAGAGGAAGAAAGAAGTCACCTCCTGTCTAATTTTGTTGTTATCATCATCCCGTTTTATTATAAAAAAGGTTCTCCTCTTAAAGTCATTACGGCCTGTGCGATTTCTTCGTCTCACTCAGTTGTTTTGATACGGTTCCGTCTTCACATAGTGTCTTTACGCAGCGGTTTACTTCACCTTCAAACACACACAAAAAGTCTTGCCATTGCTCCGCAGCTTGCAGAGAAAATTAGACTGGTGCGTTATACTCGCCTTTGGAAATATTATTACTTGGCAGCAGGGGAAATAGGAGGAACCATGGAGGATGTGGATGTTGTATCTACATCATTCGCAAGACCGCCATAGGAAGCCCACTCAAGGTACGCACCAGCTGCTTCGTTGGATTCACCATCTTTTAGGTCATGACTTGTGAGGCACTGTCCACATACAATTTTTGTAGCAGTGTTATGGGCGACAGAAGAGTACGAGTAAGCAAGACACAACACCGCATAATCCAGCCTTTATTGCAACATCACATCACTTTTCCAATTGATTACCGTATGTAGTAACAGCAGTAACAATACAAATTACACATCGACGTAACAAAGTTTCACCTTCAAAATGGAAGAGGTCGGTGAGTTCACATCATGTGAACAGTTAGACAGTGAGGCCACTTGCCGTCAGACTTCGGTGACGCATATCGTGCGTAACATGTCGTGGTAAAAATACTTTACTGGACGACTGCGGAAGGGAGCTTAGGGAGGATGTTGACAACCCACTTACTCAAAGTACATTGCTCGGTGATACGAAGGCACGGCACTAACAAATGTTTCAGGATTTTATCGCATCTTAAGGTAGTGGAACATGGAACATCAAACAACTGAGGTCACCATCTACAGTGTTCCTACGTTTGTTTTGCTCCCGGAAGGTAGGTTTTCCCGACCAACATGATGACCCCTAAACTTAATTTGAATCGATACGATGGTCCTGCACGAAATGTATCCTATGCCTCCATTGTGTGTTTTCCATCAAAGCTCCAGTTTTGTTTTCACCAAACACGATGCTTGTAGTCTGTTAAGTCCAACTTCGATTAAGATAAAGACATCAAATTTTCACGTCTCTTTTATGTACGGTTTAGGAAACTTCGGTTTTTGTTGGTTGTTGGATGTTGAGAGACGGTGCATGCTTTGTAAAAAGGGCCAATATTTTGAAGTATCAAAAACCTTGGACGCGCGTTGAATGACCAAGTGCGGTTCTAGATATAGTCGAAAGAAAGTATAAAAGCTACTTTTCTGCAGTTTTGAAATCTCTCTAAAAAATTAAGAACTATCCCCCGTGCTTACATTTTCAGAGGATATTACACCTTGCTAAATCGTTTAATGCAACGCACAACTTCCCTTTTCATTCGTACGTGGCGCGTCTCTCTTAAGAATTGGGAATAACGCGGTCACCCTACAAACTCATGACGTCCACAGAAGTTGCGGCTTCTTTCTGTGGCCTAAGTGTGGTTTTTCAAAACTCCGCTAGCCTATCCTAGCATCGAAAGCCCCTTAAGTCTGTCGCCATGAAATGTCAGATTGTGACCTTCGGCGCCGGCTGGCTGAACGTCCGGAGACACCCATCTCAATGGTTTGGCAAATTCGGTCATTTTGGGTTATGCAGCAGTAGACGGATATGTCCAGGTATTTTTTTTTTTGAGGGAAGGAAGTGTTGACTGGAAAGAAGTGTTGACTGAATGACTATTGCCATCTGTCATTACGTTACCCTCGGTTTTTAGAATTTCAACTTAAACAATAATAGAAAATCAACACAGAATTTCTTATTGAGCACGCTATCTTATAATAGATCCATCCACCGCAGCAAGGTACATACTTTGATGGTCTAGTGAGCGCTCAGACATTGTAAAAGAGAATTTTATAACCTTAGCATCCTTCGATGAAATTTGGTTAAGTAGTGGCTGGGACATATTATACTGGAGAAAAAAGTGGGGCGTTTTATTGAAGTGTAAGCACAGCTCCTCGTATTCAGGGGAGCAGGATGACTAACAGGGCGTTGCCAATTACTCGGCACGGAGACTGCTGTGCCGACGAGCGAGGCGCGCGCCCCGAATATCTGACCAGCAGCGTAGCAGTGTCCCTGCCGTTGAAGCCCCCTGCAGGGTGATAAGAGTGAGCCGCCCCCATTCACGAGCATTTGTCCACCATTTTGGCGTAATGTTGGCCTGCCGACTTCTTCGGCCTAGCTTCTACGGCTCTCTCCTCCGGTGCCGCTATCATAAGCGCGCATCAAGTGAAATGCTCGGTGGCTACACAGGATGCCAGGCTTGACATCTAACAGCTGTAACCATATTTGTAATCCATACAATGTGCAACATTTTCCCACTACACCAAGTTCTGTTTCTCTAACCGACCTGGATACCCCTGCCAAGACACCCATTCGTTTAAGGAACAAAACTAAGTAACTTTACGTTACTTAAAGAGTTTAACTCAAGTCGGTAACAAACCTGTTTTCACCTTTCTAACAACCTGTACCTTGATGCAGCAGATGAAGGCTGTACAGGCCGCTGTGCCGTGCTTAACGGTAAGTATTTGATAGGACTGATGGGCCCAAAGTGCTTCGAAATTTGTATGAAAACTAGTTTTGCGCTGTATTGCCAATAGTGTGACAAATGGCCCACAGCATTACGTTTGCACAATATCTACTCGAAATTCCCACTCTTCCTTTAATTAAGCTTCCAAAGCCTTACATAATGGCCACAGTCGGTAGTTATTCTACTAGCGTGCAGGGTAAGAAGTGCGGAGACTAGATATCTTGTGCGGACATGCGAAACAAGTAGCACAAACATTGAAAACGTACGCTTTACAGGAACCGCCCAAATACATAGAAGGCGAAGTTTCGCACTAAACACACTCTCACCAAGGAGTACAATACGAAATAAGGGCCGGTTTGTACGTTAGGTCAGCGGTACCTTTGAACATTCACCCGCATGCCTTGCCTGCGTGTGCTTGCTACGAGCAACTGCTATCAACATCGCTGGGGGCCCATACATAATAAACATACCTTGAGAACTGTGCATAGCCTTGATCTCACTGCCGCTCGCCGGGGCCGAACTCGAAGGCCGTAAAAGCGGCCGCAATAAGTGAAGTTGGGAGGCCGGCAGTACTTTCTTTTCGATATCTTACACTTGTGCGAACGCACCTACCACGTTCTTGTAAATAGCTCGCTATTCCATAGTTGTGCCACTGTAGATTGTGCGTACATTTATTTGTCAGGTGATTGCCAACTCTGGCGTGGGTCTTCAGACAAGCCGTTATGACTCCGTAAGGTCGGATTCTTGCATTGGCTGGTGAGATTCGGTCAGATCCCAGGGCCTCGTCGATAGTCACTGTGCCCGTGATGACACTTGTCATCAGACCTCTTTCCCTCACACTTGTCGCGGTTTTACACCGGTGGACATTTTGTTTGGATTGTGCGTGCGTTATTTAAATTGATCGTTGAGTTGCCTAAATGACTCCAAGCTGTTCCCGACGCAATATATACAATGCCTGGATTATACATTGGGTGGACAAAGGTTTGAAACTGCCATAATTTAATCTACGCATTGCGAAACAACTCTTTTACTGAGTGTTCTGATTTTCTGTTACAATTTTTATGTAAGAATCAATACGCAGAAAAGGCATTTTCGAAGAAGCTAGGCCAGTTTGTTTGCGTGCATCTCAGGAACAGCGAACACATTCAGTTGGTATAACCGATAATCGCGGCGGATTTTGATAGCAGTTTCGTGTGACATTTCCAGAAGCAAATTTACTAAAATGCCTGAAACAAATAGTAGAAAGTTCGTTTTTAAAACTTCTGCACGCGTTATTTGTGCGATGTAAATTAAGCCAGTTGCGGCTGCAAACATGCGCGAGGGAATCGTCAAGGATTTCTACTGACGCCGACGCAGGTTGCTGTAGCCTATGCCTGTCAGGAACAGGAGGCGGAAAGGCGACACTACCCAGCTTCCTGGTGGTGAGAGGAAGGGTTTCAATGTTCCACTGCGGTACCTCAAGGTGCTTGGCCTGTTGTGAGGCAGGCAAAGCGCCGCGGCTTCATGGACTCCATGCGAATTCGAAAATCGCACTAGCAGGGTGGCGCGGCGTGAAAGCCTGTTCTGTGGCGCTGTTACACCTCGTAAAAACGTGGCGTCAACCAGGGGCCTTCGTTTGTGAAATGAATGAACCCTTAGCGTAGTCCGCTAACCCATCCAACGTGGGAAAAATGTTCAAAAAACTTGCTGGCAGCCCCCCGAGTGCAGATGAGTAACGCGGCATTCGTGTGACACGTTCGCCTTGTTTGAGGCGTCAACATTACGCGCGAGTGCGTCCGCAAGCGTGCAGCTGTCCCCACCGACAATACGGGCTCGCTCCCCAAAAAAGGCAGCACTGACCGCGGCCACGTGGCCGCATCACCGCGGCTAGCTCCTCGCGCTGTCCTTTCGGCGTCCCGCTCTGTCTGTGCAGTCACTGGCAACCGATTCCAGGTTGTCCTCCTCGTCCGCATCGTCACCGTAGTCGTTCACCAGGTCCGGAATGAAGCTCGGCTCGGCGAAGAAGCTCACCGACCCCGAGCGGGGGGAGGCGGAGCGGGGCGAAGGCGAGGAGCGCGCCGGGGAGGTGGAGCGCGGACTGGGCAGCACCCCGGGCGGCAGGTGCAAGATGGCGGCGGCGGCGCCGAAGCGGACGCGGCTGCTGCGCCGCGACCCGCCGGCCACGCAGGCCTCGGCCAGGCCGCTGGTGAAGTCGTCGTCACCAGACGACGAAGAAGAGGAGGAGGAGGGCGCCGCGCCCGTGGTGCGATGGTCTTCCTCGATGTTGTTGGGCTGCCTCGAGCTCGTGTCCCCCGAGGACGAGTCCCGCGAGAAGAAGGACGGCCTCTCGCCCGCGCCGGGCACCTCCAGGCGGGCCGCCCGCAACCTGGGGTGGTGGGTCAAACGTCTCAACGCGAACGCAGCACACAACGCACAGCTCAAGAAGAGTAAATCATACGAATGACATTGAATAGCACAATAGCAGTGTTCACTGGGTGCCATACAGGTTCTTTCAGCGTTATGATATTAAAAACAACGGCCGTAATTGCACACTGCTGAGTGCAATAGAGACGTATTGGATCAAAGCGCCACGCGAGGAGCAAGGTTTATTCACGGTGTACCGCAGCGTTTTACCCTACCGCTGTTAACAGTTCACAGCAGGCATGATAAGACACATAGTGGAAACAACGTTCCGCACTCCAAACCTTCAGCGCTAGTTCCTTAGATTTCCTTGGAATGGCGGAGCAATTCTTGGGCAAACACAGGGTGGGTTCACAGGCTTGAACAACAGTATTAGGCTCCGCTGAGTGAGCTTTAGAACTTCGGAATGGGGTTTAACATATTGGAAACAATTTCTGCGTCGTAAAGGCAAGCTTGATCCACAATACGCCCACTTTTTTCTTTCTCTTCTGGTTTTGGAGTTTTTATCCTGATATAGTGTCGCTTCTAGCTACAGACCACCTATATATTTTGTAACGGCAGTCATTCCTATCGGCTTTTAGCGCCACTATAAACATGATAAGGGCAGCACCACCATCTTCAACGGCATCCAGCCATGCGATCATCATCAGCCGTGAGTGGCTGCGAGCGCGAACTGTGCTACGCGGCAGATGAAAGTTGAAAGTTTATTGCGACAACATGTACAGGAATGGCTATACAGTTGTCGAGGGGGACGGTCAAAAAGGCTACAGGAAAAAAAAGCCTGAGAAGGTGACGTCCACCTCCCCCCTCCCGTTTTGGCACGACTCTGCGGGAAATGGCACGTAATTTGTGACAATAAAAATTACAGAAGAATGCACACAATTAACAACTAGAAAATCAGCATTCAGTTTTCAGAAACACACAATAATTACAATGAAAATTCCACTAGGAAATAACATACACGTCAGCTCTCAGATTTCAGGAAACAATAAGTAGAATTCAAGAATTCACAGCAAGAAAGAACAAAAAACAGTTCTCAGTTTTCATAAACAAACAATAATTACAGTACCAGATTTCATAGAGCGGAAAAAAATTACCTCTAAGTTTCTAAAAGAAACAAAAAGTTAAAGTACACGTTTTTTCATGTAATTCCAAAAGGTACATGTCTAATTTCTTTGAAATCCTTGTTCAGATTTAGCATTTTGTGCCATGGTTAAAATTTCGGGGTGACTGTTTAAAACGTTGGGAACCTGGTATCTGACGGCCGAACTAATCAATCGTCCGGACACCTGACTGGACCGCTGTAGTGGGGCCACTAGTTCCGTTTGATCAAATCACTTGAATGCTAACGTGCAGTTAACACATTGAAAATTATGTTTTTAGTGCTGGCCCATGTGACGTCACTCGCGCCGGTAAAACGTCACTGTGGCGCGAAATTTCAAAGTTCTTAAGTATTTCTGGGTTTTTTATCCGTTAAAAAACGTCTTTCGTGGCCGGAATGGAGCTGATTGAGGTGCTGAAGCCTAGCTCTTTCAGGTTAACCAAAGGTGTATTCTGTCCTTTCAAGTTAACCAAAGGTGTATTTTGTCCTTTCAAGTTAACCAAAGGTGTATTTTGTCCTTTCAAGTTAACCAAAGGTGTATTTTGTCCTTTCAAGTTAACCAAAGGTGTATTTTGTCCTTTCAAGTTAACCAAAGGTGTATTTTGTCCTTTCAAGTTAACCAAAGGTGTATTTCGTCTTCATGGACCCTTTTTTTTTCGCCAGCTTTTCCACTATTGCCAACCGTCAATGCGGCCGCGAAGCCGCAAGAATAACAAGATTGTGTGGCTGGAGCTTACAAGCGGCATGTGCGCTACCTACACAACTGCATTCGGTAAGCACTGTGTATCAGAGCCGGTTGGTGCACGTGACTGCTACGACTTACACCGCCACTTATACTTTGACTCAGCTACAATGAACGAGTTTCTGTGGAAAAAGTGCTTTCCGTCGCTTTGCGCCTGACCTGAAAGGGGGACGTGCATAGGCAAACAGATTTACCTTAAGCTGTCGATAATATCGTGCGCTGAGGACTAACTTTGGCGTTGGACCAATAGAGATGCCTGCGGGAGTGCTCACGCTACTGATAAAAGTAGCCGATAGAATCGATTCTTGCATCAGCGCTGCTCCTGTCTGTTATCTCCCTTTACTGACCTCTCTACGCGCTGTTTCAATATTACCGAATGGCTGTGAACGCAACTAAACTACAAAAATTTTTTAGTGTAGCGCTTTTACTACCCTTACTTGATCTCGCTTATCCGATTCCGTTCTTTAGGTACGCGTGGCCTTTTGAATGTGAGGCGCATAAAACTTTTTTGCGCGTTACTGGCGCACTTCTGTACATATGAAAACTTTTCTTATGCCGTAGGGCAATCTCTCGCAAAACAAGGCGTGCAGTGTAACTTGTGGTGGTCGCTACACTGCTACTGCCTCATGTTCCTCAGACCCTTTCTACGAGCAAGTGGGTACTTGCGGGCGGATGTATATAATACAGACGAGCGTAAAAATTAGAAGCCATTTCACTCTCTGAAGGTGGATGACGAAGGAAGCTGTATAGAATACATGTACCACGCGTGGTTAGAGATGGCATGCGTATTTATTTTTCTCATAATTTCGTAACTTAGGCAGCGCTCGTCGCTTTCTAATTTTTTTATTAAAATTCTGAAGGGCTAGAGCTTTATTTAAGCAGACAAATAGGGGGTTGTCCTCTTCGCTGCCGTATAAGCGAATTGATTGAAAGCAGAAGCGGATTTTGTGAAGATTACAGAGACAGTTATGGTAAATAACTAAAACTCGCTGTAATGAGAGAGTAGTCTTATAGTTATTTGTCACAGTTATTGTTAAGAAAAGTTTTGACAAAACAGCAGTTACAGCTGCTTTCGGTTCAGCATTCTATATGAAGTAAGCTTCCCTTCCAGCCGTTCTGCACAGGAACATGAAAAATGCAAGAGACCCTAGCCTTATAAAACTTCCCTTTAAAATCTTCGGTGTTTAAGAACAGGCTACGTATTTTCGTTCGAAATCATGTACACCTCAAACGCGCCAGCAGGGTTTCTTAATTTTAAAAGAAACTCGCTGCGCCCGCAGCTCGCTGCGGTGAGAAACACGTCGGTGAAACGAAGTACCGCGAAGCACAAGAACGGTGCCGCCAGGCGCAACGCGGCGGGGATGGATAGCGGCGGAAATCCCCGCATACCAAACAGGCTTTAGGAGGGAAATTTCAGGAATTCCGGCCTTCGTAGACCTGTTCGGAAAAAAAAGTTATTGGCACAATCAGACTCTCCAGGCAGAGGGATTTGGGAAGAGCCATGGGAAGTCTGTCATTCAGTCGGCCGATGGGCCTGTTGTTCCTCGTAATTGTCCTTTTTAGCATAAATTGATTTTCAGCGAGGCGTCTGTGCTAAATTGGTTGTTCAGTGTTTCTTCACCCACTGCTTTGAGCGGGCAGAATAGAGGGAACGGAGGGAAGGACTTTGTCCTGAGAGAATTGACGTCAGCAATAGAGGACAAAAAGCTGCGTACGCGCACGCACGTCTATGGCGCGAAGAGGTTATGAGGACCCAGATCAATTCACGCGTGCCCTCCGCAAGCACCTTCGACTGCACTGGGAAACATACGATTGCATTTTTGCACAGGAAATGATAGTGCCAGAGCCAGAACAAGCGAACGTGACCTGAAATTCGCCCAATGTCAACAAGCCATAGGAAAGTGTGGGCAATATATTGAACCTTCTTAACTAAGTTGTGTACCAAAGAAATACATACCTGGGTACTTCTCGAATAAGTGACATTGCAAATAGGCCAATGAAGCGGAGAAGAACCTTTTCAATTTCAACCGTTGAGTATGCCGTCAATTACGACTGCCTTGATCTAGGTTGGAATTCGTTTTTCCAGTCAGTTTTTTTTTGTCGTTGCTTTTCGGGCGCATGCTTTGCGGACGCACGCGTGCTTTCAAATTGCTGAGAGCAGTCGTTCCTCCCATCTTCAGCCCGGAGAGAGTCATCTGAGGCTCCAGCTATGAGCCGTTGGACATGGAAGAGTAATTAGAACAAACACCGTGCAATCCGTACTGTTTATCCGATGAATTACCGAGGTCAGATTTGGGCGAGGGTGAGCTCTACGCGGCAAGGCATTTCTCGCTACTGTTGCAGTGCTTCTGAGCTGATAAAATATGCACACCGCTTCATGGGCACCTCATCCTTCTGTGTGGCAGGTAATGCTTGATTTGGCGGCCTTCAGGTGCGAAAGAGAGAAAGAGAGTGACGGCGTACCCTCCTCCCCGAATCCTTCGGAGGTGTTCCTTGCGTCGCAGCCTGAGCGCCCGGTATCGCAGAGCGCATATCAGCGCCAGGGCGATGACCGGGAACGAGACCACTGAAGACAGCATCGGGATGAGCACCGGCGTGGGGTCCAGGGACACTGCGGCAATGGAGGGAACAGGCGAGAACGAATCAGGGCACCAATACGGGTTGTTTTTCCTGACCTCCCGACCAGATTATGTGGGTCCGGACTGCACAAAACAATACTTGCTGGTTCTCTACACTACAAAAAATCAACACCCAACGAACAGTCACGTGGGTATTCAGCTCAAATTCACCCGCACCCTTTGTGGTTCTTCGGAGCAAAACCAAATTATCCAGTACACAACATTTAGTTGCCTGGGAAAGAATCTTCAGTTAGGCCGTGGTTGGAAATACCACTGAAAAATTATCGGGCTGTGTATACCTGCTTGTGCACTTTAAATACGAAAGCTTATTTATAGCTTCCTCCGTCCAAAGACATCAAATACTTCCTCAAGGCTATATCGTACTTAGGTCTCTCGTTTTTCTGTCTTGGCTATGTACCTCCTCACTACACTATTGGCCGCCCGTGCTTAGGCCTTATTTTGCTACTTAGATGGTCAAGCCGTCTCCGGTACAAAAGAATAAAGGAAGCTTACACTAAAACACAAGACTGGAAAGTAGCGAAGCTGTACGCAACCTTCAAGGCTGTCACGACGGTTTAAGTCCAGGGTTGCAGCCGATTTTCCTCTTCTTCGCTGTTGCAACGACCTTTACTCCATTGTTGTGGCTATAAGTGTGACTCATTTTTTTCCAAGTGATAATAATTTGACATCACCTTGGAGGGGCGGACGCTACGACGTGCCTTGCTCGTTCCGAGCAGCTTCTGTAGCGTTTACGGCGAACGCTGCAGTTTTATACGAGGGCTCGGCATTTTCTTCGTTTTTTTAGTTGTCGGGCGACCGCCTCGAGGCACGCGCTCGCGTGCGCTCGGTATTTTCTTGGTATTTTTAATGGCGGGTACGAAACTGTAACGATTTGCTAGACAGCTTTGCTGGCAAAAGTGGGCGCAAATTTGACGTGGAACCATTTTCCATCTCGAGACACGGTGCGAACTACTTGGGCAGACAGACTGGCCTCACTTCAGGTTACTACGCTTCGAGAACAAGTGTTTTCCGTGGCTCAAGTTAACCTGTCCTCCTCAGGATCCATTACGTGCCTCTTCTCCCCACTCGCTGCCTCGTAAACGATGCACAAAATAGGCGCAGCTTAGTCGGCCACAACCGTTCGGACAGCCGTAACGTCGAGGTAGCTTGTACGCCTCACAGCGCGAGGAGACGGGTTGCAGTCACAACCAGATTAAAACGTAGCCGTTTAAATTCCGTGCAACCAATTCACTTGGTCACAAGAACCGTCCCAGATACTTGCTTTCAGTACAAGCTTTCCTCACTAACATCTAGTGCTTGCGCCACCGGCCATTTTCCTTGTCATCCGACAATAACAACTCAGGCTTTTTCGGCTCTTGAGGCACACTACGCTGCGGCATTATTAAGCTATCGGTATGAAAGTTATTAAGTATTAAGCTATCATTATTAAGCTTCCGCATTGTTACGCTATTAAGCTTATTAGGCCATAATATTATCTAAATGGCCATAGGAGTAGCCCCCAAGAGAACAGAGGTGAAGATTTCTACGCGTCCGCAGGACTCCAGGTAGCGTAATAAGAGCCCATACTTGCGCACGAAACGCAAGAGAGACCGTCACGACTGACGTCCCCGTCCATCTCTTTTATGTTTTGTGAGTAAATATGCGCTGACCGTGATTCTGAATACTGCCCGACAGCAACTTTTATCAAGGAAACGGCACGGATTTCTTCAGTAGGCCTCTCCGCCGTGTCGCGTTTCCGGATGTAATGACAAAACTCTTTTCCTCCAGATTGCCTATAAAAGTATGCAATACGAAGGTCTATTATTTTTTGTTTATTTCGTGCGTAAACATAAAGTCTGCACACAAGAATTGCGCTCTGAGTGGCACTCTCTTGAGAAATATAAGAACTACTAAACAGACAAAACTTTCGAGGTGAGGGCCTCGTTTCATTCTAGAATGTAATTACACAACACATAAAAATGTTGGACGCAGTTTGACGCAAAGAAGCCCAGAACACTCAAACAAATGCATCGGAGGAATTTCGAAGTTTGGTAGCTGCAGCCCGTTATTGTAGTACGAAACATATTCAATCATAGCATTTTAAATGCGAAAGCACTGGTTAAAATCCGGCTTTAAAGGTACAGAAAAGGGCTGATATTCCAAAAAAAATAAAAGTCCGGTCAATGAAGGCTTTGAATGATGCCACATTTCTCTGGGTAGCTACCATAGACGAAGTAGTAACTGAGTTGAAAGAATCAGTACATTTTCATTTGAGGGATATTCGAACCTGGTTCTTGTGAAATGCGAGACAAGAACGGAACCGTTGGACTACCACAGCTCAGATGAATTACAGCTGTCCTAGTAAATAGGTTGTGGCCCTTGATTTAAAAACGTGTTTTGGTGAAAGGTTTTGCGACATACAGGAGTAACTTGGCCGTTCAGTAAGCGAAGTATTCATGAAATGACCAGCAAAGCACTTTTACGACAATCGTGCGAGACTGAAGTACTTGGAAAAAGGCTGTTTGCTACAGTTTTGCAGAGACAATTGAAAAACTTCCCCAAAGACGACCCCTTCTTGAAACTGAAGTCTGAAGAAGTTGTGGATTACCTGAGACGGACAGACAGCTCCGGTTTCAGCTTGTTTTCTATTGATGTGTACTGCCTATTGTACATCGTTCCTCGACACAAGGTTTTGCTATAACAGAAGCGGCTTATGGGAATACGAAATTCGAAAATGGAGTAGGCATTCCCTTCATTAAGTTCTTGCGTCTTCTTAAGGTGTATGTGGACTGCTTGTACATTGTTCACCAAATGTCTTTTTTCTCGCAGAAATAAGGTGTGCCAATTGTTTTATGCATCGCAAGATTTATTCTCATTCGGGCCCCGAACTCTTCCAGTCGAGGCTCAGGATGAGCTTCCTGCTGGTACCAGTTGACTACCCGCTGTCGAAGATGCAGAACTTCGAAGGACTCAGCCAACTTTTCGTCAAGTAGAACACGGCGGTACCTTGAAGCGCTTTGGTAGAACGGCTCTGCAACATTCGCAAGAAAGTGTTGACAGAAAAAAACGAGTTCGTCTGTACGTTTTCAACATCGAGATGCAAGTCTTGCTGAGTTCAAGCAATGAATGCTATTAAGTAGTAGTACGTTTGTGTTTATTAGTGCAAGGGTGTCTACGACAAAAGAGCGCCAAGAGTCTATTAGGTGGTCCTTCACTGTAAGGTTCGTGCCTAAAGTAACGCTACTGAGTTGCTTATATGTATTCTGGATATCGTTTCCCGCTCATACTGTAATATTGAATCATGATTCAGTAAACGCTTCTATATAGTTCATTTTGATACGGTAACTTGTGCGAGAATATTGTGTTCGTGCGTGTGAGTAACTTTGTATTTCCACATCTGAAGCGCACAGTCTCCTGACTGCGCATTTCAAGACCGAAGTGGAAAGTGCCATATGGGTTGCACTTGCGTTAGACGAGTACCTAAGTTACAGTTAGACATGTCTAGAGCAAGGTGCTCTCTGAAAAAATTCATCGAGGAGTGTTTCTTTGGTTTCGTTTTGTCTCCAGATAATCCGCTGCGGGCAGTGTTCATATTCCTATAATATACGCAGTTCGATGTTATCTCTAAATTTCTCCCTTTTTTCGCCTCAAGATTATGCGGCATTATATGTTAATTAAAAAAATCAAATGTAACGTGAATGTACGACGCGTTCTAATGTTCGAAGGGAAACTGGAACGCGTTATTTTCGCATTAAAAGTACTTGTAAGGAAGGTGGAACGAGCTTTCATTCCTGTTTTTGAGGAAAGTGTACAACACTGGCTTCTTGTGACAAATTGAGAAACACAGGGGGCTGAATAACACGTCGCATCGGGACGTACAATGAGCGTCAGCTCAACAATGATCACTATTGATCACCTTGTGTGCATCAGTGTCTTGTTTTTTCTGGTACTACAATATCGGTACCAATCAAAGAAAAGTAAATGTTTTGCTGTCGAAAAGCATTATGTTACAATATTTATTGCTTTGGCACGGACCGGCTGCGTTCACACAGTTGTTAGAGAGTTTTAGCCCTCCGCATGCTCCATCTGTTCCGTTGGTACCCTCTCGACCGGAACCCGACTGCGCATTTGCGCGTTCGTTCCGGTAGGGTGGATTAGTTCCCCGGGCAGGTCCTCGCCAAGTCCGCACATTTGTTTGGGGGGTGGCGGGTGGAGGTGAACACGGTACGATCGGAACGAACATGCGGAGTGCTAAAACTCTCTATTGTCGCGGGCCGAGCCAGGCCGGCTTGCTAATATTGTTACGTGGCGGCAGGACAAATGGCGATGACGATGGTTGATGGGAAAGTGATGTATATACAAATAGATGTGGTTGGCGCATTTACAGTATGTGCGTGGGGCCCACGACAGAACTTGCGCAAGCTGGCGCCAGCCACTTAGGCGTCGTTGTCGTTCTTGGGTCAAGGAACTTTGGGGCATCGCCCACCAGATAGCGTAACAATGTTTTGTGTCTGACCTGGCCGGGACTGCTGTTATATTCACCGGCCCGGGCCAAACCACAGCCGGAATTTCTTCCCCGTCCACAGCTCTAGTGAGGGTACCTTTCAGAGAAGGAAGCGAGCGTCTTGGATTGGGGAAGAAGCAAGGGAGGAAGGTATCACAGTCCAAACCAAGAATTAAAGAGCCTTGTTTAGAAGGTGATCATTAAAACGCGAAGCATTATGCATACAAACTAAGTCAAATAAAGTCCAAAATCCACACTCCCTAAGTCCAGAATTTAAACTGCCGAAGTCTACTTCAATTCAGCCGAAGTCCAAAGCCAACGCCCGCGCAACGAACCCAAAAGAAATGCTCAACCCCCTCATAACGCGACGGATGCAGGTTAGATTATGACCACGGGAAGAGCTTTATTTCTTGTTTCATCATCATGTGCCTCTCATTTCGTAAAGTTGGCGTTCCTGCACTGCGTTATTGTTACAACACCGCCATCACTGAGACGAAAAGACCAAGTCACAGCTGGCCGACCGCCAGGAAAACCCACCGGTTGGCGAGAGACTAGAAGTAAATAACTGGGTAGAAGAGCGAAAAAAGAAAGATTGGTGGCAAAGTATGCTCTTTGGCAGCGGAGGACTTGAGCGACTGGAGAGCTAGAGAAGGGGCCTTCGTCCTGCATTGCACATGGAGAGGCTGGTGATCATGAGGATGAAAAAAGCAAAACATGCAGTAGAAACCACCAAAGTAGAGAGCGAGGGCAGCTTGACTGCTACCTATTTTAATTTTAAATTGTTTACTCGGTTGTTAACCAAACACATCTATGCTAAATTAACACTTGCGTATCGATAACATTACGAGAATTGAGCTCACACATTGCTTGAACATATAAAAAGTACCAAGACGTGTTAAGCACTAAGTTCATAAAAATATGAACGAACAAACTTGCACTTGCAGTACTAGAACTTCAGGGCATACACTTGGGAATGCACACACTGCGTACGATGGCACAAGAGTACCCGTGTTTCCGTGCATGCATAAAGTTCCTTCATTACAGCTTCCCTTGGGGCAACTAGGCGATTATTTATTAATGGCTTGGGCAAAAAGAGTCCTTAGGGACGTGCAGCTAGCTAATGAGCAGCGACGGCGCACTTTGAGCTAGAAAAAGCGTCAGCAATGCGTCTGTGCTCGCGAAGCTGGAGTTCACTACCGGCGCACCCCGTGCATGCATCTTTTATTGCATCCGAAACACTTGGCTAATTTAGGTGTTCTGTCGAGTACTACCACCTGCATAATTTCGCTGACCTCCTAAAACGCTTTCCTCTGTTTTACAAACGCACTGTAGCAGCGGTTCTACACACCTGAGCAATCGATGAAGGGAAGCAGAATCAGTAAAGACTTTTTTCTCCCGAAGACACCCTATCTGGGTTATGCAGATGACTACATGATCACTTCAGTGCGACAGGGCTAGCTGTCCCACATGCGAAAAGGCAAAATTGAACCTTGATGTGTGCGAAGCCAGCCTCTACGAAATATTATTGAGCTAACAGGAAAGACAGGGTACATCTTCCTTGCTGGCAGAAGCGTTTCTAGATCTACGTTTTGCCGCTTAGTTCGGGTGTCTCTGCTCGCTGCTGTATGTGTCGTCTATGTGTAGTGTAAATGTAGTCCAGGTGGAGTAGGCATGCATGACAAAGGACCATGGGCTGATGAGGCAGCGAGCGCCGTGCAGCGGCGGTAGTTACGTCCAGAGACCGGCTGATCGTCAGCGCGTCCCTGAAGACAACAGACCCCGCAGTTGCCGAGGAAGTGGCCGTGGCCCTGGCACTCGCACAGCCATCCGTGGACACCGTGGTCACCGACTCAATGACAGCGTACGGAAGCTTCCGCAGGGGGGTAATCTCTTCCGCGGCCCGAGCCATTCTATCGAAGTGCAAGCCACCGGGAAGAGCCATAGAGCTCGTGTGGGTCCCGGCTCACTCGCGGGTAGCAGGCAACACCATCGCCGACTACCATGACCGAGAAATGTCAATCCGGGCCGAGAACGAGCCGGGAGAGCTACCGCACCCGGTTACCAGCTTTCGGGACATTACCCGGATGTACCAAGAGGAGAGGTGCAGACTGCCGGAACCGCACCCCAAACTGACTAGGCAGCAACAGACGATCCTGCGTCGAGCGCAGGCGGGATCGCTTGCGCATCCCGTACTGATGAACCGCATGTACCCTGCGGAACACGATACGCTCTGTCCGTTTTGCAAAAGAGAGAGGGGCACCCTGCCGCACATCTTGGCAGAATGTACAGAACTCAAGACCCCCCCTCCTTCCCTTCCCCACAACACCCCCAATCCCCAACCCCTTGAGCGATGGGAGACCTTGTTGACCAGCCCCGCCCTGCCGACTCAGCTCGCACTGACAGACAGGGGCCAGGAGCTGCTGGGAACATATGGGTCCCGTAACTAGGGAACCACCCCGTCTGGTGCCAGCGCGCACCACGGATTTCTTGGGCTCAGTAAAAGTTGATTCCTCCTCCTCGTGTTAAACCCGTGTAAAATATGACAATTGATTGTCATTTCACCTTCTTTAGCTTACAGCTCCATTTCGTTTAACTCACAAAACTTTACCTTGCGACTCGATAGCCTCGTTTAACTTCTACTTATAATATAGGCATGTGTGCTAGTCCATGAGTCAACCCGGAAAAAATTCTGTTGTGTGCGAATCTTTTCAGTAGTATCAAATGCATAACCACTTTCACACAAATATGGTGGCCTTGGTAAACACGAATAACCAATAAACAGCGAAAAAGAGCATCCAGTTGACGCGCCAATCTCGAATGCATTTCGTGAAATGACTTCATTTTTTCTGATTATGATAGTGCTCCTCAATCCTTCACTATGCATGCGTGAGCTGCAGAAGCATGAAAGGCTTCAATACACAAGCACACTATTTAACGAGAGAAAAGTAATGATGAACGATTGCAGGTAGCGGGCGCATGGCAAGAAACAGCGGCAAGCACATCCACATAATTTGTACGCGATTGTCCGGTTGCGCAAGCGGGAAGGTATTGTACTCTAAATGTCAGCAGGTGTCCAGCCCGTGTCACGTACACCCTTGCAAAGCTTTCGGAGACGCGGTTTCGGCCTCAATAACCACGTGTCGACCGAGGCAATCTGATCGACCCGCTGGTGGCCAGCTGCCGCGGACAGGAGTCGCCCAGAGCACGCAATGCGCCTGAGCAGCGGAGGCAGGCCTCAGAACGCAGCACTGCTCGGGAAGCCGCAATTAGTTACAACAAAAGCCACTCGGTTTGGCGGAGAGAGATAGGGGCGGAGAGGAGGTGGTCGCAACAAAGAGGACAGAGCAGCGCTGACTCTGATTAATTACCTGTCGCTGCCAGCAGCGCCACCTTTGTTGAACACTTGGCCTCAAGGGGAGAGAGGTCACTAACCACCAGGCGCCGCGGCGCCTGGCTCTAGATCAAAGCGGTCGCGCTGAAGGAGTCGCTGAGAATGGGGAACGCGCTAATGAGAACACGTCCAGACAAGCAATTGCGGCACGAAGGTGTTCAGCGGCGACACTTGTTGACACCGGTTTGCCCGCAAACTACGTGCTCTCGCCTTTGTTCTCTCTTAGGGCATTAGCACGAACTTATGAGCATACTCCAAATCAAAACAATGCACAAAGTCAACGAAATTTCTTTATTGGGTATTCGCTGCAGTGTTTTCCCGCAACCAAATTTAGCTGCTACGATGCTTTTTTTGTGTGGGCTCGTGCTTCTCTTGTCTGCAAAATATAAGACTTGTACGCTATCGACTTGTACTCTTGATACGCCATAAGAGTGCAATATTGTGTGCTGCAACGGCCATCCAGGGATAAGCTATCAACGCAGGGTTCACGTTTACAAAATTCTAATTTTAAATGTTTCACGTGTCCTAGGAGGAGCGCTGTAGTGGAGGGCTACGGATTAATTTCCAGCACCTGGGGAGTTTTACCGGATACACGTTCGCCTTCTCTCCTAACTGGAACCAAGGAGCATTCATTCTCTACCATGAATTTTTCGAGCTAATACATCTGACAACAATACCTTTCTTGAATGTTTAGGATTTCCACTGGATAAGTATTCCTGAAGTGCACGATGCATCCTTGTTTGCTTCACTGTACGGCTCATTTTATGCATAATCTTCATAATGCAGGCATTGAGTAGTCGTTGTCGATACGGAGTTTGTCATGTACAAGAAGTGGACATTTTGCTGGCATTTTAGCACACATATGTTCGCCAAAGTAACTTCCGTTTCAGGCGTGTGTATCCTCACTGATTGTTGTGAATATCAATCTAAAAGACGCTTGATGTTGAATACTGAAAATAATGATTGCTTTCGATTTGTTCTAGGCGCTAAGATATGTTCGCTGGTTTTTGGCTGGCCTCCTAAGCAATCATTTTAAGCAATTTGTAACCAGCTGACATCAATTTTAGTCATAAGCAGTTCACCAAGAGCCCTACTTTTTTTTATCCTACGCTGAATGTTCGGGGTTTGAAGAGCTAGAACCACAAGTAACTGTCATCTCGGTTCCAGTTGTAAGGTAAGTCAGATAATGAAATTTCAAAGACCATTAAGGCAAAATATAACTTCGTTAAATGTGAAAGAAGTAACCTTTCGTAACTCACTCATCTCCACTCCAGCCAACAAAGACGTTCATAAATGAAAAAAGAAACGCGAAACAAATATCAACGAAAAAAACTTTAAACTTCGCGCTTAACTTGATCAAATGATGCAATATGGGCTAGGAGTATAACCACGGTTATCAGTGGTTTAACTGCACGTTAGAATTGAAGTAATGCGAGCAAACGGAACTAAAAGCCCCGGTAAAATGGCCAAGTAACGTTTCTTGGTGGTGGCTTTGCCCGCGGCCACAAAGATTTTCTGTAGGCCGAGGGGGATCGCCGGAAAGTAGCTGCGGAATCGCCACTGCATCCTCTCTATTCAAGAATATCTGCGTTATTTGTTTATAATGTTTGCAATTAAATTTTCATGATTGTTGTCGGAACAAGGAAGTTTCTTTTGCTGAACGACACTTATATGCTGTCTTCATCGCCCCTTCAGGGTCTTGTGCACGTTGTGTAGTGTCTTGTTTAAGTTTAGCATTGTACTTTTTCGAAGGCTCGCTTTTCTTCAACTGTGCAGCCGCTAATCGCCTTGAATCGCTTTTTCCAGCTTGAACTTTACCTCTTAAATTCCTACCTGATTTTTCCCCGTGCATCCGAGATAAAATCAAAGATTGCATAAATGAAAGAAACATGAATAAAAGTGCGTAAACATCCAAGAAGCCGAAAGCAAGCGAGACCTGCAGATGGCGCTCTTTTCCAGTGGCTTCAAGAGTCCCTGAAGCGTAACTTTTCCCCGACAGATCGCGCTGGTCGCCGAAAGAAGGGCAAATAATTGGGCAAGTGACTGGGCCAGGCATTGGCTGCTGTGCGTGGATGGAAAGGGCTCGAATTAGTGGCTGGTGGTCTGCGTACTTTTGAAATACGACAAGAGAAGATCGTGCTCAGGGCGTCTCAAGGGAGGATATTCATGGAGCGCTGGCGTTCTGCACCTAGACAGCAGTAAAAATGTATGCGCGGGTGTTCTTAGGAGCCACATAAAGTGCCGAGTTTGTTGGAAGGGAACAACAAAAGAACGATGACATAATGAGAGAAAGAAGCCGCGGAAGAGAAGCGACGTGGCTTCAAACTGAGGCATCAGGGAAGGGTGGAAAGTGCAAAGAAACGGCGAGTTTTCAGTGCTCAAGATGCGCGCTGGGGAACGTGCACAGGTGTTTGGAAGGACTGGTATGATCAGTGCCAGCCATTACAGGAGTTTCCAACAGTTCTGCTTGTACAAACCTCTTGTTCATATGTCTTAACTGTTGGCCCAAAAGCTGAATCGAGGAACAAGGGAGCATCTTTTCGAAGCCTGTGTTTGGGTGCGTGACGGCACTTGACTGCGGTGGCCAGATGGCGTGACAGGGAGCTACCACGACAAGCCGGCCCCTGAAGTGCTCTGCACTTACAACTCAATGCCCTTCCACTGTGTAAACAAGTACAACCAGCGAGGCTGGGTGGAGTCCAAGGAGTGCATCAAATACAAGTCTGCCTGTATTTTGCGATTGAGCATGCTTCCTATCCCATTAGCTTAAAGGGACCCTGCAGCGCTTACCATCGGCTACTCGGGATGTATTTTGGGGCAAAGACTATTGCCCCAGCAATCTCCTCCCGCAAGAATTATGAACATTTGTTCACTATCACAGAAACTACGCGCGATGAGAAATCGCCCATAATTGTTCCCTTTCAACTCGACCGCGGAAAATCCGATGAAAGCTGCGCGCTCCCTCCCAAAGAGGGGTGCGGCTCGCGGCGTCTTCCACTGCGGCCTTCGATTATCACAGGCCGGGGAGTTTTCTTTTCTCCGAAACGTAGAGAGGTCTATTTCCGGTTTGGTGCCGCTAAAAAGCAGGCATGGCTGCCTGCTCGCAAGCGGCCGCCCGAGCTGGTAGGGCTTTTATGAAGCAATAAATGTTTGTTGTCGAGTGGTCTCATTGAAAGGGGAATATTGAGCTCGTCACTTAAGCTACACGCGCACTCAAAACACAAAAGAAACGTCAAAACTGCGCGTACAGGTTCAGGCATATAAGAGGTTGATACACAGCGCCGACGACGGCGGATCGTCACAGGAAATGCGATAAATGAGCCACCAAGCTGACCAGCGACAGCCAAAAACAGCCATGGCCTCAATGACGTCGTTTAGGTCATGCCAGGGGTGCATAATGAGAAAAACTGAAGACAGCGTGGTTGGTTTTTTCCGCGCCTTTCACAGCGATTTGCGCGCTCCCAGTATCACGTGCACGCGTAATATTTGGCTTAGGTTTTCCTGGCAATGTAATATCAACGTCACGCAGGTTTACTTGCACTGCTCAAAGAGTGTTGCAGGGTCCCTTTAATGAAAATTGGAAAGATTAGAGTTTTGTTTGAGCAGACAAACACGGGGCTATTCTCTTTCCTCCCGCGTCGTAGGCATCTTAGTCTATGTGTAACACGCCAAGCCGCTCGAACCCGGAGGACAGCAGTCAGGTCGGATCGGGAGAGGAGACGTGTACAACTAAATCTCCCACCAGCCCATTGGCCATGTAATTGCTGAAGGCAAAAATCTTGGCTGCACGCCCCTCTCCCTAAACCGTGCACGCATAAAGTAGCAACCAGGTGACGTGTGCGGGCTTACACGGAAAAGGCACCCGCCCAAACGTTGGTCCGGAAGCCCTTCAGGCTTAGCGGCCAAAACACAGGCTAAAACACTCCTCCAGCAGCTCTTGAAGAAGGAAACATAAAACACTGGGTGTGACAAATGTTCGTTGTAGGCCAATTTGGGCACGCAGACGATATGTATAGGACTTACCTACAGCTAGTTATGGCTCTCATTTTTAAGTAAGTGATCTTCATAGACGATAAGTGGAAAGCGAGGCTTATAACGCTTCGCTGTGCAAAATACAAACTGACCAGACCCGCACCGAACCACCGCCTTTCGTATCCGGAGCTGACGGGGCAATGGCAGACCCCTCAATGGCAGCCATTCTGCTCTGTGACCCTCTGGCTGTAAACATTCTAATTCTGTTGGACAGAACTGTAGTCAAGTATTTAACACTCCGCTGGAGCGATGGCGGACGGCCCTTTAACCAATTAGTTTTTATATAGGGGCCTTAGGGGTGAAGTACGGTGGGCTTCAGAGATAAGGCTGCATGGATCCAATACCAGTGATATCAAGTTTGGACACAGACTTCTTGTGACTAAGAAAGAAGTTAGAAAAGTACTAGAGAAACGTGCACTAATTCACGCAAGATTTAAACCGTAGCGGCTGGAGGATTTCTTTCTATGTAAGCACTAAAGTACACACCACCACGCTTTTCATTAGGTTTGAAATTGCTTATTTACATGTTCCGCCGTCGGTTTTTACTGTGGTAGTAGTAGTATTCATCGTCATATCCATTTATGTCGTCGTCTTCCTCGTGCGTGACTGCGGGCTCAGAGCGTTTTGTCATCACGCTGTCAAGCAAACTCAACTGCCGGGGTAGTAGTATCCGGTCTTCCTTTGGACAGGAACGCTGATGACATCCTCAACGACCTGATACACTTTAACCCCCATCTTCACACCCTCGATGCGCGCCGCATGGGCTCCTCCACACTCACACATGTTACCTTCCATGGGTCCAGGATTCCTTATTAGATACGCTCCCCATATGGTAACACTACCCTGCACTCCCCTAAAGAGCAAGACTGAAGCCTTCCTGCGCTGCTGGACCGTTGGACACCTGGCCGACGTATGCCCCTCACCTGCAGTCGACAATCGCTGCACCATATACGGCACTCAACCCTTCCCCTCAACACACTGGCCACCCTCGCTGCATAATTTTCTCCGGCCCTCACCCAACGGGCGACCCAGCTTGCCCAGAACGGTACCGAAGACTCCCGACTACCCGCCGCCGAATCATCAAGGACCGCGACAACGCAGCGTTTTCGGCCCCACAAGCAATCCCTTGTCTACGAAGACGGCTAACCTGACCAGCCGACATCCCCAGACAGACTCGGGAACCTATGTCCAGCGAGCCACCTTCATGCCGGCTACAAAGCCACCACCACTGACATCGCCAGGGCACCCTGTTTCTCAAAACTCTGCAACCCCAACCTACGCCCAGGTGGGCGTGCGAGGGCCGACACCGCTCCGTCCTCCTCCATCCCCTCCCGCAGCACTTCCCCCAACTCCTGTTTCCTCAGCGCCAATCCCCCCTGAAAGCAAGAGATACCATCAATGCCCATGGACAGTTACTCTGAACTCAAATTAGCGAACTCAAACACGACCTAATGAACCCACCTACAAACGCAGCACTTGCAAAGCGCCAGTCCACCGACCCCACCACCGCATCTCCCCCCCCATCCCACAACTTACCCTTCGCATAGAAGCTTTGGAAGCCCAGTTGGAAGACCGCCATCCTTAAAGCTTTAAAGAACCTCTCCTCCCAAATGTCCCGCATGCAGGCCAGCCTCCAAAGTATAGCCCTCTCCCTCCAACCCTCCCAGCCTCAACTTCCACCTACCCATGATGACTCGATCGACCCTTAAAGAGTTAGTTATTTGACAGTGGAACTGCCCCAACGTCAAATCCAGGCGATATAAGACACTCCAAGAAGAATCCGAAATAGCATTACTGGTCCACTGCAATCTTACAGCCGATATTGTGGAGCATAACGGTACTTCCCCTCTTCACACTCCCATTAAAGCTATTGCCAGAGTCCTTCAATGCTTTACTGGTCACGAAACTACTCCGTAACTCAATGGGAGAGCTTCATATGCTGTGTTTGGCCGCCGCGCGGTGGCGCCACCCTCTCACTGAGTTCACTACTCGGGCGGCCTTGCGCTGGCTCGAACGGCGGAGCCGCGGCGAGTTGTGTTTGTTTTGTGCGGGAAAAAATGTAACGTGCATATCGCGCTCATGTGATGCGACTTAAGTAGTGCAACGACGATGCCGAACATGTGTTGCGTCCTGGGATGTCGTTCCTTGTACAACGATACCACAGAAAATGTTTCCTTGTTCTGTTGACGGAGCGACGGGCAGCTGCGTGAGAATTGGAGGCGCGCCAGTCCAAGGCAAGCAACGGGAGTTTTCAGCTTCGATTATAAGTGTGCGACAGTGTGTGGAAATGCACTGTATGTGAGAATGGAAAAAGCAATTTACCATGTTGAGAGCATCGTGGACCTAGAATTGTACAAGGCTAACTTAAAGCCGGATTTTTGTCATATCAGTCAGGTTGTAGCGGTGCTTCATTACCTGTTTGCAAACTTGTATTACCTTGCGCTCAGGCTCGCGTGTAAAAAAGCTTTGGGGTGTCCTTGTGCTTTTACTTTTCATATTTCCGCGAATTATCCCTTAGGGTTCGTTTTGTTTTGTAACCGCGCGTGGCCGATTCCAGTTTCTTATCTGGCGTTTCAACCGGAGCGCCCATTTGCTCTGTTTGTCGTACGGGACGTCCCGTCAGGCGATATTGTTTGATATGGAAAGGGTGCCACCTTGTCGCTAACTTGATTTTTTGTTTCTTCGACAATGTTCTCGATCCTATTTCCATGGATCTGAAATTAATAACGTTCCGAGAGTAATGCATGCATAGCAAACTCCGCACAACTCACTTTATCGACGTTCATCTGTGCACGTCACACTGCGGACTGCTTCTTCGACGTTTGTGTTTCATTCTAGTCTTTTGTAGTGCAGGAGATCGCTAGCTCGCTGCGTTCAGAAAAGCTTTGCTTCGTTCTTGGCTACATGGAAATATTCTGTTTTCTCCGTGTGCTGCACATCGCAGCGCGAAAAAATAAATTTTTATACGTTGGACCACGCTCTTTTGACTCCCTTCGTAACATTAAAATTTTTTGTTGCGTGTGATAAAATCAGTTTTATGGTTCTTTTTTCGCTTCCTGTTTTTTTCAAGTATTGCAAAGCGTGGATGCAGACAGACACATGGTGCAACATATATCTCTTCGTGTTTTGATCCTTCGCGTTTCTGCAGCGTTTTTAGATGTTCTCAAGTATGTAACAACTCATCGAAACGACAATACTATTGGACTATCTTTTAGCGTTGTGTACATTCCAGAGCACTCAAAGGAATCATTAAGCGTAGTCTGAACGACGCGTAGTTGGTTTCTTTGTTTTTTTATTGTATTATCGACAGGCCCGCAGCAGTCCGTGACTACACAGCTACCGTATATGTGGTAATTACAACTTTGCTTTACGAAAAGAAGCAATATAGATTTAAAAATCCGTAAACACGACGGCGCAGCGCTTGTGCCAGAGCACACAGAAGCCGTTGCCGTTCGCGGCTGAAGTCAACGGTAATTTACTTCGAAAAATAAAACGCCATTGAAGGCAGGTGATATACACAATGACTGGACTATTCATCGCTAACTACTACGAAAAAAAACACACTTAATCAGCGCGCAGACAACAAAAGCAGCAAGCGTTTGCACGCAAATGCTGGCCAATACGCCGCACGCGCGCCGGCTGGATGACCTTCGTGCGGCGGTGGCGCCTGTAGTGGCGCGCGCGGTCCCTATATGAAACGAGCGCGGAAGTTTCGTGACCAGTAAAACATTGAAGGACTCTGCTATTGCTAACGATTCGGCCCGAACCATACTGTACATCCTCAGCATTTCCAGCACCCCACTATTGCAGCACCGCTTCCATACACTCTTCAAAAGCGCACTGGCAGAGGCAGCTAATGCCCTTCTCCTCATCGTAGGAGATTTCAATGCAACCCACCCCTCATGTAATCACCCCCGCACTACCCGAAAAGGCCGTTTCCTCTGGGAAGACGTTCATACTACCCGCCTCACCCTAGAGAACGAACCACACATACACACGCACATTCGCAATAGTGTACAACGCGACAGCACACCGGACCTAACGCTCACACCCAATATCAAATTAACATGGCAATGCCTTGACGACACCCTCAATAGCGACCACTATATCATGCAAATTCTTCTTCCGCTCCCCTAACCACGAGAATGCAGACCCACCACATTGTAATTGGCCCAAATTCCGCACATTACGCAGTACGACTGCACTACTAACTTCCCTTTCACATACATTTGACATTAATTCTTGGGTTGAGACCCTCAAAGGCGACATCAATGCATGCACCACACAGGCTCCCATTACAAAAACTGCACCGAACCCAGACGTGCACATGGTTCACCTCCTGGAAGCTCTTGCTAGTCTAACCCGGCGCTGGAAAAATCAGTGTTACAACCGCCGCCTGCACTTCCGTATCGCACAACTCAAACAAGATGATGATGATGATGATGATCATCATCATCATCATCAAACAAGATGTAGAGACATACACCCAGCATCTCCACAATGCACGCTGACAAACCGTCTGCGATTCAATACACAATGGAGCCAGCCTGAAACGCACCTGAAACCTCCTTCGCCATCTCCTCGACCCCACGACGACCAAAGCAGAAACTGCATCTCGGCTAGTTACGAAAGCACACACCCTATCCAACTCACTCCCAAATTCCCTCGACACCCTGCGCGACATCTACATTGGCCAACCACAACCCCTTTCCACCCCTCACCCGCAATACCACGCACCCCCTAACGCCGAACTAGACGCTCCTTTCACAAAAGCCGAGATCACGGCCGCCCTGCACCACCTAAATCTTAACACCACCCCAGGCCCAGACGGTAATACGTATTCAGCCCTCTGAAACCTCGACACCGCGTCCATCGATACTTTGCTCGAACACTTTACTGACTGCTGGGCTCACAGTACCCTCCCAGAAACCTCCCGCACAGCCACCGTTACCCTCATCCCGAAACCCTATAAACCACTAAATTCTCAAAACCTCAGACCCATTACCCTCACCTCCAGCAACAGCAAATTTCTAGAATAAATGGTCCTCTCCAGATTAACTCAACATTTTGAGGACATCGATGCTTAACCCAACAGCATTTTCGGCTTTCGACGCCACCTCAGCACCAACGACGTTCGCCTCCAACTTCACCAGCACCTATTATCGAACCCACCCCAACGAGGCACTTCAGCTACACTAGCCGTAGACCTCACTAAGGCTTTCGACAAGGTCAGCCATTCCGCAATAAGCCTTTTTCCAGTAGCGCTCTGCGCATGCGCTACTCTCGCTTCCAGCGACCTATTTGCCATTCTTGAGGGGAAAATCTAAACAAAACGACGCCATATTGAATTAACCAGTTGCGAACGCCAAGCCAGCTAAGTGCTGCTCCGTTTTACGAGCACTGAAAGTGGCCGACAGGTAGGCGCTACGGCTGCCATCAAAAAATTTCTCGGCCACCAAAACCATGCGTGGCGTCTGGGGCGTCTTCCTCAATTGCGCAGGGCAGGCGGAAAGAAAGGGGGCGTGTTCTTTTATATTTCCTCAAGTGCGGTTCGGGCGGCCGCTGCAATAGGGTGCGTTACTCGAAAAGGGTGCATTCTGGACAACTTCAACTCTTCGCAAGTCGGAGAGCGCTGCTATTGTTTTATGCACGAACTTTCCTCGCGGACAGCACAGCAACTCTCCAACTTGGGGCTTTAACGTCCTCTCAATTCCCATTACCCGCCAAAGGCACCCCGCAGGGCTCAATACTCTCCCCCACTCTTTTTAATGTAGCCTTAATACCCCTTGCTCGGGTTCTGCTACAAATACCCACACAACACAGCGCTTTGTATGCCGACGATACCACAGTATGGATGTCACGAGGCAGCGACGCGCATATCCAACACACAATCCAACTAGCGGCCACAACAATCACAGGGACAGCGGCGGCAGCAGGACTATCCTGCTCCCCCCACAAATTACAGCTCCTTCTACTCTCACCCACCCACTGACCCAAACAATGTGCACCCAACATCCAAGTCCCTTTGTCGGGCTCTGCCATACCACTGGCAAACCAAATCAAAGTACTAGGGCTCACTATCCAACAAAATCGTCTCAACCCGCACACCATCCAAATACTCAAACCCACGCAGACCAAATAGCGGGACTCCTACGGCGCATCCCCGCGGGAAGACATGGCCCTCGGGAGTCAGATCGCCTCAAGATTACCCACGCCTTTTTCACCCTACGCATCACGTACACTCTAGCATATCTCCCCATGACCCGCACTGAACTTACACGAACCGGGACCATACAACGCGCACTATATCGCCGCACGCTACAGCTACCCCCCAGCGCTGCTTTCGACGCTCTCTTCCACATGGGCACCTTTAACACACCATCCGATCTTATAGAAGTACACCGACAGGCGCCACTATCCCGCCTTGCCCTAACCCACACCGGCAGAACCGTCCTATTCTCCCTCAAAATTAACCCGCTCATCCACCACTCCCCCCACCTCCTGATCCTCCCAGATTATCGAGAGGTTCTCTATCCCCTCCCTAGCCCCCGTCGCATGCACCCCACCTATCACACAAGCCGTCACCTGGCGCGAGCCCGATACCATGCCCAACACTTCCCTCCCTCTTCGCACACGGTATACGTTGATGCTGCAGAACAGCAACCCCGCCATACATACATCATAGCAGCAGTGAACCGCGCCTCAACCCCCTCTAACTCATCCACCATTCGCGCTGCCCATACTCACGGGGCGGACACAGCAGCAATTGCCCTGGCCACCACTCTCCCTCCGCCGCTAGCGTCATATTACGGATTCACAAACGGCCGTTAGAAATGTCTGCAGGGGCATCATTTCGGCCCTCGCCCACGCAATTCTCTGCTCCCACCCCCCCATCCTCACCGCACCATCGCCCTTTTGTGTACTCCTGGCCATATCTTTGGCGGTACGGAGAAGGCACACGATGCGGCCCGAGCTCTGATACACCGCACCCCTCAGGCAAGCCCCCTCCCCGCTTCACATCCCCTCCTCACCTGGAGCCACTGCTCACCTTCCGCGAGATCACCCTCCATCACAGGCTTTCACGCACCACCCCTGCACCTCCTCACCCCTCGTTATCCTCACAGTTGAATCGCCCCTCTGGAGACAGATCCAAACCCATTTCCTCCCCATTCGATCCATCCTCACCCACATATCACCATCACTCTTTCCCACCCCCGCTTGTCCACACTGCGGGGACTACGAAGACACCCCCCAAGCCATCTGCCACTGCCCCGCCCTGCTTCGTCTTTGTCCTAAACAGTGCTTATCAACACAACGACGAATAGGTGTTGTCGTTGTGTTGTTAAGCGCTGTTTAGGATGGACGGATACCAACTAGCCCAGCTGTCGATTCTGCTTCCTCTTCCTCTACTCAACCCCCCCGACTCCTGGCTATCTGCCCTTGCTTGATCGGACGCCCAGTCCCAGTGCGCCCTGGTAGACAGGGCTCGGGCCTATAGAGCTGCGCTTCCGCGGCTGAACCGTCCGTACTAAGCCTGGCCAGGAATAAAGCGTGTTTCTCTCTCTCTCTCTCTCTCTCTCTCTCTCTCTCTCTCTCTCTCTCTCTCTCTCTCTCTCTCTCTCTCTCAAATTTTTCCGAAAGTGGAACGTGTCATCACGGGCCAGAACCAGCGGCGACCGGCTCCGCTAACTGGGCGTCTGTAGCCCGAGCTGTCGTGTGCTTCCCACTTGAGGCGCGGACACACGTGAATTGTTGTCTTAGTATATTTGCGATAGCGCCAAGCGCAAGCCTAAACGACGCCGGGCACTACTCACAAAGGGCGGCGTGCTCACGTACTCGATAAACGGCGGGAGTAACTATGTTTAATGGCCTTCTGGTGACGCCGCACACATTACGGCCAGCAACAACAGCTTCGCTGTTAAAAACTTTGAACAGTGACGACACACGAGCCACTTCTCACTGGGTATTGATGGCGTCGCAGTACACCTTACCGTGCCGTCGACGGCCGCCCAACGAATGAAGCGACAAGAAACATGAACATGCGATTTTTGAGGCGCATCTGGTTCCGTTTGGTCGTATCTCTTTGATGTTATCGGGCAAAGAACACATTCTCAACTTTTTCTACAAAGTATTCCCTATATTGAGATACTGCTGTCGTGTTGACGCTCGAAAGTTTTGCTTTTCGAAATTTCTTCTCCTCCCGAGACTAAAATTGAGATGTTTGAGTTTCAAAAGGCTTATTCCTTTAAATTAAGTGAGGTTGTGTTTTATACTCATGGCCTCTTTGAGTTTGGGTGCTCCAAGCTACAACAATGCGCTTTCTTGACAGCTCGTACAAAAAGGTCATGTTTCATCCTAAGCAACTGGCAGGTCTAGTTCAATATCATCGCACTCTGATGGGCCGGCCGTTTTCTACCCGGCTAGTATTCGCAATGTTGTCATAAATTCGAAAAGGTTATGTGACTCGGCATTGTTTTAGGTGCGCAGGTTCTGGGCGGCCGTTGGAGTCCAATATAACAAGATTGAAGTTGTGTACGTCTTTGTGTCGTATCATTCGACTGTGTTGACTTCATCGACGGCCTATGAAACGGAAAATGTCCCAACGTCGAACGCCTAAAGGACAATGCCAGGGAATAGAAAGTCATGTCGAGCAACGAAGCCGGATCTTTCCATGCGTAATGAAGTGCCAGAACAGTCCCGGGAATGTAGAAATCGCACGGGCAAGTTTTAGAGCATTCGGGCCTGGGTGAACCTGACGACGGCACAACAAAATTAGACAAAACGCTTCTTGATATCTCCCGTGCGAGCTGTCGGCGCACTTCCCGTTGTGTGACACAATTGTGCTGACAAATTGAATTCCCGTCAGCTTCCTCCTCCGGGTCACTCCTTCTCGTCATCACACTCCTTGTTTCGAAGCTGAAATTGACACCTTGTCGCGGGGTAATTGTTGGAAAGACACGAACAAAATTTTGGGAGGAATGGGCCGAGAATGACAGTTGCATTAAGAACTAGGCTACTAATTACTATAAAACTAATGCGCCCTTCGGAGGTAATTAATGCGGCAGGAACTGGGACTTCACCTAGCACGTAGGAAGCGAACTTGAGTAAACACAGAGCCGAGGTAAGGAAAAGAATAAACGCTGAATTGTAGGAGAATAAACCAATCGCTTAGATTATGGTACAAGATGCATCTTCCCTCAAAGTCAGAGAAAACGGTCAAGTTGGCACGGCCGCGTGATTCGGAGAAACGCAGCCTTGCCATTAACATAATGGCTGCCGAGGGACTCGTTCATAGCTATCGGGTCACCGGAACTACTAATTGGGGAAAATCGATGCGAACGACGATATTGTGTGAAGCACATTACCTGCGCTGTATGAGAATGCCTTGTCGAGCAGCGGACATCGATAGCTTTTTAACCTATCAACTGAAAAAAAATCAAGCAAATTGTTGCTGTTAGGCAATAAACATGGCTCAAGCATCGCCCATGTAACGTGAAACTGCTCTCCTCTCTTGAGCCCGCTTCTGCAAACAAGGCTAACTAGCTGCGTCGCCTGCGTGGCGGCCTCTTTGCCATCGTGCCTTCCCGCCCGTTGGGGGAAACGGATGTCCCTGCGGTTTTCCTCTCGACCCGCGGGGCAACAAGTGGCGCCTGAACACTCTCCGTGGACCTTAGGGGCTTTGTAGGGAAGCGTACGCAAAATGATGGGGCATGTGTGCTCCGCTCGAAGGAAACACAAACGATGCGGCACATTTGGTCCGAATGTGGTTGTATCTTTACAAATCTATTCGAGATAATTTTGGCATGGTCGAATCCCTAGGGTTTATATTTAACAAAAATTAGACTAGATGGCTTTAAAGGTGACTGCAAGAATGTCAAAATGCTGGTGAGGGAAAAACAAAGGAATATGCATACCGTAGAGCACCTTCCACCTATTACGAGAAAGATTCAATTTGAGTCGTCGATAAAGGCGGCGACGAAATAAAAGAGGACCGAATAGATTCATTAACTACTTGTGTGAAGTAGCTCACTTCATCGCCCCCACTCAAAGGACAGGCCATAAACACTCTATCTCAAATCAACCAATCAAGGCTGCCGACGCAAGCTGCAGTGGCTACGCGACCAGTCGCTTCACCCGCATTATTCGCTTTGCAATTGTCTTCTGCACAAGTGCGAAATCGCATTCAATGTGCGAGAACAAGTTACGTCCTGCCTAGTTTACGCCTGTTACTGTTTCCGTGTCTACTCGCACTTTGTAACTCATTATGGCAATTTTTTTTCGCTGGGTTTTTTGCGACTACGTTCAGGAAACATTGAAGGAAACGCTGCGCACAATACTCGCTCTAACTCTCCCTTAGACATAGGAGTCGCGCCTGGTGACCCCGATTACCATCTCGGTTAATTTCCCAGAAGGAGTTGCGTTTGCACGCCTTGCATTGTTCGAAATGACAATAAGAGTACGTTGCTAACGTGAAGATTCAATTTAGTTCGCCAACGCTATGAAGGGTACCAGTTGGTACAGAATAATCTTTCACTGACTCGTCTTGCGCTCGTCTTGTGCATGTGTTCCGTAGTTCGTATTCTGGAAACAGTTAGCGCAGTCAAACATGAATAAGTTAACATATGCAAAGCTACACCAAACTTCCAAAGCAAACTCGTCGAGTTAGAAATAAGGTCAGTCAACATCGGAGGCCATTTACAAAAACCTTTTGATCTTTCTAAACACTACGCAACGAGCGTAGTAAACAAACGCATCAAGTTACATCTCGTTTAGACAGCCCAGCGGACGGATCCCGCCCGCAGAGTTCTTTAATTTTTAAACTCTGCACACGAAACCGGGCAAGAAGCAGAACTACAAACTCGGATATCGACCGCTTCCCTCGGGACGCAACTGAGCACGCGCACCGCTCGGGTTCGCCTTTTACAAAAAGAAGGATCGAATCCCGCCCCATTAGAAGTGCTGTTTCGGCCTTTAAAGTAAACGAAGAACCATCCTTCCCTGTTTCAGACTAGAATAAAAGAACTTCGCCGCCAGTGAAGACTCGGCAGTCTAATCGCACAGCACAAAAAAGTATGAAATCTCCAAAACTAAATTTGGCTCTTAAGAATTATAAATGCGATACAAAGTACCCTAATCAGATATATTGACACTAATATATATCTCCAATTTCGTATATCGATTGCGCAGGACTGGAATGCGTCGGAGCGAGCCGTCTACGAAGATGATGGAACGCATCCCGAACTCCAGGCTTTTTTTATAAGTGTATTTATACAGCTTCTTAAACAGCTTCTTTAACCGTTTCATAGCGCTCCCTGCTTTCGATCCGTGGTCAATAAGTTCTTGTTTGATAATAAATAAATAAAGCTTGAATTTCGCTGTCCGTTTCTGCTGCTTTTTGTCGTCGTGGGGTTGAAGAACAAGTACAAATTGCCCGGAAAAATCTGAGGTTAGATTTTCATTTTTAGGGTCAACACAAAAATTGCGTACGAGCCTACGTACGAGGCACTCGCGAGCCCCCATTTTCTGAAGGCCTTCTGAACTGAAGAACTTTTCTAAAGAACGGACTTTGCCTCAAGGGCTGCCAAGGGCTCGGCAAATGCTCCTGCAAAGGCTACGTTCGGGCTTCGTCTTCACAACAGACACGCTCGAACGGTGGCGAAATACAAACCACGACGAAAAGGACGATCAGACCGTACTTCTCCCTCTGCATTCTCCAAGCCGCCAACACGAGACCTCCGAACGGTAGACTCAGGCCCATGTGTTGAACAACTCAAATATCACAACAACGGCCTCGCTACACGCCACACCTCGGCCCGTCTGTTCTGGTGCTGTCGGGCTCTTGCTCCGCTCCGGGAACATCACTTCCGGGCGCTTCAGGAGTCCTCCTACTCAACCTGGATCCGGCACGCATCAGGCACACCGTACTGAGGAAGAGTCGTCGTCCTGGAGTCGCACCTAGCTTTCGCCAATGAGGCGGGCCTCCAAGAGAGGCTCTTCATTTTCCTTAATAATCGACTCCATTTTGCTAGCGAAAAAAACGACGAGGACAAAAAAGAGACACAGGACGCGCGCTTCCGCCCTCTTTTCATCCCACTCCGCCTTTTAGGAAAGTCAAGCTTCCTTTTGCACTGATACACTTTACCACAACAACAATTCTATCTTAAAAATCTGTTTTGCGCTAAACAGTACACAAGAAAGGAGACGGGGCAACCACTAACTTTCAACTGAACTTTATTAACCGCCGGAGCCGGAAAATGTGAAACAACTGGAGCATGCGCAGAATGCGCCACAGTAACAGTAACACAAGTACGCAAATGTGTCAATCACCGAAACGTACCACAGATGTATCGCTGATACATATATCGCCTTTTTGCTTGCTATAAAAAGCTTCCAAGAGCTCCTGTGCTGTTGCATCTCTGCTCCTACCCAGAATCTTAATCTCACCCAGAGGTGGCTCCTACTTGCAGGCATCGCAATGCGCCGGCAAATGCGAATTTCCTTTATTCTTTACCGACAATTTATGGTCCCGTGCTTGGTCGTTGATACATCGACCGTGCTTTGCACAAAGTAGTTGACGAAAAGCTAGTCTGAAATGTTTTTAGATACGTGGACGATTTTTTAGTGGTTTTAAACCAACATGACGCTCCGACGCACACAGAATCTGTTAACTTTATTTTAACGGCTTTGCGGCGCCATGGGAAGGGTTTATCCGTATTTACGCAGGAGATTCCTTTACAGAACTCGTTGCAGTTTTTATATATTAATATCCCTTTAGGTACCAAGCATGTCTGCTGGCGTTATTCCCCCTTATTCGTTATTCCCCTGGCGTTATTCCCTTTTGACTCGGCGCACTCCTAGACAGTGAAAAGAGCAATCGCTCACTCGTGCCTGGAGTCGGCTCTCTCCTATTCGTGTCCCCATTCTATGTAGGATAGCTTTGATAAACCAATTGAAAGACTGCTTTCAGCCGGCTTCCCGTGCATGGTTTTGCACTCGGTCGCTGAGGCACTCCTCACGAAGGTTAATGGAGGCACCTGCAGAAGAGCGCCTGAGGCAGAGCAAAGCACGGCAAAACCCAAAGTGGAGCAGTATATCCACAACGTCGCCCATCACTTCAAGAAGGGCAACAGGCACGGCATTCCGATCCTGTTTTCGGCGCCGCGTAAGCTGGCTGGAATTTACACGAGCACTTCTTCCAATGGGCGCAAAAAGCAAGGATGCGACAAGAAGCATGCTAGGCCATTTGTGGACTGCGCTATAGGCGTCGTATATCAGATTCCACTTAAATGTTGGAAAGTCTATGTAGTCCAGACCGGCTGATGCATCAACGACCGAGCACGGGAACATGAATTGTCGGTAAAGAATAAAAGAAATGCGCATTTACCCGCGCGTTGCGATGTCTGCAAGTGTGAACCACTTCTGGGTGAGATTAAGATTCTGGGTAGGAGCACCGATGCGACAACACGGGAACTATTGGAAGCTTTTTATATCAAGCAAAAAGGCGATAAGTGTATCACCGATACATCTGTGGTCCTGTTTAACCCTGAGAAATCTTTTTTCGAGCGTTTCGGTGATTGACCCATTTGCGTACTTGCGTACTTACTCTTACTGCGGCGCATGCTGCGCATGCTCGAGTTGTTTATATTTACCGGCTCCGCCGGTGAATAAAGTTCAGTTGAAAGTTAGCGCTTGATCTGTCTCCTTTCTTGTGTACTGTCTTTAGTTTTGCGCTAAACATATTTTTAAGAATCACGAACCAAGTTCCCCCCAACAACTTTTGTTAAACAATTCTATTGTTGCCATCTTCGTTAGTGCCTGCTCTCATTGGTGTGGCTTTGTATCGCAACGATTTGAAGGGGTTGTTATTTAGGCCATATCATTATGGCGCCACTCAGGCACAATTGGTCATCAAGCCCGGCCCTTTGCCGGATGCTTGAGTAGTTCTTCAAGGAGGTGCTGCCGCCTGGAGTAGGGGTAGAAATACACGAACAGTTGCTCGCCTGCAAATGCAGTTAAATAGGAGTTTGGCTGACTGTTTTTGAGGGTCCGCTCCGATTCCGACAGCCGTTTCAAAAGAAGTGCGGCGTCAGCAGCAGAAAGGCTTTTAGCTAGCCGATAACCGCATCTCCCTCAACGGGGAATCATTCGCGTCGCCGGTCATGCCCTGTATGTGCGTACACCCAAAGTTTATTCAAAATGAAATATAAGAACTGATATTTTGGTACTCAAATAAAGCCAAATACCGTGTCCATTATATCATTTCCATTTTTTCCAAATTTTAGTCGCCGACACGGTATAGCGGTCTTCAATAATTTTAAAGGCCGTTCGATTTTCGAATAGCCACGACAAGGCTGTCTTTGTGGGCGCTGCATCTGTCTTTGTGGGCGCTGCTTCGGTCGACGTTTTCTCGCTTCGTTCTAAACCTCGTTGACGTGTGTGACATGTTTGCCTTTCGGAAGCGCTTTCGCGGATACGTCGCTCGTGTTTGATCTGAAGAAACGGAGTTCGCAGTAGCGCGCTCGCCTCATTGGCGGCCAGCCATCTTGGGGCTAATTTCTAAACCGAGGGGCGACCGAAGTGTTCGCGAAATTATCTTCCAACTGTTCTTAGTGTATATAAGGACCGCACTCACCTGTCGGTCTGGGCGGCCGCAGGGCCTGTCGGGGCGCAG
>NW_027526335.1:218512970-218516672 GCF_048455015.1 Haemaphysalis longicornis
AATTAGGCTTGATGTCTTCATCTAGACTCCCATTGCTTTAAGCTCGCAATGGGTGCTGCCATTCACTGCGTGGAATAGCATCACTTTCACATTATGGAAAATTCAGAGGGCTTATTTTACACATTACGGCACATCAAAACTTTCACCGCCAAGAAATGAGGTAAATCGTCGGTCAACAGTCCAGGGGCGGTATTCTCGTAACTGTCCCTTTTGAAAACGTCCCTTTTGCGTCCCTTTCATCGTGACGTACTTCCGGTTAAGCAGTGGGCCTTTTATTCAAATAGCGTAACTGCACTTGCAAACGCATTTTAAAGAAGTAAAACCGTATCAGAGTATATTTTATGTGTTTATTGTTCCGCGAGCGAACTGCGACGAAAAATCGTCTGCTCCAAATCGTCTGCTCCGAGTAGCCACGGCGCCACGGCTCATAGCTCCGCCGTGCTTGCATGGCGTCACATCCGGGTGTTTGCTTTTAGCCAATCAGGTCTCGCTCAAAAGGGACACTTTTGAAAGGGACACAAAAGGGACAAAACACGGGAATACCGCCCCAGGAAACAGCTTTTCATGTCTACAGGAGCAAAATCCTTATAATGTTCTGTTTGAACAGAAGAGTGCATTCATACAGATGACTAGGGCGAAAATCTTCATGACAGAACATAACCGCAAATCGCACAATGAAAACCAAAACATCTGCGCATTTAGATACTACAGCGAAACAAAAAATTGCATCAATAAGTCAATCATCGGGAATTGCACTAGCTGGTACAGTAGCCTGTGCATTGTGCCGTTATGCCCATCGCTGGGTAGTCCCTAAATCATACTTCCAATAACAACACATGGTTTGCGACGATTTTAGATGCCCACCACACAACATTTTTTGCACACCCGTTACACACCACACTAACCATGCGTTGCATCCTGGCTGTCTTAATGGTCATGGTCGCCTTCTAACCAGTGGCATTGGATGCCTGCTGCTCTTTTCACTGTTGCCCAGTATCGGCATTTCATTGCGGCCATTCCCATTCAATCCTCTTCTATGTGGCTAAGGCGTTGTGCTGCTGGGCCCAAGGACATTGCAGGTTCGATTCCCAGCCACTTTTCTGACAGAGGCGAAAAGCAAACTCCCCGCGAGGGGAACTCGAGTAAATGCGTCGCATAGGGGGTGGGTGTATTGCGTTAACGTTTAGTGTTTGGGGAGTTGGTGGTAGTGAATGCGTTGTATCAGCAGCTTCTTGACGTAGTTTGAATGAGTCAAGGATATAAGGCGCGTTCGTAGCCTCCCCTTCTGTGTCGGCTTTGCGGCGCAGTGGGTAGAGCACCATGTACATTGCGTTCCGCTCGCGGGGTCGAGGGATCGAAACCAGCCGCCGGACAGTAATTTTTTTTATACTGTAGGGGGAGGGGTGCGGACCACGACTACGGACGTCAACGCGGGTGACATCGTGAGTTACTGAAATGCTCTGCATTTAAAACGCCCGTGTGTATGAGATTTTGGCGCACGTTAAAGATCCCCCCGCCCAAGGTGGCCAAAATTAATCCGGAGCCTTCCACTACGACGTGCCTCACCCACCTATTTCCCACACAATAAGGGAAACGCTAGACATTGTTGTCTCAGCCAAACTGATGCACACGGCTTGCTATAAAATGCCTATTCGAATGGCACAACTGACTGGCTCAGATTTGCTAGAGCTGCGCACACAGCTACAATTTTGTCTAGCTGGGTGAGCCTCTCGTTGTGCTTCACAGTCACGAGATCAATTGGAATAGTGCTTGACAGAATTCGGTATCGTCCTCTAAGTAGCCCAATCACCCGTTCTACGTGAATGCGAACATTAGCCAATTTTCGAGTTTTTTGGACGTCCCAAGCCGATAACTGCGATTTCCCCCTAGTGAAAGCCGGCATTTCTAGCTTGGCTGAGTGAATGCCAACAGCATCACCTATTGTGAATCCTCTGTCAGCCAACACTGTGTCACCTGGTACAAGGTTATTTAAGATGCCGCAAGACTCGGTAAGCCGCTTGTCGCTGGTCCGACCTCCCCAACCCTCGGAAATGAAAGTGACTGCACCTTGCGGCGCAATTCCAATTAGGTACTTGGCAGTATTATGGTGCTTATAACGCGACCATGTTTGCGCTCTAGGAAGAATGGAAGAGGGCCGCTCCAGAAATATCTCAAAACAATCGATAATTACGGCAACATGATTTTTGAATGCCTTGCGAAATGAGACTGGCATGGTCTTGCGAAGTTCTTCACGCTCTGGCCAACGTACGAGGCGATGGAGGCGTACATGCATGACGTTGATCCAACGCTCCAAGATTCGCGAGGCTGTGGGTTGACTTACCTAAAAGAGAGAGAGAGAGAAAAAAAACAAGCCAGTTTCATGCCACGGGGTGGTTTCTAGGTTCCATCTTACACCAAATCGGAACGCCAGGTCCTGGATGGGCACTCCAAGCCTCAACCTGACGAGGGTCAGCATGAACTCCTGGAACTTGCTCAGGGAGTTCCTCGGCCCATGAGAAATGCCCCGTTCCAAGAAGTTGAACAGGGTAAGCAGGATGGCATAGGTTCGCAGTCCAGTGTAGAACTTGATCCGCCTGTCGTCGGATGCCAGCGAGTCCTCTGTCATTTGGAGCAAGTTCACACGCGCCACTGTGTACTGGAGCGCTTTCCTCAATGCGGCATTCTCTGTTACGAGGTGGCCAATGCAGTCAGCGGTCAAATGCATTTGTGTACCGGTTTCCTGCGTGTCTGAAAGAGGGCACAAATCACTTTGCGTGCCATTTTCAGTTCTTTAAGTCAAACTATTGTGTGGCGTGTGATGACTAATTCGGAGCTCCTTACCGGACACGGTGTTTGTTCCTGCACCAGCTGTACACACAGTGTCTGGCTGGGCTTCACTGCCTCTTAAGCCTGGAACAAAGTGGTATACCAACATAACAGTTCTTTTATTTTTTTAAATCCATTTCTGAGAGCACATAGCTTGTTTTTACTTATATGAATGTTATCATACTTACTCAGAGCAGGAGGTGAGTGTGGTCTGGGCAGAACGCTTAATGCCTCGACATGGTCATCTGCAAGCAGAGGAACTTTTTTCACTACCACTACGTGATGCACTCCAACTACAAAGCAGCCGACAGTGCTACTGTGTCTGCTTACATGGATGCATGTATGACCGGTTGAAAATCATGCACGCAAAATAAGACTCACCGACAGTGGCCGTGGAAAAATCAATATCCACAAGTTGTTCCAATGAGATGCCTGTGGAAAAATAGCAGGCATTTGGTATGGGAAGGAAAGCAAGGAGATACAGGCAGTTCTTTTACCAGAGTCGTTGGCAGACGTTTCGGTCATCCGGTTGGTGTCAAGTGGCTGCAGCACAGTGCTGCTGGAGATGTGCACTCCGCCAATTGCACTTGTGGACTGCTCACCAAGTCTGAAAGGAAAAGGAAAATGCCAGTGAAAGGTGCCAAGGTGTCAAAATTTTGAATGCCGGATTAAGAAAAATGAGGCCGCGGCCGCTTGCGCCGGTGGACCACTCTGCACCTTTACCTTTCATACTATCTTGGTGCCCCCCTTTGTGACTCAGTTTACAGAACAAGAAAACACGTTCTAACGCAATCAGAATGCACGACAAGTGTGCATCCTGTAGCCAAGCACCTTGAAGCACATTGGTTCAGTTTGGTGCATCTCAAGAAAAAAGAA